>NC_064877.1:28590000-28612500 GCF_943734665.1 Anopheles aquasalis | reverse complement strand
GGATCATTCAGCTGCCGCCAAACGGCGTCTCCGGTGTGTCCGATGATACGTCAGTGAGGGGGAGGTCACGTGGATTTTCTGGATTTATTAGATGTTTGCCGGGAGCCCGTTTGTCTCCACTCGCGGGCAAACGGGCGCACCAGCACCATCTCATCGCTGCCATCAACAGTTAGCTGTAGTTTGAGTTTTGTCGACAACGAAGCTGGACGTAATGGTGTGATATCAAAGCAGGCGAAAGGAAGCTATATCTAGAAGATTGAATGGATTATTTGCTGTTAGCATCATTAGATGAGACGATAGATAACTGATTGTCGCTGATTCCGATTCTAACTGACTTCATTCATTACTAGTAAACTCCATTAACTGTTGCTTATATCAAAAAAAAAATCTCCTTGCTATGTTATTGAAGTCAAACCATGAATATATTTATGCACATTCGGTTCGCAAACGTTGGTTTCATACACGCGTTTCTGCATCGAATGCAAAAAAAACGAATAGAAGTTAAAAGGTCATAGATCAGCCATGTCTTGAAAAAAAACTGTTTATAGAACTGCTCTTAAAAAGTAAAATTATAACCCGAATTGTAATTGTACCATGGTTCTCAAACAATTAAAAAGTAACAGCCTAGTCCTAGCAGACAAATAGAGCGAACAGAAAATGATTATAAATCACGGAAAGAACAATAACACAACATCTTTTCACCAAAATGGTGTAGAATATAGTTTTTTTTAACATATATAAGGACGAACGAGCCGTATGTTTAATGTAGAATATAGTTGCAGATAATAGAGTGATGTGAATGTTCTTAACATTATCTTACATATCTACCGTGATAAAAAAGTCAGCTGTTCTTAATTTTATTTCAATTGCTCTAGGGATTCTAGTTTTTTATTTGTTAGGAGTATTGTTTACATTTGTATTGACGAAATTATTTATAAAAAGTCACCTACCCGCTAATCGTTTGCTTCTTGAGCCATTCAACCTTTTATTTTTTTATATTTTTTTTAAAATCATAAACACCCATCTCTCATTTATCTCTCATTTCTCGATATCATCAGCGCTTTAAACACCTTTTCAACAATCTAGCCTCTTAACACCTCCGCTCAATGGGTAACAGCTTCCGTTTCAAACCGTTTCCATATATCCTCCATACGGTACTCCGCACTGGAATGGGTGAATGGATTTGCTGTAAATTTGGCAAAGAAATGGAAACAATTCCATCCATCTCCAGCCACCATCTCGCGCCCTCAAAAGAGCCACTACAGTGGCCGGGTGTTGAATTTCGCATATTTACTAGCCAGCGCCGTGCGATGCAACTCGATTGCGGCAATTAATTCCCCTCGGCAGCTACGGGACTCTGCGTCTGGAGTTCAAGCGTTCGACACGTTCGGTATGGCCGCCGCCCGTCGAGGTGCTACTGGAATTTGGCTTGTTTGCCGCCTGGCCTGGATCGCTCAGGCCCAGCACTCGGCTCCTACTGAGCGACGGTGATTTATTGAACCATTCCGGCGATCGATTGCGACTGCCCTTTCGTCCGGTCCTCCCCCGAAGGGGGTACCGATGTCCCTGGTGCCGGTCGCGAACGACCGTTCGAGTGGACCGGGTGACCAAGTGACCGGCGGGCACCGCAATTCGTTGATTAAAATATTTCTCCGACATCCGACGAATGAACGGAGCTCAGCATGCCGGCGCAACGCACTCACATGAACGCACGCACGCACCCACAGGAGCACAAGTCAACCGAGTACACTCCCATGTCCAGACCCTGTCCAAACAATTCCTTTTCGCCAATGGCAGCGACGGCAGTGGTGGCGGTGGCGTCGATCCGCCGAGAAGGGAACGCCAATTCGCAGCTTGTGCGCGACGCAGCGCGGTGTATGCGTGTGTTCGCGGTGGTGGTGGTCAGCGCTGATTAGTTGCTGAAACTGGAAATTACGGTATCCATTGCCAGTACCCAGGCGCGCCCTCCCTTGGTGCGCAGAGTACTGCAACTGCAACTGCATTCACGTACACCTCCTCCTCGCAACTCCACTGCAAGTGCACCATCCTGCGGGACTTCTAAGACGCCTGCTGCTGTGTGTGCTCGGCCGGCGTAGAAGTAATTTGTGCAGCCAGACACGGCAAACCGCGATCTGCGGTGGGGCCACGCCGCGGGACACTGTGACCGTGGCGATCGTCCGGTAAATCGGTTGCAGGGTTTTTTGAGTAATTGCTTAGCCACATGGTACCTGCTGTACCGAGTCGGTTCCCGTACCGTGTGGCCCGTAGCCGGTTTCTCGAGCGCCAGCGCAAGCAAATTAACGTCCACTTTGCCGCCAGATACTTTGCCAGGGAACGCTCGTGTGGGAGCTGCTGGATGTGGCTTCCGAAAATGAAATTCCGCGCACCAATCTGCACGGAACACCCAGGTGAGCGTTGAGTTTTTGGCCAACTACTTAGTACTTAGCAACAGCAGTGCCGCTAGTTGGTGGCCTCCACCACGGCGGAGGCTGCATCCACGGAAATCGCGGATCTCCAAGGACACTTTGTTGCACAAAGCCCGCGTCCCCGCGGTCTGTGATTTAGTTGACGGCGGCTGGAGGCTGCAAAAAAAAGGTAACATTTTAATCGAACCGTCTCAACCCACCTCACCCCGAACGGGAGGTAACGAGAGTGGCCTGGGCGCCGTGATCGATGGGAGCAATTACGGATCGAATTAAATTGGTTTCCATTTCGCAGGGCGGAAATGGCGGTTGAAATATTGCGCTGTCATATTTAACAAGCTATACATCTTTAGCAAGGGAGCCGAGTTGGAGTTGTTTGCCGTTGCATCGGTGCGTCGTGGACAGCGATCGGGGAGCTACACTAATGTTGACAAGACTAAATGCATCTGTGGTGAACGTGGAATTAATCAGTTCACAGTTTTACCCTTCAATCCGCTGCGAACGATTGCGATACGGAATGTGTTTAAATGCGGAATGCCTTCAAATGATAACTCTTTTCATTTATGTTATCTGTTGGAACCTTCAACATAAGCATCGTTTTTATGATTATTATTATCATACTAGTTCGTAGTTTTGAAGTTACTCATAATATAGTCAAGATAATAAAGTGTTAGCAAAAAATGCGTTAATTTTGTCGTACAATTCAGCAAAACTAATAAAGATACAGTTGTTAGAAAAATCACGAATCAATCGACAGGGTTGTCTTTGAGAAATCATTATCTTACCAAAGAATATCGTTTTTAATACCGCCGATGATCCAATACGATTAAATTAATTTTTACAGCCACACTTGCTCGGGATTGATATACGGGAGGATTTATTTTAGATTATATTTTCCACAATACTATCAATCGTTCTTGAAAATTTTATATTTAGTATGACAAAAACACAAAACCAAAATCAATAATTTCGTCACGAAAAAGTATCTTATATGAAGTAAATGCGCTAGAGATTTAAAGCGCTTGCAGATGATAACCTGGAATAACTAAAACTAATACATTTTACATGATTTATTAAAAAAAGTGTTATTATAGCACAGCACAATTAAGGAATTATAATAAGATGATGTAACACGTGCATCAGAAATTCTTTTCCATTTCACGGATGCCATACCACTACGATCTGCCGGCATTGTACGTCTTCTACAGTACCGTTCCTTGCTCTTAACACAACACAACAACCAATATCATATCTTTTTTTGTACTCGATGTACTTCACTACAAAAGAAAACATTAGAAAATCGCTCGAAAAGGCGCGAACGGCTATAAATCCATTTCCCAAACACCGATACATGATAGTGGATGGTAATTTATAATTGCTTTCAACCCTCCCCGTTGACCTATTCATCACTCCATAAACCGAGATGATCAAAAATGCATCGATCTTGTCCGACCGTCGCCTGCCGTCATCGAGCGAGATGCAAGCGAAGGGCGGTGGATGCTGGATTGATAGCAGTCATCGATAACGGGCATCGAGAGAGAGAGAGAGAGAGAGAGAGAGAGAGAGAGAGAGAGAGAGAGAGAGCTAGTAAAGGCATGCGACGCTGCGCTAAAAATAAGCTCGCGAGAGGCAAACAAGTGCGCTGTGAACGAAACGGCGATTTCAACGGAGAATTCGCAACGATTGCGTTCGATCCAATCAGTGCACGTCTAATCTCTTTTAATCACACCTTTTTTTCGCACCACCACACGCACAGCGTCGTCCATGTCGTCGTTGCCTTGTCAACGCGAGACAGAATGGCAGCCAGGAAGGTTCCGTTGGCCCTTTGCCGGGTGTGCCTGGCCTTCGCCGTCCTGTGATAGGTCCTAACCGTGCTTCGAGGTTCGAGGCAGGTCAACGCAGATCGTCCTGGGCACCTGGGGAATGGTGTGTACAACGGTCTGGAGACGCATACCTGGAATGCATTGCTCGTGGTAGGTGACATCGCCCCTTACCTGACTCCACTTTGGGCCACACACCTCCAGCGGTCGAGAGGCGGTAGCCTGGGCATCGGTCAGATCGGCACTCACACCCCCTGTTCCGTTGGATCGGCCACCGAGTACCGTACTGCAACGCCCTTAATGAACGCCTGGATGGCATCAGCCTCAGCAGTCCAATCGTGAAGGGATACATAAGGTCACCGTTCGCCAGATGATGCCCTAGCTGAGGCATTCGTCGATTATTAACTATGCTTATGCTTATGCTTGTTGGTTTAATCAATGTTTCAGGAAGCTTATTTCACCTCCTCTTGGAAAAAAATGGAAATCCTCGCAAAATAAAATATCAACATAATGCTGCACGTGCTTCACGCCATGACAGTTATGGAATGACAATCCGGCGCGACGCAAATTCCATCCCGGAAACACGGTAACCACGTGTGACCTTATCCGGAAGCGCGGTTCAATCATTTCGCGGCACGGCTTAGTCCAGTATCCATGGGCAGGCGGATGGGAGGCAATGCAGGCTGGCACTGGCGCTTATCTTTCCCACGCACTGCTGCTCGCGATGGATGCAGCCAGCCAGAGCATGCCAGAATGCCAAAAAAGCGCTCCGCTAATGACGCTATGAGTTGGCCACCCGGAGGGCAGCATGCCAGCTCGACTTGGCTTAGCTTAGCAACCTGCTGCTGCTGCTGCTTCTGATTCTGCTTGCGAGCAACAAATTGCCTGACAACCACCACGATGACGACGACGATGACGAGTGGTCGCCAAGGAAAATTGCGGAAAAGCTCGACGAACAATCCCGAACAAAATAAAACTCGGAGATATTCCGGAAGATTTTCAACTCGCGAGGCGCGCTCTAATGCGAAGGTTTTTCCAATCAAACCGAACCGCAGGGTCCCCCATTTTGCGCTTAATCTGCATTCACCAGCGCCCGGTATTAGGTCTGTTTCTTCTTC
Organism: Anopheles aquasalis; assembly: GCF_943734665.1. Classification (NCBI taxonomy): domain Eukaryota; kingdom Metazoa; phylum Arthropoda; class Insecta; order Diptera; family Culicidae; genus Anopheles; species Anopheles aquasalis. Next base: position 28,607,139 of record NC_064877.1, on the reverse strand, counting down.
TTCTTCTTCTTCTTCTTCTTCTACCAGAGGCCCCCTTTTCCCTTCGAAACAAGCAACACACGCTGTGGCTGCGACGCACGCGACCCGCCAGAATGTCCGCGGTGGAGTACCGGAGCGGCGGCAACACCGGCGGTGTGCTTTATGGACAAATGAAGTGTCAGTACGTGCATAAATATATGCCACACTAGCATGCAACCACACCATGCTGGCCGAAGTGGCGGCGATGTGCAAAAACGGCACAAAATCCTTCATTTTTGTGCCAGTGCCAGCTTGGGACAGCATTCTCCCAAGCCTTACCGTCCGCCGTCAATTGGCGAGCTCATAAAACAACGCCTCAGGCCGGAGAGGCTACGATGGACGGTGCAGTTCGTGGGGAATTTGTTTTTGGAAAGGAACGCACCGAACGAGAATGCTCAAACGAACATGTGCGCCACCCGAACTGATGCCGAGAGTCCAGTCAGTCCAGTCCGGTTGAGGCGACTCCACAGCTCTACAGCCTCCAGCTTCCAGGAGGCTGCTTTGGTGTGTCCTAGGTTGGTCTAGTGTCTGCTGGGGAGGAGCGGGGAGGGACTCCTAGCGAACGTCCAGTCTGGCACTTACACGTTCATTATTGATTTAGTGCCCGCGGGCGAAATTATGCAAATTATTAAAGATCTCATTCGCTCTTTGTCGCTCTCTTCCTCTATGGACTTCCTTTTCTCTTTCTCTCTTTTTCTCTCTCTTTCTCTCTCTCTCTCTCGCTCTCTCCCTCTCTCTTATGTGCACTTCCTCCTTCCTTTGCCTATCGGTACGTTGCCTGCATCCCGGGCCAGCCAGTTCCACGATGCACTTCGCTCGGTTTGCAGTTCACGCAAACCGAGCTATCGTGAAGGGAGGGGGGGGGGGCTGTTATCTGATTTCGAGTCTAATAACTTACCCCGAAATGGACACCCCGGATACTATCCTCCCCTTCTTCTTGCGGTTGATCACTCCCTGGCAAACGACAACCGGTGCTATGGGTGCGAGTGTGTGTTCGATCTCGAACAGGGGATCCATTTTAAAATGGATTTACATGGATCTCGCTGAAGTCCGAACGAACGCACACGGTCAGAGCTGCTCGTCACACGCCGAGATTGAGATCCGGCTTTTGCATTCGGTTTCTAGACACATTCCCGGGAACATTGCGTTTGCGTTTGGGGCGGGCGAAGGCAATGAAGCAATGGCTACTGGCCTTGCAAAAGGGCGGGGGGAGGGGTGGGGGGCGCCGAGCATCACCGTTGTCGGCTCCTCGGTTCGCTAGGCAGCAAAATTGTCGACAATCCAGGGACCGTGCTCCGGTCCACAGAGATGCTGTTGCTGTTGCTGGGCTGCCGGTTGTCCGTCTGTAGATGGCTGTGGCGAAAGGAAGAGGAAGAGGAGTAGGAGGAAGTATGTTGATTGCAATTTGCATACGGTGGCTGATTTCGAGGAATTTAATTGCTTGTAATGGACATGTTGGCGATCCGTTTTGCCGATATTGCCGTGGTCAGTGTGCGGTCTCGGGAGTTGCGCTCTTGTAGAGCCACAGAAGAGAGGTGGGAAAAGGAAACATGAGGGCAAGAGAGGTACATGCGAGGACGCTGCTGCTACTGCTGCTGAATAGACGCTTGTTTACTTCCGACACAACGCTGTTGCTGCTGCTGCTGTTGCCTCGTGCTTTACCTCGGTCACCAATGATCGACAGAAGCGAATCATTGAAAGTCATTAAACAAGTAGCCCCCGCGCTCCTCTCGCTGGGAGTGGTTTTGTCGCGGCATTATTCACAAGCCTGCACGAGCCTTATGCTCGCTAGCAGTAAAAGTGATCTTCGTGTCGTTTGCGTTTGCGTTCGGAAAGACTTCAATGCTGCTACGCACCATGGAATGGCGGTGGCGTGCGACCGGGAAAACCGGATCAGTACCCGTGGCCGAGACCAGAGGTCAAAGGGGTTTTGTGACCTGCGCGTGAACCAGGATGCGGGAGGGGCTCGGACTGACTCGGACTGACCTGCATTTCACACTCGACCACGTCAAATCGAGATCGAAGCGCCTGGCCTTCTTCTGCCTGCCTGGCTGCTGCTACGGGCGGCCACTCCAGCTGTTCATCCTGATAACCGGTCGCAAAAGTGCTGCTCGTGACACCAGCCCCGGGATCACGGGGCGCGGCCCTCTGCTGCTCCCACTCCAGCTCCGGCAACAGCGCGGACAGCAGCCGGGCTCGGAAGAGTCACGGGAGACACGAGATCCCCGTTCGTGGACACACGAGTGTTGTGTGCACACGCGTGCTACAACTATGTAATTATTTATAAATTTACCTGTCATTTCGAGTTTTATTGAAAACCACCAGCACCGCCACCACCATCACCACCACCACCACCACGAGCTGGTGGTTGGTGGGACAAATGCGCGCGCTGGAGTGTTGTTGCGTTGTTCGCTCCTTCAGCGCCAGTCAGTCGCTCGAGCAACGATCGCGCTGCTTGCCAAACCGCCCCGATGCTGGTGGTGCCAATTGCCAAGGCAAGTGTGCCGTTGCCGCTGGTTTTGGCGCGCCTCGGCCACTGCCTTCAGGACGCGCGAATGGTGCCGATCGGAATAAGCCAACCATAAATCATTATGATTTATTAATCAATGATTAATTTATTGGCAAGAAGGCTTTTGTAATATTTAGTTTCATTAAACTGCTCCACAGACAGTGTGAGGGAGTGAGAGAGAGAGTGAGAGAGAGAGAGGGAGAGAGAGGACACCCTCGTGCACTTCTTGTCACCTTGTGCTCTCGGTGGCTCGGTTGGATAGAACTCTGGATTAAGCACTCCGCTCCGTTCGGTCGTCTGCGGGGTCGTGGTTCGCGCGTTTGTTCGATTATTTTGTTTTTCGATTCACTGGCCTCGCTCCGTTTCAGCTCCAGATTTATTTCCACCAACCCCCTTCTCCCGCTTGAAATCGAAAACAGATCGAACGGAACGCCACCATGTGCAACCAATGTCCTTCCCATGGAAGACGTGCTGGACCCTCGCTGGTGTGATCTCGCTGGTGTGATCTCATGTGATGGGCGCTTAAAAAGGAGTATGGCTCCAAAAAACAACGAGTGTGCGACGCCTGTTCGATGCTCATAAATTGAAGATTCCAGAACTACCACCTCGAACAAGTCCCGAAAAGTGCCAAAAACATGGCTGCCAACAGATTTATATTCTCGTTTCGTTTTTTTGCCAGAGATTCCTTCGCTAGATCACTGGCTATACGTAGCCGATTAGCGGCATGTGCATGTTGCTGCACCTCATAATTAAGAATGGCTGCCGGCTGAGTAGGAAAATGTCTATTTGCGTAACGCCTTGTAACGCTTGTTGAGTGCTCTCTCACTCCACCTTCCACAGTTCAATCTCTACACCACCTCCACCCCCGCCAGGGTGGGCGTGTGTGGGTGGGTGGGTTCGATCCGAAGCACCGATTGTCGATAATTAGCCTCGGGTTCACCATCCGTAAAAGGAAAAAATCCTGTTCCGCAGCACGGCCAACGTTCTAGTGTGCAAATGATTCCATGAACTCGTGGGATGGAGTGAGGGGTGTCGAGGCGGTGTCTTGATCTGCAAATAGGCATCCCGGATAAATGATTCCGGATTTAGCGGGCGATTGTTTGGTCTGTGCTGTGTGCTGTGTGTGCCAATACGGAATCCTCGGAATCCCGGAGTTCACCGGGTATTAGAATGTTCCATTTGATGATGGCGAAAAGGTGGGGTGGGGGTAGTGGCTTGAGTGCGCTGCGCTCGGACGAGGCTTTTACCTCCCCGGGTACGAGAAGCTGGGGTGAGGGTTTTCCCGTCGCTTTGCTAATCCCCTTCATCCAACTACTGCCTGTCTGTCTGTCTCCTCTACTTGTCCAGCTCGTCTGAACATCTGATCTAGACTCCTCCCTTCGTGTAGTAGCAGGTAGTTAGATAGAGAGCCGGCCCAGGACAGCCATTCCAACGCAAATCCTTCGCAGGCCAACGGTTTCGGGAGGATTCGGCCCTGGCCAGTGGCCTCACACTCACTCACTTACTCACGCTCTCAATGTCCGCTTCGCTTGCTAAGCGCTGAGTAAACAATGGCCACAACGGAGCAGCAAAATGGCGTTGCAAAAAGGGCACGCGCGCTCGACAAATACACAATCAATTAGAGGGGACACGCTCAGGGGGTGCCTGCCTTCGCCGAGTGTGGTGCTTGTGTGCGAGACAGTCGTCGATGATCGATCTGGTTTTTGCTGTTATTGTTGCTGGCGAACGAGTCCCGCCCATCGGCGCACACCTATTGGGGTTGGGCTGAGCCGGCTGAACGTTGGAACGAGCTTTTGTTTCGTTTTTTGTCCCAGCACCATCCGAGCATGATGCAAGCATTAGAAGCAATACACCAGAATGCACCCTGCTCTGGAGGGCGGTTCTAATGTCGCATGGTGGGGAAGGGTGATAGAGGATGATGGATAGGGGACGGGGGGTAATTTATAACTTATTCTTTGCGCGAAAAAGGAAAACAAATCACTCCCCGGACACGGATGCGGAGGCATGGTGTACGCCCTGTCGAACGGAACAGTCTGTCAGTCCGTTGCCGACGTATCGCTTTGTCCTTTGGTACGTTTCTCCTTCGTTCCAGCTTTAGCTCTAGTATTTGTTTTAGACGCGATCGTCGCGAAACATTTGTGGACTGTAAACAAATCGACGCCACTGGAGATGGCAAAAATAAACTTAATTAGACGCAATCCACATAAGCACACCCCGGTACACAGACGCGAAAGCTCTGGCAGTGAGGAAATAAAAAAAAAACATCTTTAGAGTTCACAGCTTGGAATCGCTCGTGGCTGCTGGCGTGATGTCGCGATCCTGCGACTCCTATTAATATCAACCGGGCATGCTGGCCAAACTCGAGCGCCTGGGAGCACTGGAAATAGCTCGCTGCTTCACGTGGAGCATTGCATCCTGGATGGAGGATGGAACAAACACATGGTCCAACATTCGCCAACAAGTTGATTCGCGCCGTCCGACGGTATGACGTCAAACTGTTCCGATTGGAGCTCTGCTACTCAACTCACCTGTGGTTTGGTGGCCACCGATTGTCGCTTTTCAGAATGTTGTTCCAGGCGGAGCGGCACGTGTGATCAACATTGGCGAGACCGGACACGAGTCCTTTTTCCGCTTCACCATTGCTGCACGTGTTGAGCACCTCGGAACTCTCCATGCATAGCCAGGAATGGAAAATGCGAAATTTTGCTCATCGCCCCACAGAGGAAACATCCCATTCCCTCTCTTACTTCCTCTTAAATTCCTAAAAAAGCTAGCGCTACAGCATTCCGGTGGGATGGGGATGACGTTAGTAGACGCGCGAGATAGCGGCCATTGACAATCGAGCCACGACGACGACGACGACAACGGTGTCGGCCTTCCGCGAGTCTCGGCGAATGTGTGCGCGCGGATAATTTTGGAATTCCTTCCCGGCAGGAGTCACGGGTCACAGCACAGCACGCGTGCAGCCAGGCTCCAGATATCGCCAGCATCCGTGCTTCGGAAGTGATGTTTGGCAATCGGGCTCGTAGCCAACGGAGCGAGACCTCATTGGTGGGTTGGGTGCCTTTTTAAAAATAACACCAGAACATCACGTGCAATGCGTGCCCGAGGGTGGCGGATGAGATTGAAATAGCATCGACCGTCGGTCGAAGGACAATGACGCCGCCAGCAATGGCGCGGTGCATTTGACTAGGCCAATGGTGACACATGCGTGTGGATGCTGAATCTGGAAAACTAATCTTGGGGATGAGAATGTACGGAATGGATTTGGGAAGACCGTTCCCGCAATGGTATAGGAAAGTAATAATAGCATTCGAAACAAAGGACATCTGATTTTGGCAACCGATATCTGATCAGCATGTCCGTTTCCTTTAACTTGGGGCTCAGTCCAGTAATAGATATTAATAACTAGTTCATCATAATTTACTTAATTACTATGCATTACTTATTTACTATGTATTCTTCCATCGCTTTGGTCGATATTCGATGGTAATCCTGGATTCTAGTCGAATGCGACGGTCCATCTCAGTCTGTGGCTACCACGTCTTCCACTCCGAAAGCCTCAGAATATTTTAAAGGGCTGGATCGGTTATTATTTTGAGATTCCTTCCCTTGAACGCCATAGTGGATAGTATAAATTCTCCGTGGCATTTCTAAACGCCCCTTATTCTAATACTTTTATTCATTAACAGAACGGTCTACCTACTTCCCGATAGACTTTCTTAGTTGATTAGATTCCTCCCGCTGAAATACATTTGGTCGGTTACTTGCCAACCAGCACGAATCTCTTCTGCTTTAGCATAGTCATGACTGGCTTGCGTCTTTATGGAATTTAATGAATTCGTAAAATGTACTGCGTTTACACACGGTTATTGTAAAAAAAAAGAGCGTAAATTTCTTATGTTCTATACGCATCAAATAAGATTTGTAGCAGTAGATCCTCCTCTCCTAAATTAATAATTGTACTAAATGGATGAAGTTTTTACTTACTTTACAAATTTAAGCATTTACACAACATGTAAAGTCCAATGCAAGATGGATTCATTTCCAAAAAATCCCCCTGATCTGCCACGATTCCGCTGCATTACTCTGCACACTTTGTATGAGTGTCAAACGTTCAAAAATTGTAAGTAATTTCATCGAAAATCTAATCCGTAGACGACGAAAGTCTTGCGGCGCGTGCTGCTGATGGAACTCCCTCGAGGAGACCAATCATTGCAACAGTTCAGAGCCAGCCGAACACCCGACTGTGCTTATCATCATGAATGGACGCGTGTGTGAGACAGATCGGTTGTCACGGGCTCACACTTTCATGTAGGTGCCCGACAAACGCATCGCATCCACGGCGGAGGAAGCATTGGGCGTAGGAAGCAGTAGTCATTCATTGGTCGACCGGTAGAACACTTCGTCCGCCACACGTCTCTGCTCCTCTCGTCTCCGTGCTCCGAGCTACTACACATGTAACAACCACCGATCAGCATCGCCTGCCACCGATGAACCGTCTTCCGAAAGCCCACTCTCCCGTCGTGCGCCGCGCAGTAATGAGTGAATGGCGCGATGGAATGCCGGCATACCACGGTATCGCACACAGACGCTATCGGTACCTAGAGGTGTGTGGCGGCCAAGTTTTTGGAAGACCCGTGGTTGACGGGGCTGGGGACGGAAAGCAATTTGCCGGGGCGGGTTAGACGGTTTTCTTAACCCAAAAAGTCCCGGCAATCGATCCGTCTGGGGTCTGGGGTGGACCTATTACGGGCCCGGAAAGGAGGAGGTTTGGGTTGCCGATGTCGTAGGATGGCCGGTATAGAGTAGGTTGATGTCTGCCCCCGGCCCAGCCCGAACCTAGGCGTTTAGTGTAGGCCGGGGAACATGGTCTGGCCAAAAACTGGAGCCGGACTCTCCGCCGATAGCCGATGAGCGGCGAGAGTTGTGTGCGCTTGCGGGGCCGTGCGTGGACGAGTTCAAATTTGGTGCGCCGGCCGGGTTGCGCCGACGTGTCTCCAACTTGTACTGCTGCCTGCTGGCTCTTCCTGTCTGTCTGTCGGTCTGTCCGGTCGGTTGGTCGGTCGGTCGGTCTGGTCACCGGTGTCGGTGTCGGTGATGGTCTCGCCGAGCAGTTGCACTACGCGCGTAAACGCGTCCAACTGCGGACCTCCAAACCCGGTACGGGACCAGGAATGTCTCCGTTCCTATCAGTACAGTGATTGTGATTACATGTCTCTGTGTGTGAGTGGTTATGTGATTGTGCTGGATACTGAATAGAGCTGGAGCGCATCAGTCAGTCAGTCAGTCAGTCAGTTAGTCGTCTTCTTCAATCGTCAGTCATCCCGACTCCAGAAGCAACAGAAGCTGCGACACTAATTGCCAGAGTCACGTCCATGACCATCAGCTGTTTCTGGGAGCGCGAAGAAGGCGATATCTCTGCAAGAGCTAACCACGATCACGAGTGGCAGTCAGTGTGGCGTCCGAACCGTGGCGTGGCGTGGCGTGGCGTGGCGAGTGTGGCGTGTGATAAGCGTCAAACCGTTCCCTGGCGCGTTGAGATAATGCTGCATAGCATAGCATGGCTGCTTGTGTGAGGGGCGACATTCAGTCTTGGCTCAGTGTTTTGTGATTCAAGATGGTCTTCGGTCTTTGTGCAAAGCGGATGATCGATTTCGGTGATCGTTAAGTTGTATCTGCAATCGGAAGAACGTCGCCGGTACAACAGTGTCCCCAGTGATGTTCGTCCTGATCTGAATCCAGTGTGGATCCACGATATAATGTCTTTCTTTCCCCGCCATGCGCCCAGTGTTCACGTTCGCAAGATACAACCGTTTCGCCTTGTGCACGATGCCCGAGTTGGAGTTTGAGTTTTCGTTTGAGCGCATTCGTATGGCCGCAGAGGCCAGGCCTCGCACCCAAGATTGTTAGTCGCTCGGTGTCGGAGCAGAGCGCAGAGCGGCATAGTTAATCATAGTCGCACATCCGGTCGCCGTCGCACACAACAAGCTGCGGTGCGGTGCGGTGCGATTGCTTGCTGCTCTAAGATCACTTAGCGCAACCGTGATCGTGATGATGATGATGATGGTGCGCGACCGTGTCCAGAGTGAGGCTTGTGCTTTGTGCTGTTCCGTGGTGTAGTGTAGTGGTACGTGAAAGATGAAGGATTGACATCCGAAACGAGCGATGCCAATGATAAAGAGCAAAGAGGGAGAGAGTGAAAGAAAGAGTGATGGGAATGAAGTACAAGTAAATATGCTAGCAACAGTGTTTTAGTTTGGAGTGGCATCTTCCGATGATGAAAGTTCTGTCGGTTCTTGTGGAAGGATAACATTTCCCGATGAGTTGTTTTGTGACAAACTTGAATGAGGATATTGAATAACATGGCCAGTGATTTAAAGAAAAATGTTAAATGTTTAGTAAGTATTATCACTAATCACAATCGATAGTTCATCACTTCAATGCTCGAGAGCTTTTAATGAGAGTTGTGTTTCAAATGATAGATCAAACAAACTGTGTTTTAACAAAAGTGATCGTTACCTACATTTAACGTTATGAACAATTTTATCAATTTATTTATGTTCGAGTTTTCAACTTTTAAATGGTGTTGAGTAGATAAGTTGTTTTTGAATGATTTATCTGTCGATATCTCATTTGTTTTACGATTGATCACTGGACTAGAATCTGGCAAAAAATATCGCTATGTTGAACATGGAATAATATATCTGTGAAGCATTAGCACGAACACCTGCTATCAAATGTCAGTCCTAGTGAGCTTCCCATGACGTTATTGAAATAATTTTGATTATTTAGTAGTATTCCATATGAGCTACTTGTAGCAAATGGAAGTGCAGGTACTAAGCTATGTTTATTTGATAGCATAAAACGTTCGATTGGGTATTTAATCATTTCCTTTAAAGGGAAAAGTTGTTTACTGTTTCATCCAAGAGACTTTTTTTGTCAATGTAATCACGAATAGTGTAGCTGCTCAAACAGTTCAATGAATGTGTAAGTTCTCGAGAGAATGGCCTTCATCACATGCACCGTAACCAAATAAGGGCATCCTAGCAGGTACCAGCGGATCCGCTGACGAGCGATTTGCTGCAATTAGAAAATGAAACTAAATCCATTGGAATGACTCCTTCCCGTGATCGTTTGTTTTTCAATTTTAAGCCAGACATGGATGGTACAAAGACTGGGGCATAAGAAGAGTTAGCCGCAGTGAAAGCTTTCCTGGGCAACGCAAAATACGATTCGATCGGTTGGCGGAAGCGATCAAGATCTAATCCACCGAATCAAGAGTTGGGGTGTAGCACGATAAAAATCACAATTTATGCTCTCCTTTACGCCCAAGTGTCTCTCGCTCTCTCTCGCTCGCTAAGACGGGTGACCGCTCGAGCGTTAGAAAGTGTCGTAGCTCATGTGGTGCTTTGCTTTCCGTATGCAGCGAGAACAGCTTGTATCCCGTGCGTGGCTATGTGTGTACGTGGGTTGTTAATCGTATGAATGAAAGCAAATATTGAACTCGGTGGGAGGAAAATGGTTCCCTAGACGGCTAGCTGGCCGGCAGTTTTACTACGAACCGTCGGCTCTACTACACTAACCAGCCATCTGCCTACGACCAACGCCTACCTTCATGGCCACTCAAGGTCACTCCCGGACTGACCGGTGCTCCGTAGTTTCGTACGGAACTGACATTCAGTCAGTCTACTAACACCGCCGTCGGAAGCGCCGGTGGGTGTCATTCGGTGATCAATTGACGCTAACTTTCGGTGTCCCCCCGAGAGAGCGAAAGAAAGAAGCCATCCAACCCATCTCATCCTCCCCCCACCACCACGCTACGCCCTATTCTAACGAAATGTTGCCCCGAACTTATTGACAAACTTCGACGACAACAAGGAATCGAAAAAGCTCTCGCACGCTCCGGACAACTGGGATGCGGTGCATAAACGGCGATTGCAACGCGCCAACGCGCACCGAAGGCACGCGACTTAACCCGTATGCAAGCACCCACGCAGCACGCAAGCGGATTCGTGCATTCGTTCAATAGCGCATCGCCTACATTCGGCCGGTGCAGAGGCCGGTGGTGGACAGGGAATTTCACGGATTTCATCCCGGAGTTTTTTTTTCTTTTTTGCTGCTTTTTGATGCTTTTTTTTTTGGATACTCGATGCGTCCAGTGTTCGCGCCTTCTTTCTCTCTACGAGTGGCGTGGATATTGCCGTTCAAATTGATTGCCAAATCTCAGGGAAATGCCACACCTACGATGCTGCTTATCCATCACACTCGTAGTAGTAGATAAGGTCAAAATCCTGTTCCACAAAAGCGTATGTGCACTTGTTGCTCCTTCCAGCTGTATCTGGCTTGTCACCTGTGTATGTGTTGGCGCCCTCTGCTTGCCTTTCAAGTTCCATCGACAGCACTTGGTTCGACAATGTTCACCAACATCCATTTATGCTGTCACACCGGTCCCCCACCGGGCCACGCGAACGGCGGTCGCGTCTTGAAAGGTCGCGCTCGTTACTTATTTGAAGTTCGAATGATTGCGATTAGCGAAAGGTGATAGCACCATTCCTGGCGCGGTCGCACATACCTTCGGATCGGCTAATGCTTCCGGAGAGAGCGGGATTAATAGGGCTTCCGGTTCATCAGCTTCCGGTTAACCTTTGGTTTCCCTTTTTTATATAAGGTTGTCCTTGGCAAACATCCAGTTCATTTCACGTTGCCGTCCTTCGCTGCGAAGGTCGCAAACAGTGAATATGCTTCTTTCGATTGCGCAATGTTTTGAAAGGTTTTAACCCATTCCAGGAGATTTCACTTTTCTTTAAGTATATTTTCATATTTACTTTCCAGTTTCCTTTTCTAACCTTCGATTCTTTCACTCTCCCTTTCTCTCTGTATCTCTCTGCTCTCTCTACGATGTGCTCCTTTTCGTAGAATCACGGGCAAGCTGATACTCGGAAATCATTCCTTCCGATCACTCAGTCGTCAGTGCTAGGATTCTCACATTTGGGTCCAAGTTTGACAGTTACACCAGCGCGCGTATATGTTGTAAGCTATACTTCCATCGCCATACAGTTACTAGCAAAACGAATGTGTAGGCCTTTGGTGCTGCCTAAGTAAATCCCCCACCTCCCCTTCTCTCTTCACCCAAACCACCCCCTTCTCTCGATAGCGTGTGTGGGTTGACGGAACCGCGCACATGTGTGTGCCCGGTACCCCCGGCTGTTGGTCGGCCGGTCGGCCGGTCGATCGGATGTGTGGATGTGTGGCTTGTTCGGTTTCGCACCGGCGGCCCACCTACTATCGTCCCACTCGTCCTGTTCGGATATGGGCAACCCCTCTCTCCCTGTTTCTCTCCACTCCCCGCCGGCGGGGGGGTGAGCGAGAGTTGGCGTCGTGAGCTCCGTGAGCCGCCCCCTTGCGTTCTTTGTTTTTTCTTTTCTTGTTTTATATTACGGACACCCCACCTACACATCCTTCGACGCTTCCTTCGCTACACACCAACGCATCCCATCCCGCCCCCCAAAACGCATCCCCCTTCCCCCGTTCCACTCCGTTGGGTGACTGGTAGCCGGCACTGGCACTGGTGCTGGTGCATCCCACATCCTGTTCGTTTCCTTCTGTCACGCACGCACCCGTTGCGTTGCGCCACTCTCTTCGCTCTACTGTACTCTCTCTCTCTTTCTCTCTCTCTTTCTGTTTCTTTTTATCTGTTTTTTTCTCTCTCTCACTCTACTTCTGCTGCCGTTGTTTTGTCTCTTTCGTGGGATATCCTCCACGGAGCACGCGACGTTGTTGTTGCTGCTGCTGCCGGGAGCACGTTTTTCCGGCGCACTCCGGCGACGTTGGGCCACGCTTCATTCACAAATCCGTTCGTCCACGCGGTCGCTCGCTCGTTTCGTTCGTTCGCTCACTCGCTTGCGGTCGATTGCCAGGAAGTTGGCTAGTTTTTCGCGCCCAAAACCGTAACTGAAGAAGGGGAGAGAACAGGAGTTGGAAGTAGGAAGCGAAAGTGTTACTCCAGGTGGCTTGGTGCACTGTACGAATGAAGCACGCACCTTCGGTAGTGTTGCTTCCCGCGTAGTGGATGCAGCATCGGTCCTGAGCGCGAGTATTAACACCAGCTAGTGACTCCCTATTAGTGGTTGTAGTAGTAGTAGCTCGAGCTATCGATGTGCTTAGTGGAAGACCCTGATTAACGTGATTGTGTGGGCAAGAGGGGATCGATTTCCAAATGGTAAGTCGCTCTGCTAGCGTAACGGAGCTACGGACGCTTCACGAGAATTCCGGCTTCATGAGCTCCCAAAGCAAGCTAAGAATGCCGTTGAATCCATTAATGAAATGGGGCTTATTAAGGTTGGAATTCGGGAGAAAAAACCCCCCCGTAACACCACCTACCACTTGAGCCAATTCAGGGACCGCAAATACTCGCCCTTCTCGGAGCCTCGGCATCTCGGATTATCGAGAAGCGATTGGCCCGCGCACACGACAAACAGATCTCGGTATTGAACCGAGGGGGGTGGTTGGGGTGGCGCCTTAAAAGTGAATTCAATTTTATCGAGAGCCCACGATAGGCGAATCCACTGTTTGTGCTTGGTGGTATCAAAAAATAAAAACGCTATTTACTCCATCGAGTCCGCCGAGTTTCGAGAAGGCGTGTGCTATACCCCCACGTTATCAATCGCATTAGCAATGGCAGGGGTCCCTCAATCAGGACTTTCATTCATGCGAAGAAACCATGCCGTAGCGTGAATTACTAACCCACTCACAAACACCCCAAAAAATTGAGCTGACGAGGAGGAAAGTATTGTTTCGGGCGAAGAGGGCAAACGTTCCATTCAACTGAAACACAGAGAGAAATAGAGAGAGAGAGAGAGAGAGAGAGAGAGAGAGAGAGAACGAGGGAAAGAGCGCGGTCGAAATCGTGAGCCACCTGGCGCCTCCAGCAAGCGAGCTACCAGAGCCAAGTGCCCATGAAGCCCCCGGCCGAATCTTCTCGGCCGTAGCGGAGCACTTCTTCTTCTTCTTCTTCTTCAATGCTGCTGCCCCAAAAAAACGGTTCACGTGCATTGACCGGTTTAGCGGCTTGGTCCGCGTGAGTTCGCTGCATTGCACGGACGATGGCTGGTTGGTTGGTTTTGGTGTTGGTAGCAGCAAAGAAAAAGCCTCGTCCGCGCGGGTTGCCAAGGGAAACACACCGTAACGCCTACGCCTCCCTCCCAGGGGGTGGTCAGGATACAATCGCGAGCGGGGAGGGGAACGCGGAGATGGTGAGACGAGAAGCTACAAGTTACGAGCTGTGGCTGTGGCGAAGTAATTCTCGAAGGATAAGGACGTTTGCCGAATGATGAAGATGCGGCACGAGCCGTCCGAGGAGTAGCGAGCTTCAAGATGATGATACTCCCTTTGGATGCTCGTTCGTGTGGCTTCATCTTGGCTTCCCGCTTACACTCTTCACCTATGCCTGGCCATCGGCTTCTGCACAGCTTCTGCCGAGCGCCTGTGTTCCGGATAACACCTGTTGCTCACATTCAGCTCGCGTGCTCGTGCTCTATCTCTCTCCCTCTCTCTTTATCTGGCGCTCTCTTTCGTTATCTCCTTTTGCTGCCTCTAAAATCTCTCTCTCTCTCTCTCTCTCTCTCTCTCTCTCTCTCTCTCTCTCTCTCATTCGTTCACGCACACACCATTTTCCGACTCGTGATGCCGCTCTGGCATCGGCTTTTCTTGATTCATTTCCCTCGTCTCCTCTCGGCACAGCACACACCAGCAGCACTACCCGATGATACACGCCGAGTATACCCTCACCCTCTCTCTCTCGCTCTGTGTTGCTCGCTCTAACCCGAACGCTCTGACCGGGTTCTTCCCACCGAACGTCTTACACCGATAATGGCTGTGTGCTGATAGTAGCTGAACGATAGTACACCGGGTATGAATGGAGCATGCCGGCTACTCCATTGATTAAACGTTCGATTGCCTTTCGACGGGCATGACACACGTCCCGGTTCCTGGACGGAAGCCAGCGTGAAAGCGTGGTGATAGAGTGCAGAGTGCCAGCGGGATACACTAGCTAGTAGCTTGGCGTGCATCTGCGGTGCGGAGTTGTAGACAGAGAGAAGGACGGAGAAAGAAACATTATTAGGTGAGTTGGATCGCGCCTTTTTGCACAAATGTGTCGTGAGGATCGCTACACGATAGTGACAGCATCGAGCAAACCATTTTGTATCTTAATATTGTGTATTGTTCTCGGAACGGAACTCTCCGATAAAGTTGACACACAAAAGGGACAAGCAGGAAAATACTACGTCACGCGAGAGATGATGGTCAGTGAGATCGAGAATCGAGATACTAGCAAGCGAGTGAATAATATCAATACTCTTGTGCGCAGGTGAGCCGATCGAGTGAGCTCACTTGATCACGACCCATGTGAGTGACGCCACTGTACATAACTAGTGATCGTGTGTTAGAAGTAGCGTGAACTTGAATACTACTGCAAACTGACGGGCCCGGTAGTGTGACGAGGGGGATAATTCAGTCCAAATCTAGTTGGATGAAGAGTGAAAGAGAGACATGCGTAAACACCAGTACGTCCGTGGTTTGTAGGTGGCCGGCCAGGCGTCATAAGAGGCAAGAAATAAGAACGACGTCACCGGCTATCGAGACGCGACAACGTGGCACACCCGCACTGACGGCCAGCCGTGACAGTGCGATCGAGATCGTCAGCGTGGCAAGTTTGTAGTCGTGTCCTCGGCCTCGACTCGCTACGATACGAAAGGGGGGACCCGCCCGGCACAACAGACTGGGATTTGACAATGACTGCACTCGCCAAATGGGACATTTCACTTCTTTCCCAGTGTGCTGCTCCCGAAAAGGCCTCGATCGCCATCGGATCGGGGCCCGGGGTTGGGGAGAGAAGACTTTGAATCTTATCTCGGTTGACTCGAGCGCTCGGAGAGTCTTGCTCGCTCCGCCACCCGTTTGAAGGTGTGTGTTGGTGGTGACGTGGGTGGTTGGTGACGGTTGTTTCGTTCGTGCTGGGTGATGATCATCATCATCATCATCACACATCGTGCGGGGACATCGAGATCACTAATTTCGTCCACTAATGCGCCATTTTCTCCGCACAAAAACACACTCACGCACGCACACTAGTGCAGTGCACACCGTGGGGAAAATTCGTCATGACACGGAGCAGCATCCGTGGTTGATCTTGGACCGTGGCGTTCGTGCGCAACTGCGTCCGGGATGTGCGCGCCGCCTCGGCCGCCCGCCCGCCCCTGGATGTGGTGGCGGCACAGCTTCCACGGTGTCGATCGTGGCTGGCGCGGTTCAGTTTGCGAAACGATCCGATTTGAAGCACCTGAGTGAAGACTGAGTTGCGATGCGCGTTGGTCGAGTGGCCGGTGCACGCCCGTGACAGCGGTAGACGAGAAACGGTTTCGATGATTTTAATAGTTTAGTTTCCTTTTTCTGTTTCAACGAACCAACGACGTTAACACGCAAGTTAAACGACGAAAACCAAACGAGTAAACGAACCAACGACGACGCGCCGCGTGTCGATCTAGACCAGTGTGCCCGTTGGCCTATTCGAAAAAGTGTAAGTGATCCTAGTGGGCCACTCGTGCTTTGTATTCCATGGCATGCTTGGTAGATATTCTGTGGGTCTACTAGTAGTGTGTGAATTGAATGCTTAATAAGAGAGACAACCAGTGTATTGTTTGCCGAGTGGCCATTCCCTCAAGGGAAAGGGAACTCCATTTCTAACTAAAGCGAACAGTTACAGCGAGGCAGATTTACTAATTACCACGAAGGAGCTCATTCACTCGCAACTGCTAACTTATAATGGACGAGTCGCTACCAGTCAACCGAGTACCTTTTTCAACAAATCGTTCCTTTTTTTATTTCATTTTTTTCCAGATTCTCTTAACAGAAGTGTCAACCTGTGTATCTTTTGTATTGTGTCCTGTACCTATGTATATGTGTGAAACGAAGAGTAAAGTTTGAAATGTGATACATTTCAAGTTGCACAATCGAGTCCTGCATTAGAATCCCTCTGAAACGTTCGGCAGCCATTTGTAATACGTCATATCGTGTCCCGTGTTCTTGTGGTAACCAACAGTGAGTTTAAGTGCTTTATCCGCGAGTACCATCATCGATCCAAGTGTGAATTGTGTCCAGTTGTGTGTGAGCAAGAAGTGAAATGCTCTAGTGCCCTGTGTGTTCTGAAACCAGTTGCCTGTCCATTCTCGGAAACAAGTGCGCAGTGTTGTAGTGTTAGCTAGTTCGATATTCATCCGTCAGCGTATAGAATTCTTACATTTTGTGGTGCGCGTAGTGTACTCGGTGTCGTGTGAAGCGTAGTGACCATCCCTCGCGTGGCGGCGATCAGTGAAAATCCGTGAAAATCCGTTTATTCGTGTCCGTTACCCCCGTGCTATGGAGTGTTTATCATTTACCGCATTTTGTGTTTTTAGTTTCGTTTCGTTTCCGTTCGTTCCCCATTCGATCGCTTTGCTCCGTGGTCCCTGCCACCGTCCAGAACCGTCCGAACGGATCCGTGCGTGTCCATCGGTCGGCGTTACCATCGGTCACGAAAATGTTAGCTATGCGTCGCGAAAGTGAACCAATCT
>NC_064877.1:28520000-28587500 GCF_943734665.1 Anopheles aquasalis | reverse complement strand
TCCCCGGACAACGCCACGGAGACGGAATCATGGAAGAGATACTGAGAGAGAGAGAGAGAGAGAGAGAGAGAGAGATAGCGATTTGGCGACGCTTCGCATCGACCTACGCTGCAACAGTGCGCACAAGAAGCGCGAATTGGTTTGGACCAGCAGAGCTCCACCTTGCCAGTTATCGCGAGAGAATGTGGTGCTCATAGATGGGTTTTGATTTATTGCCGGACGACAGTGGCCAGCCAAACTCTCCCCATCCAGCCCGGGCCCAGGCTGCTTTCATTGCACGCGTCAAGACATACGATGTCACAGAACCTCACTTGTTGTGTTTGTTGTACGAATAACTAACGGACACTACTTTTTCTGTCTAGCGCCTATCAATTCGATTGCCTGAAGAAGTTTCGTCGATCGTGGGGATATCATACCGATAGCTCTATTCGACCCCTTTGTGTGTCTTACCAGCGTTCAATAGCCAGCGCTTTACCCTTTTTATCCCACATAAATCTCTTTTTCATAACCAAACGCCTACACCACAGCGAGAGCTGTAAGAACATTGGCATTCGGAGATTGAGAACTTTCAAATTTCATATAAATCCTCTGAGAAAACGTTCGCGTACGTGTACCAACAAGAATTGCTGAGAACACGGAGAATAGTGCGCAAGTAAAGGACTGCACCAAAAATAAGTCGTGTTGTACAGGGGCTTTTAAAATTTCTGGCCAAATCAAAGGCTCATTTTTGACGATTTTTTGTAATGCAACCATTCAACGTTATTTTTTCAAGTGAATGGCATGATCAATTACAACTTTTGATGAATATTTTGTTTTATTTTGTTGAAGATTGATTGCAAACTGCATCCACGGGACCAAATTTATGAAGGTGCGCCGGTGCACATCGTAGCTACGTGATGGGTCATCAGAAAAATACAAATCAATATTCTTTTGAAAGATTAATAGTTAATACAAGTAGCATCGTGGAGTTTGAATGTTGAATTTCTTTTTTTTTCGATTTTTGGCAGATTTGTTATGTTGAGAAATTGAAGCTTTTTGCGATTTTGTTTAAAAAAGTTGGCCGCGTTTTATATAATATTTTTTAAAAAAAGTATCAACAATTTTTATGAAATCTCGACGGGGCTACCTGGCAAAGGGTGTACAAATTATGTGTTAAAAATTTCGAATCGTTCGGACCAGTAATTTTTACGGTACTATAGGCACTGGACTTTGGTTTTGAGAAACGCTTGGAGAAACGATGGAGCCTTGTATGAAAAGCGGATTTTCAAAAATCTGTAACTTTGTCAGTTGTGCTTCGATTGATCCACAAATTTTATACAATGTTTATTCAGGATCAACATTCAGGAAAAAATGTGAAAAAAACTTGTCGCAAAAAATTAATGCAAACATCTAAAGCAAATGCTAATGCCGTCGGCTACCGTTATGTACCATCAAAAAGACGTGGACGTGGACGGACGTGGACATTTAGCTAACTTGTTAGAACTTTCAAGGGTCATGTGGGTACTCGGCAATGCGATACGATTCCATGGCTAGAATGGCCGTCCATAGGCTATTTGATCTCAGGTTTCGAAAAGTGCCAAGGTTATGGAATCTGTCGTCAACTGTCGAGACAACTGTCAAGCACCACTGGTACCACTGCGTGGCAGAAACCAATTTGTGATATTTATTTGGGAAATAAATTCATATTTAAACAAACATAATTTTTAAGAATAGCCACTCCGAGCGGAGATACCGACGGCGTAACGATCGTCACGCTCCGGATCCACAAACTGTCACCGTCCTTCCACTGGCCCCATCTCCCCTGTAGAAACAGGATGCATCAACCACTCTGCAGCAGCACCAGCAGCAGCAGCAGCAGCCGTGGTCATCCGTCCATTTTGGCACGAGGCGCGATGCGTAATGGTGTTTCGCAATCATCTCATCCGTTCCCTTTTTCCCTACCATCACGTTCCGGGCCCGGCGTTTCGGCAGCTATCCGTTCCGGTGCAGGCTGCGCTTGCAACCATAAATTATGCACGGAACTCAGCCGTTCCTCACCCGGTTCTTCGGTGCGACGCGACGCGACGAGTTCGGAGCGCGCACGCAAAACGCAAACATCAGACAAATGCCTCCCCATTCCATCTCCTACCCCCTTTCCTTGCGAGGTTGACGTGCAAAAACGATTTAAAAAATTACCGTAAAATCAAGAAAAACTCCGAAAATGTCTCCGTATTGCCTTGGACTCGGGGATTTGCATCGGTTGCGGTCAAGGTAGAGCAAAAGAGAGAGCACTGATGGCTCCTCATTCGTTCCTCTCCTTTTTTTATTATTTATTTTTAAGGATCCCCGTGTGGAACCACTCGACAGCTCCCGATTCTGGGCCCGCGTGGTCCAATGATCGAGGGAGTTGGTGATGGAACACCGGGGGGGACAACGAAACAATAAATGTGTCTTCGTTTTTATATTTGTTTCCGCGTTTCGCACCACTCCTTCTCGGGGGATCAGACGGGGAATCGAAGGATTTCGGAGGGCCTCTCTCTCTTTCTCTCGCTGCCGCTGTCCGCTGCTGCTACTGCTGCGACGCTCCTACGTCAGCCGGGCCTGTCGGAGTAATTTATTTTCACGCACATTCGTTAAACTGTCCTCCGTTGTTTGTCAATTGGTTCCCTCCCATGTCGGTGCTCCCCAAACTGCATCCCCCCCGCCGGGGGTGAGGGATCGTAAAACAGCAGCAATTTAAAAGACTATAAAGTATAAATTGATGCTACCACGGGGACAAGGGGACGATGATCGTACCAAAAAGCCAAAAGGACAACGCACGCGGTGACAACCTTTCGCGACCACTTGTACGGAAAGCAAAAAAAAAAAGGAAAACAAGAAAATTCAACCCAAGATCGGGCTCCCGGTAATGATCCGAGCGCTCATCTTGCGTTTTCGCGGCTTCCCCGATCCCGAACGCGTGAAGGCGACAGCTTCTGGCACTGGCACCTCGTCAGTGAAGGAGAGAATGGGGGGATGGGGGGTGATTAAATGCAAACGAAGAATACTTCATTAATCACCTTAAAACGGGCTGTTCTGGCTGGCGAATACGGTAGGTGCCCGGTGGAGGCAGAAGGGAAGCTACAACGCAAGCTAGTTGCGAACCGAGTGATTATTAATAATGAAACAGCAAGCGAATCATTGAGCTGAGTCATAGAAAAGGTAGCGATCGCGAATGTGTCGAAAAGACGATTCCCCAAATCCATCGTCACCGTTCGACTTGATGATCGTTGATCGCTGATCATATCACGGTCGGAACCAAAATGTATGTTTAATTTATGTTAAAATGTACCATTTCGGAGGAGATTCCTTTCTGTGCATTGCAAAAACATTCACCCGGTGCGGCAGTAATTCAATTACTTGTCGAAACGAAACACCTCGCTCCATTCTCGCGCCGAGGAATCATGCAATGCAATCCTCGATCACGCAGCTTCCGCTTGGACATTCCTTCATTTGCTGTTCGTGCTGCGGCAGGAACAAGCTCGCGGTCAAGCTGCAGCACCTCGATTGCACGGAAGCAACGAAGACAGCAAAAAAAAAAGGAGAGGAGAAGGTACCGAACGGGGTGCTGGTGGTTGCATGATTGTCGCTCGGGAGTGCGTGTGCGCTCGCGCCAATGTCTCCTGCTCCACATAGGCCCTCGCGTCGGCCGTGATTTTAAATTATTGGTGACAATCCCTCCCCCCCCCCTCCCCCCGGGACACACAGACGGGCGAGCGAGCGCACGCGCCCGACAACGGCATTGAGTTGCGCGACGACAAGAAAAGTGACAAATAAATGTTAATAAATTTTAAATACAAATAACGTGGCGTGCCGCTGCCGTCTCCGCCATCGCCACTTGGTCGCCTTCTGGTGTCTCTGGCACCCCACGCACCGCGTAGGGGGGGGGGGGGTAGAGTGCACCCTCCTCACCGAATGTGATGGATCGAATCGCCTCTAGGTTGAGGATGCGATGCAGCAAACTCCTGGCGTAACGAAGCGAGATTCCCCTTTCGCCTTCCCTTGGCAGTGAATGCAAGTCTCTTGTTTTCTCCGACTGCGGGACTCCAACGGGTCAAACCGATTCCAAGCCGGATCGGTTTTTGGTCCAATTTTGATTGCCTGTCGTCTGGCGCGTTTTGAGTCGCGTTGGCGCGCCACCGATCTGTGGCCGTGGCACGTTCGACGATCGCAGACGAACGGACGATCGGACGAGCGAGTCGGTGCGATGCGCGATAATGGCCCCGGGGCGCCGTGCTCTGTGGAATTAAGTGTAATTTTCAGTGACCAACCCAGGGAAGCGGAGGAATCGCAGCCTAAAGTGACGGCACGACGGTTGGCTCCTCGCTTGAAATGGAAATCTCCCCCCCGTGGCATTGCACTGCGAGAGCTCTTTAATTCCGGCGCGACAAGTGTCGTGGTTCCGCTGCGTTATCCACTCGCTCACCTCATGATCGACTCTGGCATGAAACGCAGGAGAAGGGAAGGATCGAGCGTCGCGTGAATCCGGCGTCAACCGATCCTGAAATGGATCTTCTCCCCCCCCCCCCCCCTTTTGTCACCGAGTCGAGTCGCGTCGAGCGATGATAATGTGGAGCGTGTGCTCGCGAATGCGCGATCGGTTTCCATCATCTGTGTGTGGTGGCTGCAGCATAAGCCCGGCCAACGTGTGCGCTGAAGCCGAAGTATAAGAGGAAAAAGAGGAAAACTGAAAGTAAGACGAAAAGGAAAACAGACAAAGAACGGGGAAGGGAATGTGCAAACAAGCACCATTAAGCTGACGGCAATCAGCACACGATGGCACTAATAAATTAATACAGCGTACAACTGTATTAATTAGGATAACCGGCCAACCGGGAAGGATAACCAGCAGCGGGCCATGATGAAGTGGACTGAAGGTTGGGGAAGACCTTACTACCAATTCGACCGATTGCTTAAGTGTCTTTTTAATTTATTTATAGCGAATTATCGGACGCACGAGATGCGCCTGACCTTGGTCGCTGGTGCTGGTGCTGACGCTGGCGCTTTGCGTTAATGGGTGCGAGGGGCACGACTTCACTTGCAATTGTCCTGATCGGACGGTTATTGTCGGTTCGGTTTGTCGAGCGACGTTTCGGGGGTGGAAAAGGAGGTTGGATGCGATGCTTTTAGGTTTTCCAATCGAACGACGACCTTTCTTCTATCAGTTAAGTGCGTCATGGGTTCGAGCGCTGCTGCAAGAACGAAAGTGATGCGCACTCCGCGAGAGCACAACGTGGTGCATAGCGCATTGGAACACATAATTTGATTCAGTATGTTCTGCATTCGTAGATATGATCTGCTATTTTGGTATTCTTAGGCAAGCACAAACAGGTGATTGAACGATTTTTAACAAAGAGCTAGGGGGTTCCATTGATACATTTACCGAATAGTTTTCTATGTCATATTTACTTCATTGTTGTGATCTTGCTGAGATTTGTATTTCGAGAGTTTTGTTCAGTTGTTCTAGTAATCACAAAAAAAAATCCTCTCTTCTAACAATTAGCATCTCTTTTGCCAAACAATATTGTACTCGACAGTTTAAATCCCACTGCCAAATAGTAACTACATTTTTTTAGTTTAAAAGTACCTATAAACATTAGTGGTAAACTGTTATTCGCTTAACACATACTGTCATTTGATGCTGCTTCATATTTATATCAGCACTGCAGTGATACACGAATGCATGATCTCACAGCAATTTAATAAATAATGACTTCTCACGAATGCAATGGCAGTTTAATGTGGCATTTGTTAAGGGGGGGGGGGGGGGGGGGAGGGGCTTCGGTAATTTCTTAACAAAACATGGATCATTTTTGACGATTTTTTGTGACGTAACCATTCATTTTTAATCTTTCAAAAGAACGGCACACTAACTACAACTTTTGAAGAATATTTGGTTCTATTTTGGGGAAGATTTAAAAAAAAACTTCATCCATGGCATCAAATTTAGGCAGTCGTGTCTTCGAAAAGATTCTTTTTACAGTGCCCATCGTAGCTGCGTGATGGGTTATCAGAAAAATACAAATGGGTCCTTGTTTGAAAGATTATAAGTTTATCCAGGTAGTCTCGTCGATTTTTTGTTGAATTTCTTATTTTTCAATTTTTGGCAGATTTTTGAAGATGAAAAAGTGATGCTTTTTTCATTTTGCCTAAAACACGATTTTTAAAGATTTGTTTAAAAAAAACGTATCAACAATTTTCATGACATTTCGACGGGGCTACCTTTCAAAAAGTGTACAGATTATTTGTTAAAAATTTCAAATCAATCGGTTCAGTAGTTTTTACGATACGATAGGCAACGACTTTGAAAACGCTCTTCAAAGTAGCGAGCTGCATGGAGCCTTGTATGAAACGCGGATTTAAAAAAAATCTGTAACTTGTTCAGTTTTGCTTCGATTGATCCAAAAAATGTAAACATCGGACGCATGACTAATTCGAGATAATTTTCTTTAAAATGCAGTCATTTTTACAAAACATCATCAATTAGTTTCAAATCGTAATCGTGCGTAATGGTCTTCTCCTATATGAAATCCTTAAGTGCTTCTTCCTTGACCAAATGATCCCGAGAATGGCCTTCTTTGCTGAATCATTCAAACATTTTTTTTTATTCCGTCCGTAAACTATGGCATTCAAGTTATCTCGACTACTTAAAAGCCTCATTACGGTAGGTGAGCTTAAGATGATCTGCGCGTATGATATGATATGATCGGGCTTAATGACATCTCGTTTGAGCGAATCCTGCATTTCATCTGAGATTAACACATTCACCACAGCCCACGACTGGCAACCATTTTTCGAAGTCGCCGAAACCACTCACCAAGCGACGGTCTGACGACACTCGATGGAGATCTAAATAAATCCATCATCCATTTGGACGATCCGGATGCGGAGCGCCAGCTCGAAATAGTACGAAATAGACCATCTAACCGGGGGGACTGTCCATTAGTCGTCTAGTTCCTTAAACGGACACGGACACCAGAACTCACAGACCGCCGACTCACATTATGCCGGATCTGCCCGGATGGATGGAGAACAAAAGGTTCTTTCCCCCGGAGGCCACGGCTCGAGCAGCAGCGGCTGCGGCAGCGGCAGGAAACAGATCATGGCAGTAAACAACCCGGGCATCACCGGGAAACCCACGCCCGCAGCGCATTTATGGGCTGCTGTTTTTGGAAAAGACAAGTCTCTTTCTTCCAAATCCGCGCCACCAGCGCCAGACCAGCGGGCCCGGGGCGACGAAGACAAAGTTGCCTTCGGTCCGTTCGGTCCAAATTCGGACGAACGCCAAACGAGCGAACTAGCCCCTAAAAACCAGTGCCGCTGGCAAGGGCATTGGCCAGTGGCTGGCTTTGGCCTGAACCCGGACACACCGACTTATCCCTCTAATGAAGGCGCAGGCTGAAGAGAGGCAAAATTACGGGGGGAAGGACGAAGAATTGGCCTGTCTGGAACACAAACGAACAGAACGGAACTGCTCCTTCGCTAAAATCTGGGAATACCACACGCCACCGCCCTCTGCAGGAGGTCCTCGGTCTCATCAGCTTTGCTTCAGGTCGAAAGTTGAATGGACGAGACGTGCCCATGTCCCCCTTTTTTTTTTGTTGGTGGGATGACGTATGATTACGCTGGGAAATGGAAACAAAATGGTAGCGAACGCGGGTCAGCACACCCAGGTAGTTGTTTTCAGTGCGCAGCCAATCGCAGCCATCTTGGATTTATCCCGCATCCTGCTTTCGCACGCCTACCTAGACCACCGCTTGCCTACCTGCCTGCTTGCTGCTAGCTCCTCCGGTGCTGGATGATAGAACAAAAGTAAACGTACAAAATGGACAGACAGACAGACGCACACGTACAAGCACACATATACGCACTCAGCAAGACAGATAACGTTGTTACATTCGAACGGGGACTGGGGAAGAACAGGACCGGACGAAGAAGAAGAAGACGGCGACGAAGACTCGCGACTGGCTCCTTCCAGCCAAGCTGGTAAGCTGGAGCACCAGAGGGTTCGCTTGGGTCCACAGGACGGCTTCCATACTTGCTGCCCTCCTCGCTAACCTCCTCTACCCCCTCTGCTCCTCCCTTCTACTTGCAGGCGAATCACCGTCGTCATCGTCGACGCCATCGACGTCCAAGCGACTGCTCTTTGATTACCCGAGTCCATATTTGTATGGTAATTATCATCCGTCGCCGAGTGACGATCTCGTCGCTTTATGGTTCGGAAGTAACGGAACAGGTTAGTGCGAATCCATTACAATCTCCCCCGAGTCGCTGCTACAACGCTTACTACGAAATGGCGGGAGGGTGCGTGCGTGCGCTCGCGCACACACAAGCTCGTTCACTCCCTGGGCGCCATTTTGTGGAATCGAAGCAAACACGGTCCGACATTTGGTTGCCAGTTTGCTCGCCTACTACTGCCATCAGGTGCGAGTGTGGCAGCGTTTTTTCGCGTAGAATCTAGAGCTTTTTGGGGAACTCCTGCTTTCTTTACCGGCGCTCTAAAGCCGAAATAACCGCAAAGAAGAAAACATTACAAAAAGGGAACACCGTATCTGGGGATTTGGGTTCCCTGGAAAGACCCTGGAAACATGATGCGCCTACATTCGTCCTAAAAGCGCCCATTCGGCTCCTGGTGTTCACCGGAAGTAATCAACTGTTGACAAAATTACTGTTTTTTGAAGAAACCAAACCTTAACATCGGTGATTTTTTGGTGAAAAATATTGCACTTGCGTTTCTTGCCAAACCAACAAATCATTTCTGGGGTTTCTAGCGGAAAGCCAATCCGTTCCGTTTCGATTCTAATGACGCAGCTAAGCTTGCACCGCCGAGATGGATCCGGTGCCGGTGCGGTCGAATGTGCGGTCGTAAAAATCTAATACCCTTGGCACCCGAGACCAAGCGAGCAAGGGAAACGGCCGCAGTACCCCCCTCCCCCCCTCGAGTAAGCTGATGATGAATTTTCATTTGATATGCTAATTAGGTGTCTTTCAAACGAAACCCGGATCTGCATCCCACCTGTGTACTTGCGGTCACCGGTCGTCGTCGGCGTCGCAAGGAAATCGCCTGGCCTGGTCTGGCCTGGCCGCTAACACACCGGTACGGGCGAGTGTCAAGCAGCATCATGGCGGCGTCCGTTGTAGCGCGCGTAAACCGCGAAGAGCGTAGTAACCTGCGCATAGCTTCCCCTTCAGTAACCTGGTCCTGCTCCTTGTGGAGTGCTGGAAAATGCATTTTCCCGCTCCAAAACAGCGCCAAGAAAATAGCCACGCGTTCTTATACGTGCTGCCCAGTACGGTGGTGCAACCAGAAGCCAAAGAAAACCCATTTCCTCGGCTCCGATCGCGGCAGCAGCACCGTCCGTCAGTGGCGGGGGGGACTGGCGCGCACTCTTCCAGGTCATGCCGTTGCTTGCGCGCGAAAGAAGAGATTTATGAATGGATAAATCTTGGGTCACATCCACGCCGCCGTGTACACACCCAAGGAAGGCGGTTTAGGCGCGCGAAAAGCAACCCCAATGTTGTTCACGATCATCATCATCGTCGTCGTCGTCCACGTTGTGAATTCTCGTCGTAAAGTGGGGGAACGGTGGATGGAGTTTGTCACCTTTATGTTTATGTGCGGTCTGCATGTCGTTCCCGCGCGTACACCGTACACCGTGCCGAATTACTTCCGGTCGTTTACAGTACGACATTAAAAACGGCGCGATGCCAAGGCACCGAGGACCGAGGACCAACCAACGACGTCGTAGCGAATGTTATGGCGCGTTATGTTGCTCTGCTCGTTATGAGCCGCACTCGCGGTTCGTCTTCCATCTTCTTGCCAACTGCCATCAAACCGTACCGTCTCGCATCCGTGCAACAGCAGCAGCGAATGGCGCGAAATGGTGCTTGTTGATCATCCGTACGCTGGCACGGTAAGAAACGGTCCCGCTCGACCATAGAGACACGCTCGTCTCGCATCCCCAATAATGAGCTCCGGTGCAACCGAGGCAGTGGCTGCAGTGGCGTCTCTTCCATCGTGTTGTGTCTGGATCTCTTCCTGGTGTTGCGTTGGTGGCGCACGCTGGCAGGTAAACCAGCGAGCGACTTGAGGTTCTAATTTCGCGCCCAAACACTCCAGCGGCAACATCACAACACCAAACAGAACGTACCTGGATCCTGGAGCGTGGATCCTGGATGGTGATACGCTCCGGAAGCAACCAGCAACAGTGTAACGAGAGCCACACGATCACACCACACGGCAATGGCTTCACCAGGGAGCGTTTTACACTCAAGTCTTGCTCTGTTGTTGTTTTTCAGTGCGTTGGCCGGTCGCGTCGCGTGTTCCAGCGACAGAACGGGCAATATGAAACCATGGGTTCAGTTCCGAGTTCCGAGTCCGGCTAACCAATTCACAGCACGGCGTGGGACGAGTGTCATAAAATGCACCACCACCACCACTACCACTCTCCTCCCTGTATTCCCGGCTTTGGGGAAGGTTAGGGTTTTGCGTTGCGATACGGTGGCGTTGGTGGTTTGTTTGCAAATAATTAATCTTGAAGATGCACGTGCGATGCACTCCGGTAACCCGGGAGGGGATATCAGTGTTACGTTTACCAGGTAAGCCGTTCCTGGAGTTAGAGAAGGGAAAAAGATTATACCTGGAGTGAACGTTTAAAATGGCTGGCTATGGCTTTTTGTTAAAATAAGATAGACATCTACGATTGATTAGGTCAGTTCATTGCATGTTCGCCAATTGCCAAACACTCTGAGTGACGAATCTTTTAAAGAATATTCTATAAATATTTTAGAAACAATTGAAGCAAAACTCAGAAAATTACTGCGGGTTGAATACCTAACGGTGTTACCGTTGGCTCTGTGATTCTCGCAGCTTGAAAGCGGATTTCTCAAAACACATACTTTACAAATTCTGTCCCCAACACGAGCATCAACATTACTCATTTACTCATCTGCAAATTATTTACTCGGTAGTCTAGATGGTATCATTTTAATTTTTCTCTTATTTCTTGAAAAGTAATTATGAATGACTCTTTGCTTTGTGTCCAATCGACGAAACAATTTTATGTTCAACAGAAAAAGGTTTTCGAAAGTCGGATATCTGAAAATTTCAACAAAAAATTCCGTACTTTTGGCGAATGAACATCCATTTTAAATTAAATTTTTTAATTCCAAATGATACTGTGCTGTTTTGCCCTTTTTTCCGGAAACGATTCGCTGGAATTGATGCCATGGCACTATTTTGTAATTTATTTTTTCTTAAAAGTCTCGTCTAATTTTCTCTCAATGGTTGTATTTTAATACATCCTTTGCCAAACAACATAAAACTTGATGGTTTCTTTAAAAAAAACGCAAAAGTGTAACAAAAACACACTCAACACACATTAGTATCGACATGATAAAATTTTCTCACTTTTATCTCTGAAGCTTTCAAAATGTTTCCCAAGCTGGGCCTACTTAGTGCTTGTGATACGCAAATTATACATTCAAATTTGTGATAAGTTTGTTTTCTATTTTTGGTGAATTGTCGTTAAACTTAAACATTAAAGCTAACAAAGTGCTACATTGTTTATGTTTTCAATCAGATCAGGTAGATTTTCGGAAACTTCAAACACATTAGCATCTTTCTTTAGTGTGCATTTATTGAAGTTTATAGAAGTGGCATGACTTTTATGACCGAATGCGTTTTGTGGCAGCAATGCTACTAATTGTTAGGATTTATGCTAGCCAAAAACGTAGACAGTGCCTTCATTGGGACACGAAATGTAATTTAATTTCAGCGAAATTACTTGTTAAAACGTTTTGATCGTTTGGGAATTCCACCTTTCTAACTCGAACAGTTGATGACATTCCTCGTCCGTAACATATCAATCGTTTACCACTGCAAGACTCATCCAATTCAGAAATCAATTTTAACTGACATCGTAGAAATGGATGTATCAATGCCGCACCTTTCACCCATCAAAAACCATCATGATTCACTCAATTCGATGATCCGTAGGCGCAACGCAAACACGGAACAAACGTGCAGGACGATCCGTCGGTCGGTCGCCAAGCCGGTCGGTACAATAAAACCAAAACGAAAATGATGCTCGCCGATTTTTTCCTTCGTTTGTCGTTGCTTTGTTTTGCGTTCCTTTGGATTTGCTTTCCGTGTTTTTTTTTTGTTTTGTTTTTAGTGAATGAAATGATAAACCGATAGAGCACCCTTTTGTGGCCGACGGGCTCGGAGAAACGTGAGGCCATCATCTTTCGGCGTTTATGGTCGCGTTCGCTGTGAGTGAGTGATAATGATCTTGTCTGATTAAAAATTCATCGCGAGCCCGAGCGTTCTCTCATGTCACGCACTGGGCCGTTCGCTTGCCTGAAGCATGAATAAATTGCCAACAGGCACCCAGCCCGTACCCGAAGCAACCAACCAGCACCAGCACCAGTCATGTCTGGCGTGTCGCGTGTCAGAAATGCTAGACGATTGGTGCGATTGATTTATGCCCGCCAGGGGCCCGAGGTGTGAAGACATTTTCCTAGCCCCAAAAGTGCCACAATTATGATAAGGCTGGCGGAATCAATTTAGAATGTAATGGGAGACGCCCATCAAGCTCGATATCAGCTTTTATGATCGAAGCTGGTTGGCGACCTGACGAGACCTAACCGATCGGTCCACAAACCACAAAATTCTCAGGGCAGCAGCAACCAACAACACTCCAACCAGGCCATGCCGGGGTTCGAAAATTATTCCGTACGATCCGGATCGATGGATCGGATCGCCACAGCCGCCGCCGTCATCGACGGCGCGGATTCCTCCCTTGCTATCGGAGAGGATTATCTATTCCGATTTCGATTCGATGGCGAACAAATTCGAAGGCAAATGTCAACGGCTATGAATTAAAATGGAAATAAATTTCGCTCTCACCACCCCCAACCACCACCAACCCCATTTATGCCACCCCCGCCAGTGGTGCAGCAGCGACCGAGTCACTGCCAACATGCCGACGGAGAAATCGAAATCTTCGAAGCGGCCACAAATCGATGTCTAGAGGAATCCGGTCGGTTCCCCATTTTCTGTCGCATGCACACCGCCTTCTTGGCATGCATTTCTTATGCACATAGCCTCCGGGTGCACAATATCGAACACCTCGACGGTGAATTTCGTACCAAACGAATCTCCTGACACAATTTGCACAAATTTAAGAGAAAGATTTTTGTGGAAAAACTCACATTTTGCTAACAGCCGGTCGGAGTCGGAGTGTGCGCGCGCCACGAGCTGTAGAAAGCGATCACCACATCATCAGCTGCGATACAAATTCGATCGAACCTGCGCTCCTTGGCGATCACTCGGTCTGCCCCGGTGATCGTCGTTAGTGTCACGTAAAATCACGTTTTCCGTTTCGACGGTTCCAAATTACCGCACTAAGCTGCTAGGAGCTGGCTTTAACGTCGGTTCGTACCTCGTTCGTACCAGCAGCGCTTCCGCAACACCGTCCCGTCCATCACTCGCTCGCTGTCCCGTCCCGGCTGGTCCCGTAAGCTACAAGGATTCGTACAAATCCCTCTATCGGACGGTCGCGCGCGCTGATATGGACATATTTCTTAAGTGGATCATATTATTCATCGTCCCCCAAATACGGTTGATTGTAGCAGCGGCAACGGCACCACGGGCACCACGGGCACCTTGGCGTGAAGCAAAGCGAAGCGAACGATCGCAAAGTATGTAGCTCGAGAAGCGCGCTTATCTTCGCGGCCTGTCCGACAAAAACTTAACAACTCTCCATTTATTGCAGCAATATCCGTGGCTTGGCTCCACGCACGAACGCACGGACGCACGCACCACGATGCGGCTCGAGCGTTACAAACCAATTACGAAAATGGATCCGCCGAACGTGTGTGATAAGGTCGAGCCCATGAAAGGCCACAATGTTCACTTCCACTGCCAGCATCCCCCATTCCCGGGGCCGCGAGGACGCAATAAGAGCGAACTACATTCGTACACGCGCCGTGGGTTAACACAAACCATCGACAGCCACCTCCTGTGTCTAAAGTGTTAAAGATTTACGCACCGAAACCGCTTTATGATGCGGCCATAAAGCATCATCTTCTATTCTTCTCGGTCAACCCAGGAGATTATAATGCTGCAGGATATGTTGTGTGTTGTGTTCGATTCGACATAATAATCACTCCACGCCATCGTCGCATCGCAAATCGCCATTCGATTGGAATTGGAACAACCGATTACAATATAAAAACGCAACTTTATTGCGGGCTCGCCAGAGATGAGAGATTCGAAAACAATCGGTGCGTTGTTATGGAGCGCATCATTCAATGCGGTGTGGCCTCATAAATTTGGGACCCTCTGGTGGACACCGGGGGGAAGCGGCGCATAATTCAAAAACAAACAACGCCGTGCGCCTGGTTTTGTGGAGAGGAGCGAGACAATGTACTAATCGTATTATGGTGATTATGCAAATCAAACAATAGATTTATGATCGATCGGAGAGCACAGAGAGGTGATCGTGGTAGAGGTGGCGCGATGGAAAAGGTTTTTGTGTGACGTCCGCGATGACCGTTCTCTGAACGTGGCCAACGGGTACGATCCGTTGCAGAGGAGCACTTCTTGAATCACTCCTTCAGCAAGTGACCGTTTGTACGGACCGTATCCGTACTGCTGCACTTGTCTAATGAAGCTCAAGCAGTTGGTTTTAGTCAAGCGCTACTCAGTGTCGCCCTGGAGATGAATCTAGCTGGCCATGTCTGGTCTGTGGCCGGTCTACTGTCTCACACATAGACACGCACTCCTTAGCTTCTCTCTTAGCTTTAGCTGTCTCACTTCTTTTCTCTGTTCATTTCGAGGGATCTTCAACGCAGTAGACCTTTACCATGAAGTGGCTCATTTGAATGCGTTTTTGGTGAAAAAGGTGGAAACTATTTTACGACGACGACAACGCTAGGTTTTTGGCTGGCTTTGGATGCCCCTATTGTGGGTGACATCATATTTTGATCGAGCTTTTTTTTGGGCGGTTTGTTTTTTGAGCCATTTTGTATTCGATTGGCTTGTATGTTTGGTTTGCAGATGGGCAAAGTTATCTGCCGCAACGGATGTGTGATGGTTCCAGAAGCTCGTGGTGAGAGATGGCAGATGTTTGGTGGGAATGAGGTACATGTTGGACCGTTTGGGTCTTGCTGCAGATACAAATGGCGTTGTTACTACAAATTGCTTAAATGGCAATGAGTCTTTCTAATGGATGTAATCAACATGCCCTGCTGCTTAATAAGGACTTTAATTTTCGTTGAGCATTTCATTAACCGAAACTTTCTACAGAAGTTTGCTATTTTTAATTTATGCTATTCGACTTATCTACTCGTGATAGAGGAAGATAGCAGTATTCGTTTAGACTTAATGAATAAGTTAAAAATAACACCTTCTATGGTTGCATATGGTGAATATGATCTTGCTGAGAAAACGTGTCGGATGTCTGCGTAATCAAAAATGTGTGATCATGAAAAAACATGAAATATTCACTGTTCCTTTAAAAATTGGTTCAAATTATTAATGTCTAACGCTTTCTGCAATGAAAAATGTGTTTGAAGCTATCTTTGATCATAAATCGACCAAGCTCAATGATGATTGGCACAATCCACTGGTTTTTCCACATGCAAAAGCTGGACTACACGTCGCTAAAATGGCAAAAATCTATTTAATACTAGTGGAACACTACTTCGGCCATTGTTTTTTCCGAAAACCTCTTCTTTTGTTGCATTCAAAACGATTTTACTGCACAATGGTTCACTGGTGACGAATGTATTGTCTAGCGTAGCAAAAAAATCTGTACTGAAGAGGCGTTCTACCAATGCGGAATCCAGGAAACTACTAAAAGATGGGAAAACACTCATTGAGAAGTTCAAATGTGTGGTTGTTGCAGTTGAACTGCCATTTCCGAATATTAATAACAAAAGATAATTCAAGGACATTTACCATAAACTGTCTTCCTCCGCGATGATCCTTTGTGCAAAGTTAATTGTTCTCACTGAATGAAAAAAGGCAATACCTACAAAACAACATAACCAAACAAAGCGGAAATAATGACCGACTCGTAAAGTAGTACGTTCACTTATTTACACAATTGCATTTAAAGCTGCCGCTGCCCCTTGAGCAGCTCCCCCAGTCAACCACTAGATCACACAACAATCGATCTGCCTTGCCTGCCGCCTCGAACGTTAAATAGTATAATTTTGTAATTGTCCGAAAACCTACACGCTCGCAGTTCGGGGCCATAAAGACCTTGTGTGAGAACAGGCACAGGGTAACGGCAATTAAGTCACACCTTTTTTGCGTCCTCATCGTCGTTGCGCCGTCCTGTGGCGTCGAGTTTGTTCTAAGGCCAGCACCGCCACGTCGAACGGGATTTATTGAAGCAACTCGGCAGCCCACAATCCTCCTCCCGCCCTTCCAGTGTCGCCTGCACTATCGGAAAACATTTTAATTTTGATTCAATTAATTTCAATATAAATAGCGCGTGCATACGAAATGCATCCATCTCGCCATCGACGTTGCTTTTGGCCGTACAAGACCGCCGGTGCGAGGTGTCCGCCGTTGCCTTGGTCGAGGATATTAATTTCCTCGTTTGTCCACGCCACTCGACCGGAGACCCCGAACCGCGACGAAACGGTTCGCGGGGACTGTCTACGGGCGTGTAAGTACATGTGTTCCTGTACCACTCGGAGATTCCGCCTCAACTGTAACCGTTCGCGGGATAGGCAAGGAAAAGGTCGTGGCAGCAAACAAACCACCGTTCGATCCGTTGCAACCACCGACCACGGCTCATGATGCACTTACTGCGTTTGGTGCTTTCTTTCCTCGTGCGTCCATTCGCTTCCCTTTTCCTACTGCCTCGCTGCAATTCGATATGTACATATTGGATTAACTTTATTCATATTACCGATCTCATTAAAACCGTTTCGTTGCTTCTCGAGCGCGCGCCATATGTCCTCGCAAGCGCGCCGGAGTCATCGCCAGAGCCAATCCGAACCGAGTGCGGGCTCGAACAAGACGAATCACCGATCTGAACGACGCGACCAGTGGCCGCGCTGTTTTGCCGATCGACGACGACGGCCCAGAGGGTGCAAAACGGCGATTAATCGCCCGCGCAAACCCCGAGGGAGGGTGCAAAAGGGTGAAAACCCACTAGGGTACGCGGGGGGGGGGGGGGGGTTGCAATCGAACCCCTATTTTAAATGGGTCTCCATCGACTAAAAGGCTGCCCTCGGGGAGGTTGAAGGAAGTGAAATCGCTCGAATCAACGGGTCAGTCGACCAGCTCTCGTTCTCGGTTAAAGTGTCTCGTAAATTATCATAAGCTGCGCTAATCTAGCACAGGGCAGCGGATTTTGGGCACTCCGATTGCATGGGCTGGCGGTTTGCTGGACGGCAACCGCAGAACGCGCTAAGTAGACCACTTGTTTTGCAGCTGATCTTCGCTGAGGGGCACTCGTGGTGACAATTTTAAGAAAATGAGCAGAAGAAATACGACGATGGGGGCTTTTCCCTGTTGCAGACGGAGGAAAATCGCGGTATCAAGGATCCATAATACCAGAGAGTGGGAGTCCAATGATCATAATATTGCATTTTTATAAAATAGTTCTTTGCGGAGGTTAAATAGCAAAGTTTATGTACTCTATTTCAACATTAACATTAAATCATGCTTTATGAACCCTTATTATGATGCCAATTAGAACACATGATGCCAATTATAAGACATGAATCCAACCGTACAACATCGATATTCAACGAACAAATACTGAACAATTTAATTTCGCATTAAAATCAAAATTCATAAACGTTGTGCTATACTGGTCTGTGCGGCACACCTTCACCTTCTCTAGTAGGCAGCACAAAAACAACGATGGACCCCTGGCTCATTAGCGCCCGGAATGGAGAATAAAGCGATCGTGTGGATGGCTTAATTGCCATGGAATCATGTTGCTCCCAATCGTTGTTAGTTGCTCTAGGTCACGCCCGGGGTACGGAACGGAATCGATGGAATCGAGAATTAATATGCGCGTTAAGCTCCGTGCACTAATAGCTAGTTAGCGCGGCGGACAAGTCGCTCGGGTGTTTTAATGTAATTATAACAAAAGGAAGAGATACGCACGACATTAAGCAGACAGGCTAATTGCCCGTTTAAACGGCTAAATTACTCGCTTTTTTATGACGCTGACAGAACATACAGGAAGGTAGAAAGAACTGTACCTGATTCTACCTGAGATCAAACCACAAACTACCTGATTTAACCAAGAAATGAGTACCTCGCCTTTCGTTTCGTCATGGATGCAGACCTTCAAAAATGGAAACGGTTGTTGCAACTTGTGTGATGTAAAAAGCACGCCGGTGTGGCGCCAGCGCACTCTCCACCATCCGAGGGGGGATCGATTGATTTAGCGCCGACCGGAAATGCGTGGGGGCTTTGTCAATTTGAAAGCCTCAAACCATTAGGCTAGTTCGCTGCTACGGTATTGAGACTTCTCGAGACAAGCGATCAAGCAAGCGGCTTCGATCGCACCATCGATCGCCATGCGTAGGATGTTCCGGCGGAACGCTGGCAGCAGCAGCACCCAACGGTAGTAGCATCGACATAGGTCCCCTCCTCAAAACTTCCCTCCCTTTCGCGGTCGTGCGCCGTGATGGAAATGCGATGCGACGCTTTCCTCCATTTTGTGCAGAGACCAGCGGGCCTAGAGCCAGAGGTACCCTAGCATACGGAAACGGTTTCGGTCGAGGTAACAACGTTGCCGAAACAAAATGGCTGCCAGCCAGTCAGCGCCGGGCACGCGTCTTCTGCGATGTCTGCGCTGCCCGCAGCACCGGCTATCCGGCTTCGTCCACCCGCGCAAAACTTGTCACCCGAAAAGTGGTTCCAGCCAAAAAAGGCGGCGATCAGCGACCGCCGATCATCCGGACCATTTTCGGACCAGACCAGGCTTCAGTTTCTCAGGGCCCGGGATCTCGCGGCCGCGAAAAACATGGCCGGTCATATTTTTCGGAGCTCAGGTTTCAGTCCCGAGCAGTCCGGAGCGGATGATGATGATGATGATGCCGCATCTCATTGCCAAAAACGGGGAAAAATCCATCATTTTCAAGGAGTTAAATTTCTCGTTCTCCAATTGTTTGTCGCCTGGCCTGGCCACGGCCATGGCGCACGCGCGCATGCGACGAAAATGGTCCATAATGGTGCCCTGGCTGCCTGTGGGCAGCTTGCACCAGACAGAGGTTTCGTTTTGGTCATCGAGTGGCATCATAAAAATGTTTTAAACTTGGGTTTTCAACGGAACCAAAACAATGGTGGACGCCAAGTGAGAGAACTATGTCAAGGGGAACTACTGTGTGGTGCCGATTCGAGCAGAATATGCTAATGCTGCTTGTTGGAAAAACTTGTTTAAATGGTAAATCGAAGAGGAATTGATGCCAAATCCAATAAAGTCTCTTCTTCCTGATTTATTATGGATGCGTACTATCCGGAAATGGACTAATAGGTAATGAATTGACACTTTTGGGCAGACGAACGCCAGTATAGTGCGATTCGCGTTTGCATATTTGAGAATCCTTTTAGATCTACTCCTATTACTTGAACTACTCAAGGATTTTTTAATGTATTGCACGAATTTTATACATGTTTGCTATATTGTTCGAAGAAAAATGTACATCAAGGGGAAAATATCCCTTTTTTTATTCCAAAGTAAATTGTTCATAAGAAACATCTGCGACGTTTGTTATTGTTAGCAATCTACCAAAAGAAGAAAGCATCTGCAATATAGCCTTTGCTTTGATATGTATACGAGAAAAATCCAATTTATCAAAGATTCTAACACCACCAGCATGACCATGAGTACCAGAAAATGCTTGAAAGGAAAAGCTCTATTCATTGAAGCTACACAAAATAGCATCGAAGAACCTTTCGAGATCTATTGCTTCAATGGTTCGCGACGGAGTTTGTGCATTCGATTGCCTCAGGATACGAAGGAAGTGTGACGGTTCCAGAGAACCTGCTTTTATAAACCAGGTCAATTCAATGCATAGCAAAATCGCTTCAAGCTGCAAAACACTCTTCTGTGACATAGACAGCATTTTATTGTGAACAGGATACGCATGGTGCTACTATAAATGGAATGATCGTTAACTACTGGAATGAAATGATTGTTTATGTTAATGTGAATGCTGGAACACATGGTCAATTTTCTACGGGACATGCAAAACGGTTCTTTCGGAATTATAAACGCATTTAACTCTTTCCAAATATCTTTTAAATCATGTCAATATTAGTTGGAAAAATTTATCGATCTAGATATATTTTAAGTGGAATTGATTCCAACATTTGTCTTGACGATACACGAAATTACTAAAATCAAATGAATATTACTATATATAAATGATCGTTTATTGATCGTATCTGTTTCTTTACAAACCGTCTCCCGCTCGATGGAAAATTCAATTAATTTTCATTTACACTCCTGCACTCTTCTCATCATCTGCACTTTCATCTCTAATCGCTTTTAACTGATGGTTGAATCATCGCCCTCGCCACGGTGGTCTCCGGTGACAAACTCTGATCTGATCGAACAAAACTCGAACTAAACTCTCATTTAATCGACTTACATCACGCTCTCACCAATCATTCGACAACTTCCGTCGGCTGCAGTCTTTCCCAAATCGAAGACAAATTTCGTTAAACCGTGATATCATTATTGCTTCAGATACTTATCGCTCGCTGTCCCAGCTCTCTTGTGACGCAAATCTAGAAAAAGCCACCCACCAAGGTCCTTCCCAGCTATATCAATCCGATCGGAGCGGGGAATCTTCCCGGAATATTTCTCCGAAAAAAAAAGAAATTTAATAGCTAATCAATATACGGGCATGGCATGGCTTTGATCAAATGCACCTCTCAGTTAAATCGGTTGCCATAATCATGATTACCTACCCACGGCCAACAGTCCTCGGCATACGTCCATCAACTCATCAATTGGATTAGAGCGATAAGCCTCCGTCTTGTCCGGTTCGGTGGCAATTTCGTCAGCAACCGGCAGTAGCCACCGCGGTCGGACGAAGATTTATGATTTCTTTCATTAATTCCCGATCAATCTCGAACTCAAGTGGCGGCAAGAAGCCTGTTTAGCATTTAAACTTCCCATAAATAATACGCTTTGCGGTCCATTATGTGGCGTTGTGCTGGTTGCGACCAGCAGTGTACGCCTTGGAGTTCGTGACTAAAGGTTTATCTGCGTCGCACATGCGTGTGTGCCAGTGTGTGTCTGTAGTGCACGCCCACCTGCGTAACCAACCGATCATCAAGGACATTCGGTTGAGTGATAATTAAACAGAAACTACGATCGGACCTGCACCGGTGATTTGGTGTTCGATGGAACTCGCTGGTTGGATGACATGCAGCCAGCCACGCGTACACCACGTTCGATCGTTCGATGTTGACCGTCCATTCACTGACCGTTTTATGAATGAATATATATGGCGGCAGCGTGTATCGGCATGAGGCGCGCACGCTCACGCTGCGTAAGCTTGCGTAACGACGACGTTACTGTGGCTCGTGCCTCAACGGACGGATCACTGAATCGGAAGGGCTCCGACGGCCGTGCGTGGCCTCATCTGCATGCAAGGGCTGCCCGTGTGCTGTCCGTGCTGTGTTTATGAATGAAAGCTTCAACCCTTCAACGGTCAATCAGCCAGAGTAAAGGATCACACGACACGAGTCAAAGCACCACCACCACCACGACCCCGTGCCATTCTAAACGTTCAGTTCAACTCAAAAGGCTGTCCAACAAGAAGCCCGGTCCGGAATGGTCAAAACGAGTCGCGGCCGGATATTAGGATGCAGACCGGTGGCCAAGGCTTGCAAGTCGCGCCTAGTGCGCCAGTATCTAGGGCACGGTGGTCGTCATCCGCTCGTTTCAATCCGTTGGCACCCACGAGCCACGAGCGATCTGTCGAAGGTCTTCCGTAAGGGACGGTGGGCCTCCCCCTTTCCCCAGGTTGCGAGACAGCTTACTGCATATGTCACCCCGACCAAGGGGAAGGGAGGTTGGTTGGCCCTTTACTATGTGACCATTAAGGGCTGCACAGCCAACTCGCCGTGCTGCTCGGGTCTTGCGGAAGACTTGAAGGAGAAGGACGGCTGCTTGGAAGCGTACGGGCACACCGTGGTACCGTGGGCCAGTGGGTTGAGGTTGTTGTATAATTTATTAAATCACTTCTCCGCACCCACACCCCCGCTCCCCATCTGCTCGAAGTGCATCGTCGTTAGATCGATCCTCCTACGTACGTACCGTACCTCCGGTCTCGGCGCCGGTGCTACAAGGCGAGGGGGTTGATTTCATTCATGAAAACCGATTCATTCATCAGTATCGCATCGCATGCGATTGGGGAGTGAGGTGGGGCTCCACCACAGCTTCCACTCCGCGCGTTTGGCGACAAATGGCGCAAAGCTTGGCATGGCATGGCGGTACCTATAGCGCACCAGCAGCAGCAGCTGGCCGCCTGCTACGGTTGTGAATGAAATATTCAAATTTTCATCAAACGACAAGTTTCAGGTTTCTTCGGGTAGGGGTGGGTAAAGCACCGTAAGGTGCACACACAGGCACACAAGCACACGAACAGACGCACTAGCGATCACCGTGATGGTGGTGGATGGGATTAAAAAGCAAGAAATTGGTGTCTAGCTCAGATCTCAAGCGTCCTAGCAACCGAGCGTCTACGACGATGCCGATGGATGGATGAATAGATACGATCGATCGAAGGAGGCCAAGCTGGTTGGAAAACGGTGCAGCATATGGCTGTGCTGTTTGTTTGGTTGGTTTGAAGATCGGAACGGAAACAAACGAGTCAGCAGATTGCGGTGGAATATTTGGTTCCTTTTCGAAGAATTCCCACAAACGGGGGAGGAACAAAAGGAACCCATTAAAGGCATCGGGATGGTTCATTAATCATGAGCCTTCATGAGCCATCCATAATTAACGCTGCAAAATTGATAGAGTCGCGATGGATGATGATCACGGTCCGGTTACAGAATATTTCCTATTTTTTTTTTCTGAGGTCCTCCAATCCAATACACGCCGGAGAACACAACAAGTTGGAGCTTGTTACTGGAGAATAAAGTTGGACAAAAGGTTTCAGCAACATTTACACCAAGTTTACAAAGTACCAGAAGCTTCTTACGACGAAACCACGACTACGGTGTTCAACCGGTGCCCTATATGGACCGGTTTGCATCGTTTGTCAAATCCCTGACACTGAAAAAGCATCCCAGTCTCCACCTCCTCCTCCTCCTCCGCAATGTATCGATCATCGGGACCGCGAGGGCCGCTTGGCAAGATGTTAATTCTCCGTTGGCCCTGATTGGGGCCCCATTACCCAGCACCGGAAATGGATTTCGTCATCGCATCGCATCGAAGCTACGAGCCGAGGAAGATGACATCTCGCGCCTCTCGCCGCTCGCGCACGATCGTTGCTGATGGATCGATGGACCGTGATGGGCGATTTCATTTAATCCCAGCATTGGATGGACGGTGTCGTGGGAAAAGTCATCTAATACTCTCGTGGCTCAAAGCGATGGAGAGATAAAAAAGAGAGAGAGAGAGACAGAGAGGGAACGCAAAAGCGAGATGTCATTCGAAGATTAAGAGATCGCAGTGGAATAGAAGTTTCTCACTCGGTTTTCAGTTCATCTGCGTTTATTTCACCTTGGGATCTGATATCCTTTCCATGTGGTGTGCCTTCCAGGATTATCTCTCCAACTTTGTATCAACTTCAGTCAGCAGATTGGTTACGTCCTCGGAAAGAGTGAAAGGATTCTACGGACAATCCTGGTTAATGTGGAACTCCTGTCCCGGTCGCGCCTGCCACCGATGGAGGCAGAACAAAACACACAGGAAACGATCATTTACAAAGGAAAAAGGCGCGGAAGACGGACACCGAAATCAAAGCGCCACAACCACCTACGCACCACTTACCACAACATCCTCTGAAGAACCGAAAAGAAAGACAGAGCGAGAGACTGAGAGAGCGCGCGTGAACCAGTGAGAGCGAGAACCAATAGATTTGATTGAGAAACTCCCCGGATCCA
The DNA here is from genome assembly GCF_943734665.1 of Anopheles aquasalis. Lineage (NCBI taxonomy): Eukaryota > Metazoa > Arthropoda > Insecta > Diptera > Culicidae > Anopheles > Anopheles aquasalis. The sequence goes on along the minus strand of NC_064877.1, from coordinate 28,563,367 downwards.
AGGAGCACTCCGGTGGCGGTGCGGTGAACGGTAGCCAAGCACGATTGCCTATTGCTCCAGCAGCGCCTACTCTGTGTGTGCCTGTGTTGGTACCAGGGCGCTGTGCGTGGCGCGTGCGTTCTGCCTGGCAAGCGCAGCCTCCCTCTCTAATGGTGGCCGGTTCCACTGGAGATAGGCGTAGGAGTTTGTATCTTGCTTTGGTCTGGCCTGGCCTGGGCCTAGTGTGGGCCTAGTCGTCGTCGTTGTCGTCGTCGTCTTCGTCTCGACGCGACCTGTTTACTACCAGAAACAACACCATTGACAACGACATCGACAACGTGGTGAGCGTTTCATTCACAAAGCCCCCGCCGGAGTCTCGACGACCCCATAAAGCTTCAACGCACCACCTACACACATACACGCCAGAGCGAGCACACATACACAGCACGGAGTGCACACAAACACCGATGGGTCGCTGGAAAAGCTCACTCGAAGCAGAAGGTCGACAGGAGGGGGACGAAGACACCACGAAGTTAAAGTGTTTATGAATGAAACCCACACCCGTTCCGTGGCCGTGGCGCTGGTTAGCAGAGAGGTCGCGATGGTGGTGCAGTTTATGCTCCAGCAGCTCCGCACTCTCCGCTCCCCTTTCAGTCCCCAGAAACGAGTGACGAATGGCTGAATCGTGAACGGCAAAAGCAAACCAAACAGTGTTTGTGTTGTGTGCGTGGGCCTCAGCTCGGCGCTGGTGCACGGTGCTGAAGATATCGGCGGTGGTAGCCCGCTTCTTTCCCGCAGGCTCTCCCGCAGAGGGAATTGGAAACCGGACCGGCAGTCCAATCAGCAATTCGCCAGAGCAGCGCGCTAGGCAAATGACATGCTCCCCTGTTGCGTCTGTGAGGACGTTTGTCCTTTGTGGACAGGACACAGTTTGACAGTTTGACAGCTGATGAAGGACCTCTCGGAATGGGGTGTTGAAGAAAGCTCCTTCCCCTCCTCGCGAAGCTAAGCGGTTCTCGGATGAAACCGCATTAGCCAAAAACCATTCATCCCCGGTCCGGTGACCTTTTCAGGAGCAGCAGCAGGGAAATTGAAATTTATCAACATCCTCCAGGGCACTGGTTCGTGTGCCGCTCGAATGCGGATTTCCTTCTGATATTATTCTCAATTTTCCTTTTGCCGGGACCACCGGGAGTCCGGGGAGGTGGTGAAGGACGCAACAGCGTGCGGTCAACATTAAAGAGAAACTCGCTCACGAAACAGTCGTTAAAGTGCGTGGTGCTACTGTGCTGGTGAGCCTTTGCGACGTGAAACCACCTGCCCGCCTAGAACCGTGTGCCACGTGAGTAGGCCGATCGGTGCGGTGGAGTGTCAGTGTGCCGGGCGGAGAGGAAGGGAGGGGGGAAAGCACACTCCCAGCACAACACAGTTTCGGCTTCGCTTTCGCAGCCAGCCAGCCAGCCAGATTTGTTGCCATATTTGTATGGATTAGCTGGCAAGATTTAATTAACAGGCGTAACCACAGCAGCATGGAGGGGGTGGTGGCGATGACGCCCACACACTCCACACAAATTCATTCACGAGATAATTCCCCGAAACACCTCCGCGTTTGTACGCCCGCGGGCACCGGAGCGGCTTCCGAAGCGGAGGAAGCTTCAAAACGGAAGCATCCGTTTCGGGTTTCGGTTTCAGGCAAGAACTGGCCCCCCATGGGGGAAGGGAGTGTAGCGGGAAATAGGGGAAGCTAAGGTCTATTTAGCGAAAAATGTTTTGAATAAAAATCTGGGTGGGCGCAACCACCACGCCCTTGACAAAAAAAAAAAAACAGGTGAGCTGAATGTGTAGAATGCTGTTGTGAGGATGAGTACGAGCCTTCCAAAAAATGAAGTCCTCGCGGTCGTCTCCAGTTACCAGCAAGGATTCGACTGCGATTCGAGTTCTCAACTTTAAGATGGTTCTTTTGGAGTTTAAGATTTCTTTTTGGGGACCAAATCGACGAGATTTCTGGTCTTTTGGTCTTTAGTGGAGCAAATGGAATGGAAAGATCCAGCTATAGCAGCCATCTGGTCACCTCGGTCACCGCTCAGTAATTCGCATGTCAATCGCAATTACAGCAAAGAACGAACTCCGTTGCTGCTGCTGATCGATGCATATTTGCTCGAACTTTCAGTTTTCATCTATTGGAACCTCATTAGCTTAACCTTGCAACGATTAATGCTTTAACCCCTCGTTCGTTCGTTGGAACCCATAAAGTGCCATCGTACATCACGTGAGTTTAAGCATAAGTTGAGGATTGCTTCAATCTCAACCCAGGTGTTAATACCAGAAGAGCGCGTAACGATGGATGATGCTGAGTGTCAAACCTTTACGACACCGCAGATCGATGCACCACCGATCGATCGTCAAGGCAAAAATACATTACATGGACCGCCAGCTGGCCTTTTTGCGGCATCAGAATACGGTACCCGGTCGATCGTAGCATAAAACGTGGCGTAAGTAACCGGTACCACCACCACTGTCGCTGCCGAGGTGGTAAAGTGATCAAAGGCCGAGATCAAATCAGGTCTTAAAACTCTAATTCCATCACCTCTTAACCAGTCAGTGCCACTACGGGTCTTGGTTGTCGTCGTCGTCGTCGTCGCAACCAACGAAGCAAGCATCGATCCATGGCAAACATGATTGCATTCGTTGCATTCGAGCGGTTGACAGCATTCGATGCCGACCCCTAATCGATTGCAAATGAGTGAAATAGCATTTATCGAAGTCAGCACACACCTGGCGCACCTGTACGCTTCTATTCCTGGTAAGCTTTTGGCCATATGCGCGACTATGTGAGCCACAGGTGTAATGAGTTGTGAAGTGAAATGTGACTCGCTGGGTAACTGGAGGTGTAATGAATTTATGCTCCTGATGTCCAAGTCCCGTTGAGTTAACTTGGCCAATTAGCATTATAGAGCCAAAACGCTTGACCTCCGAACGATCCGGATAACAATGTGGTCAGTGGTTCCACCAAAGTGTGACCCAACAGTCAAGGTTCGCTTACCAACATTCCAAAAAGACGCTCGCTCACACCGTTCATCTCGTGAGCGGTCACAGGTGACATCGGCACTGGGCACTTATCTTAAGCGGTCGTTCGCTGTTCGGAGAAAGGACACCGAGCGCCTGGTGGTGAGCATGTGCAGGCACACATTTGAATAATTAAAACACCAGCCTGCAATCGACCAGCCAGTGTGGTGTGAATGCGCCCAACTTGTGCGCCCTGCCTTCGGTCAACACATTTGACAAATGCCAACCCTCGACAACGACGTGGATGGCGCGCGAGGTGCAAAATCGTACCATTTTATCGGTAAGCACCAAGCCACGACGACCTGTGCCTCCGGAGCCGAAAGCATTTGGCATTTTAATGCATTTCAAGATTTCTCTCCTCCTTCCCTTCTCCGGCGCACCGCAATCCAAGGTGATCCAACACTCACTCGCAACCAAACTTCTTAATTTCCTCCCAATTCCATTCCAACGATTTTTACGGGGTGCGATGGGGGAAGAGCGAGGAAGTGGCGTGATAAGGTACGCGGCGAGTGATCACAGAGCGCAAAACACTAATGGATCGTCTCGCTGGTCCGTGTCGTGCCAGTCAGGGCGCAATTCGATAACGCAAATCCGCCGGACGATCGGAGGACGTAAGCATCGGATCCGCTGATCGGCTGTGGCTACGGACTCTGCCGCTAGCTTTACTTTGTTGTACACTGCTGGTCCTGGCCGCTTTAGGCAGCATTTAGGGACATTTAGAGGGTGATCCAGATAGAGAGCGAGAGAGAGAGAGCTTAAGCTCTGGCCACGAATCTGGCGCACGAGAGCGATTTGAATAAATCATTGAACATTTAAATCATCCGCAACGCGATCGCTGCTTACTGCTTGGTTCGGTTTGGCTCGACGTTAAGCTGAAGGATCGTGACTGCTTCTGTTCCTGCTGCTGCCTCTGCTGGGTCCGCAGCCTTTTTGGTGAAACTTCCACAGGTGGACATATCAATTTCGAGGATTTCACTCTTTGCTGGGGCAACAACAGAAACGAAATCTCATTCTGCAAAGAGCAACGATCGTCAGCATGTGTTGTGATTGGACATAAAGTGAAGAATGGTTAAGGTATTTGGCTTACATCTCCTGCTGGTTCTAAAAGACGCATGCGAAATCATTAGTCTCGGCTTTGTTTCCAAAAAGACCGTTACAGAGACCACTAAGCATCAGACATAATGATCCATCTATGATCTACAGTCATTAATAGCTTTCTCGTATTGACACTAAAGGATACAAAATTAAATGTTAAGATCCCCAAAAAACCTCCTCAAATATTTACTAAATATAATCCAACTGATTATCTCTGAGCTCAGGCAGTCTGGCCACCGAGAATAGGCACTTAATCCATAAAATGTATATAGAATTCTATGATCTTAGATTTAGTGACCTAAACTTTGCACCCTTCTTTCTCAGTATTCCCATGAACATCACATTTTAACAGCGTCATCTGTAGTGTACCGAATGGAGAGCGAACTCACGTCGACGCTTTTTCAGCAAATCATTCTAGCACGTTGTTACAGCCACTATTTTTTGCTGAACAAACAGCTCAAATTCTTTCCTCAAACCAGAGCGATCTCTCGAGCGTCCAAAATCCTACTAGGCACGATCCTCTTTATCCAATCGATCCCCATTTGCTAACGAGGTACAGGCCGTGGCGATCGGATTAGTGAACGTAGGGACAGTCGAATGCCACCACTCGCTCACCGATCCCATCAGTTCCACCGTCCATTCGCTTGACCCGTTTGATCTTCGGCTGACAATTAATTATGATTAATGGATCGTTCGTGCGGTGTGCGGTTTGAACGGACACTGGGCCACTTCTCGGGACGATTCCCATTGTGCCACCCGAGTGCTCAATTTCTTTTCGGTAAATAAAATCATCACTTCGAGTGTTGCGAGATGCTCTGGTCACCGAATCGCTGACGATCGCGTTGAGAAGTCTCCCTCCAAACATTCACCTCCTTCAGGCGCCTTGTCTCAGCGCGTCGTTAATTAGTAGCGGCTGGAGCGCGGCAAACAAGCAACAACCAATTTCCGGCAGAGTTCCAGTTCGCGATGAAGTTCTCGAATCCGAAGATTGGTATTCTGCTGCACCGAAGTGTCACACGTCCGCGTGTTCCACATTTCCACGACATTTTGGGGCGCATATGGCTCCACGGGGAGTGGCCCAATGCCAAACGTCAATAACGTCTTTTCGCTGCCATTTGTTGTCTTGGAACTTGCTCAGCGACCGACACACACATTAATTAGCCGGCCAGCACCCGGAACGGAGCCCTTCGGTCGCTCATCGGAAGATGATGGTCTTTGTGTGGTGCTGCGGACGGCAGAGGATTCACCTGGGCGAGAAATGGGGACGTCGCGTCGTTGCGTAAGCCATATATCCGATGGCCGTGCGATTCAAGGAAAGGAAGGGAATGTCGAGAGTCGAACCCCCGGCGGTTCATAAATCACCACCAAATGGTTGCACGGGCGGCGTCGTCCGTCGTCCGGTTGGATGGTTTTTAATTTATGAATCCTCCGAACCGAACTCCGGCCTGGGAGAGAGCTCCCTGGACACATGCTGCCGGTAGCTGTGCAACGGTGGACATGAATGAGTGTCCGGTCCGTGGGGGGGTGGCAGTTGCATCCGAGCTGCGCTGTAATGAGTGCAGTCGGATGACCATTTTTGCAGATGTCATCGTTGGTTGGTTGGTAATCCGGCTCCGGCGGTGTTCCGCGGACATGGCCCCGGACAGTGGACATTAAAATATGGTCCAAACCGTGGGGGGATACGCGTGCCGCTTTGGCCACTCGCACACGACATGAACCAATGGAGTTTCCCCACTGGTTTAATGACAGCGACACGCTGGTGTACATGGTGTCCTGTTCGAATGTCGCGATGCGGTCCCGCCGGTGGTCAATCGTTCGTGACATCTGCCGAGGGATGGGATGGGACGGCAGGCAGGCAGGCAGGCGGACAGACAGAAGTGTTTTGTTAAGCCGGATGATGCGCGATGTCGTACGCGTGGCCCCTTCCACCGATCGTAAGCCGTTCGTTGACAAATCGACGAACCGAAGCGAGTGGCGGCGGTTGACGCGATTTATGATCACTCAAAGAGATACTCCGTGGAGTGGTCAGTGCGTGGACCGAGGGGCATCAGTGGCAAAGGACACTACTGAGTAGTGTCGCACGCCAAACCTGGTAATCTGAAACGTCCAAATGGAAGACACTCTCGGAGCTCTCTGTCGGAGCCAGAAAACTATCGAAAGTGAATGCTCCACAAGCTAACAAAATGCATTAATTACACCGAAGCATTAATGCATTAATTATGCTCGCGGGGGGGGGGGGGGGGATGGCGGGCGCCTTTGAGCTGTGAAACATTCGCTAATGAAGGTGCCAGCAAATGGTCCATGACCTCCCGAATGCGAGTGGCGGCACTGACATTACCGAAGCCCGGCAGCACCAATGATAAACGATGGCCTGCGATGGGATGGTACTGGTTGGAATTAACAGAAAATAATTATAATCCTCCCGTCTCCCGACAATCCCCTTGGCACGTCGGAGTGTAGGTCGGAGCCAGGCTTCTAGCAACGGCGACGAAGCAACGGAGCAACGCATTGTGCGCGACCGATGGCCGCCTAAAGGCAAATCACACCCTCGCTTCGCGAAAGGCTCGCTCTCTCGGTGACCTCATTTCTTTGTTTGGCCCTTAATTCCGCGTCTAGGGAGTCTAAATGGACTCGATCAGAGCACCTCATAGTCACAGACACCCTCATAATGAGCCATTTATTGAGGCGCGATCATCTGACACTTCATCCGAAGTTCTGCGGTTCGAACTCCGCAAAAACTGACACACCAGAGGCCATGGATGGCCGCTTTTGGCAACACCACCACCAAAAGTCACACCATTTTGCTAAGAAGATTCCACGCGGGGTTGCTTCTCGTTCATAATTAGTATGTCAAAACCCGAGGCGAGAGTTGCACGCACGAGCGGCGAGCGATACTCATCATCAGCGATTGTCAAAAGCGTGGCTACCGGTAAAGGCCACTATCCACTGCCCCGCCGGGGACGGTGTCCTGTGTGGTATCGATTGGTTCATCCATCGACACCACCATTACCACCTGGACTGGCCAACGGGCCCCACCCTGGGGCGATGGGCGCAATGTAACCGAACGTCTAATTTATCACTCGTTTGACAGTTGTTTTGATGCCATCCGTCAACGGGCCCGGAATGCGCGCGGTATCGAATTCGACCGCCCGCTCCTGCTGGTCAGGAGCTCGCTTTTCCGGCCAGCTTACCTTACTTCATCCGTGTCCGGTGATGGGAACTGGCACCAACCGATCGAACTGAGCTGTCACTTGGAGCTGCTTTTGTTTTTGTGTCAGGCAAAAAAAAATTCATCGTAGCAGCAGGCGATCGCTACCGCTTCAATCCCGTAATCGCAACAGGCACCGGGGAGCATGATTCACCTGCAACACAGGTCAGGGTAAGAAGCTGCATCAGTACCACCGGCCGATCGGCCACCGGACCGGCATTGACCACGGCCATTCGCGGCGCGCTCTCCGAATGTTTACAGATGTCGATCATGTGATGGAAGCGTCTTATTTTTAACCCTGAAAATGCTAATTTTGCAAACCACCACCACCAGGCCTAGTGCACAGTATACGGGAATGCGTGGTGGTAGTAGCGTGGTGTTCCAAAAATACGCGCAGACGCCACCACGACGACGGTCGACGCGAGTCTGACCGGCCGCGGTCGAGAAACTATGGTTCCAATCCCATAAAAGGGCAACCTGGTCGAACCGTTGTTGTGTTGTTGTGTTGTACGGGAGTAAACGGAGTGTAGAGTCATCGGTTCCTTCACCGACACCGCCACCGACGGCGTAAGCAGCACCAAAATTGCCAAAACGTAAACAAGCGACCGAACGAGCGAGCTCGCGCACGTTTATAAACTATTACGCAATGGCTACTGGATCTCGGTGATGGCGGACGGGTCAAAATACACTACCACGCACTACGTCATAGTCCATCCGAATTTATGCCCTCACATCACCCCACGCGTCACTAGGGATACACTCGCGCTGCTACCGGTTTCCATGGTTTCCCAAAAATTGTACGATGTACTTAGTGAATGAGTGTGTACGGTGGGCCAATCTATAATTAGCCAAGTGACAGCTAGCGATCAATCCTGCCAGCATCGGCAGCAGCAGCAGCAGCGTCTGACGTGACGCCATCGATGTTTATTATGATTCGCCTTCCGGCACCACCCCGTTCACACCACCAGGCACCGGTTACGGTTTGGGCGGTCGGTCAGTCGGCCGGAGGTCTATTATTTTCGAATTAATCATCCCCGTGCTGCATGCGCGGCCCAAATTGGATTGGATCGTAAACGGAAGTTCGCGGCGGCAACCGGCTTGCCCGTGGCGACCGTGGTCTCGTGATCTGTCGTGCGACTCACCTCCATTTTTTGGCGCGAATTCGGCATTTCCGTGCTGGTGTGCTAGTAAACGGGGACGATCAGTCATGGACCTATTTTTGCCCCAAAGGAAAACGGAACCGTGACGTAGCCGTGAGAACGGGAACCAGGGCGTTGTTTATAAATGTTGGCCCCAAAATAGCGGGCCCGACATTTTGTTTGGACTCCGGGGACGGGAGGGGGCATAGGAATCTCGCTTTTAATGATGATAAAAATACGACCAAACCATCGTCATCGTTGTTACAACGCGAACTGCGATAAAACGGTGCTGGAATTTCGCGATTTCAAATTCCCTTTCCCGGTTTTTGGGTTGGATTAGATACCGGGCGAATTGAATGATGGCGGCTTGGCGGCCCCAACGGGAGGATGACTCATCGTGCATCTCTTTATTTACTCTCTTCCGTTCTTTATCTCCGGTTTTCGAGGGGAGCAAAAGGTGAGCGGATCTGTCAAATAAATAAAATCTTTATGGCCCAGGGAGGACGCACTAGCTAGGTGCGTGAAATATGTTGACAAATTTGATCCATTCGCGTGACCTTCGCACCCGCACCCCGGTTGGGCTGGGGAGGGGATGGCATTAATGGGATTTTTGAGAAAATAGTTTCGAAACCGGTCGGAGCAACCCACCACCGGAGGGCGTTCACTGAGCAATTCCGGAGAATTCCCCGAAAGGATCCGGCCGACCAGGCTGGGATACGGCCACGAGCCAGCTGTATGATTTGCGTTTCCACTGGTTCACATACAGTCACACAATGTTACTAGCATCGCACGCGTATCCATTAAAAATAACTCCCAGAGCGCCACCATAGTGGCCAGAGTGCCGAGGGCCTGCCTTAAAATATGAACCGTTGTCCGATGGCATTCGATGGCGAAACAAAGACGGAAAAGGAGGGAGATGCGAGGGGGACTGGTGAGGATCGTTGCGTTTTCCCCGCACTCAATGAAAATCAACAAGTGTTGCCGATCATTAATCTTGCCACGCGGAGCGTGCGATCAACAAGTGAAAGTGTGTGTTTGTGTGCCGCACCCCTTTCCCTTCGAGCATCCACTGTCGTCGTGTCTTCTGGTGATGCTTCTGGGGTTACCAGAGGGTGGCACGTGCAACGATCGTGAGAAGAGGATACGTGAAACTGACACCACCTTCGAATCCGTTTCCATCCTTTGAGTTCTGGTTTTGTGCGTGATCGACGGACGACTCGATGAGGAGTTGATTGAAATGCTTGATTGTCCGAGGATTAATGTGTCGCGTATTTGGTTTGCATGTTTGTGTTCGCATAACCGGGCAGTGTAGTAGCAAATACCTCCCGGACATGACCATTAGTGCGTCTAGAAATTGAAACAAATGCCGAGAAGAGATGGAAGCGAAGGAGAATTCTCCGCGAGACAAGTGTTCCGAACATGGAATGCCGCTTTACTCCAGAAATTCCTCTTCTAAACGGCGACATTCCTATCTAGCGATTGGGCCCTCGATCCGCGATCCTCCGGTAGCGATAAAATTTTACGATCTCAATTTGATGTCAATTACGAACGCGGCCATTTGGCGATCCTTCCTCCGCGGCATTGGCGGCTCTAAGTATGGTGCGATGAATTTTCCCCCAAATTAGCAGCATCGCACTAGCATCAGCAGCCGAAATGGTCGGGCATCCATCAACCACCCCCCGAAACAGACACAGCACAGCACAGGGCGATACATGGATACAGAGACACCCATCTTTCGTCTTCTTCTCCTGCGGGCGCTTGGTACACGCGACCTGCCGCCATCGGCCACTACTGGCCGGATGGTTAAAATTAGAAAATCTTTTAAATTTAGAAATTTATTACGCGACCAGCTGACAGATCGCGGGCGAGCTCGCACGCTCTCTCGTTTGTGCGGCTGAGGACGACCGAGTGGATTGGGTTTTTGGGGACAAGACGAAATGAAGAATTATTAGCACCACGGTGAAGCGACAGGCTTTATGATCGGCATCGTCACTGTCGTCGTCGGCAGCCTCTTCTTCGTGCCGTTCGGTGTCCGCGGTCATTGTTTGCGATCGATCATCAATATTTTGTGTTTTGTTTGTCGGAAAATTTGCCCCGGCACGTCACACATGGCACACGGGTGGTGGGAAAATGGTATTTTATGTGCGGTAGAATAATGTGCCGCTCTTATTGCTTTTATTCTGATTCTACTTCTATTCTGACTTACATTTTAGTGAGTGATTAATCGTATAGATAGGCGCGCAGGAGATCGTTTTCCACTTAAAGTTTGGTCTTTTCCTTTTGCCAATAGCGGATTTGTTTTTTAGTTTGATTACAGGACAATATTTTCAAAAAACCTGTATATTGCTTTTTTGTTTTACCTTAACTTATATCTATACTTGCATTAAACCTAGCCTAGTCCTGTTAATATCTAAATCAATTAGAAGATGAGGTTTAATTTGTTGGCATTTTTAATGGAGCGGCCAACAGCTCGTTAGCATTCCTTCCACAAACGCTAAATAAGAGTAGGCTTCGAACAACCGTCACGCTTCAGCGATAATGCCGCGAATGATCGTAGTACACGTTGCCCATCAGGAGTAGTTCCTTTTGTTTTGACTTCGAAGACGAATGTATCCCCCAAACGCACCGCGTGATCCGTTCGAACCGGCCAGTGATCAACGGCTTACCCAAGGTGTGGCTACGCAACGTCGTCCGCCGTGCGCCGAAAATTTTACGAAGACAAGTTAAAGTAGATGCGGTTTCGGGCGATTGATTGACATTTATGAGTTTGCCGAGCAACACCCTACCCACTGTGAATGAGATACGATGCGACGCATCACGGGGATGAGAGGAGTAGCATCAAGAACAACAACAGCAGTATCATCAGCAGCAGCAGCAGCAGCAGCAGCAGCAGCAGTTTGGCCGTCCGATGGGTGTCAGTGATGATTTCTTTCCCGCTCGCATGTCAACCATCTGACAGGTTGCTGTCAGTGCGTCAGGGTTCGTGCTTCGCAGCCGTGGTACCGCAACGGGCCATCGGCAACGACTCCGTGGAGTAGTAGTAGTTAAACGGCACGCGCCACAACACCCCGAAACCCAAATCCTCGCTGGTCCATCAGCTCTACGCTGACCACCGCTGACCGGACCACCATCGTTCCATTGGTAAGCGACTCGTTCATCATCATCATCATCATCGTCATCGCCGTCGTCATCAGCATCGTTTGAAGTGAACACAGACACCAGGCGCCCGCGCGCTCCGAGAAATGTGAAATCTCAAATTCAAATTGATAGCAACCGAACGAAACACACCCTCGGTCGGACGCGCGGTTTTAAAAATTAAATTTTCCGCCTCATCAACGCCCGATGAAAATGGTGGTTGCTCCCTTCCTGGCCTCCTTCGATCGCGCCCCAGTAATTGACGCGTCCTATCCGCAGGTCCAGCTAGCGATCTAACGCGAGCCAGAGAGCAAAACACATCCATCGTGGGGCAAAGTGTTTCCCATTCCCACCCCCCCCCCCCCCCCCAAACACGTGGGACACTCCCGTTTTGTGACTGTGTTTGTGCCTAAGAGAGACGCGACTGGGGCCTCTAATTCGGAGGAAAATGAGCTCCACCGCAATCCCGACTATTCGCATTCCCGGTCCCCCTTCCGAACGTGAATGACGAAATCGTGCATCGCGCTGCATCGTCGAGGGGAGGGTAGAACAGCATAAAAATAGTTGCGCCACCGGTTGCAACGATGGCATTATGGTGGTACTGGTGGGAGGGGGGACTATTTAATTAAGAGATTTTAATGTGTGAAATTGTTAATTTTCTGTAACGGATGACGTACGCCGCTCGGTTTCTCGGGTATAACACAAGGAACGAGGGGATCTTGGGACTACAAAGTGACCCAAAGTGGCAACCGGCGTATACATTGCGGCACCGGGACTTATTTATAATGTTACTTTTGGAACCGGCTGCACCCATTCATTCTCACGATTTCTCACCATCTCTCTCTCTCTCTCTCTCTCTCTCTCTCTCTCTCTCTCTCTCTCTCTCTCTCTCTCTCTCTCTCTCTCTCTCTCTCTCTCTCTCTTTTCGCAGGTAAGCGATCACGAGGGCAACCGATTGACGAGTCCGTGCGGTCACAGAATATCATCCTGTCGGTGATCTGCAACTAGTAACTGGTTCGTTACTTACGATCTTGTCGTACGAGACATAATTTGTTTAGAAACATAACACAGCAACGATGTATTCCCCGATCTGCACCGTCTGCCATTAATTTACGACGTGATGTTTCAGATTATTAACGTTTCAACGACCACACCGAGCGAGAAGGGTCGCTATAAACCAACTTCGGAAAACTCGTTCACAGCTCTTGATGTTCCCCATCGAGAGTTCCGTTGTTTGGATACAATTGATTTATGTAGCGCCATTATCATCCAATGAATATGTCACCAGCTGTCGATTGGTGACGGGCGGGGAGGAGAAAGGTGTCGCAGGTGATGGTGGTGTGAACCATAGTCCCCTAGTGGGCCTAGGATTTTCCTCCTGCGCGTTGTCGCACGCGAAGCTCCAACCTTTTTTAGAAAGTGTTTGTCGTTTTGCGACAGAAAACTACAAAAGAACAGCGGTCCGGTTGCGTAACGGGCTAAACTATTTCTGAGAATCTCAAGGTCAGTTTTTCTCAATCGTCACCGGCGGTCGCCATCGTTAAATTTTCCACCCAATTGGATGCTAGACACACGGCGCAATTAGGCGACGAGTGTGATTCCCAGGGAATAGAGAGTGTCCACGAGGGGAAGAGAGTTCCGTAAATCAATGGGCCCGCAGGGTCCCCGCTAGTTTGAGGAAATGGTCCGTGTGGCGGCATAATTAGTGGCGAGCGAAATGGAACGATTAAAACCAATAATCGGCCCATAACTTATCCGTCCGCCTCCGGAATTGCCACGGGTTCGGGCTGATCCTGCACTCCCCACAAAGCCCTGGCCCCTTCCTAAGCTGGCAGTGGCCCCTCCGGGTTGCCCAGGCTGAAATATATATAAATTACGACGAATGGCACGAAGAATACGCGTGTGCCGACCGCAGCTAGCTCGCACGAACCACTTGATCGACGGTGGCGATCGACGGTGACATTTGGATTGTTGTTTTGAGGGTCACCGGCACTCTGGGCACGCATCCGCAGCTTTCCAGAAATTAAAGCATTTCAAACAAACCACCACAAAATCCCGTAAAATATGGTCCCGATCTTCCTTCAGACACGCGTGATAGCGTCTTGGTGCGTGGCCTTCCCTTTTTACGCAATCATCATTGCCGCCGTGACACGCGTGACAATGCCACCAGCTACCGGCAGTAGAACGGAGAGGATCGGAACCCCTCAAAGAGTGACAATTTATGTGAGTGTGATCGCACATCTTCACTGTTCTCAGACTCAGCCCCGTCTCCCTGCCAAGTATTTTCCGACAAAACCTCAACCTGCGGGCACTTCATCTTCAGGCGCAGGGCCGGGATTCCGCATTTCCCTGCACGCCGGTTATGCACGAAATGAAAACAACATTAAATTTATGATCTGGCCTCGCCACGATGTACGGTCAACGGTGGAGGCCGCGATTGGTGGTGGTGGTAGTGTGTGGAAAATACTGCGGACCTCGGAGCGCGTGTTTGTGGCACCGGTGGCATTGATGCCGATAATGTTGTCTCCAGTGTTCCACATTTTTTCCCGCACCCCGTGCGCTCATACGCACTGTCATAACAGGAACGACTGTGAAGTGCCAATTAATTTCCTCTTCTTGGATTAGTTTAGTAGCTTGCCCACCGTTTGGGAGACCGCGATATGCTTTCGTTTTTTTACTCTCTTCGATAGAAGGTTTACATAAGACTGGCCGACCGTCTATCTATCAAACATCTGCCCTTTGTCGTTGTTCTATTTCCATCCATTCCTACATCGCTCGCACGCTATGTCCAGGTTCCGCTCGCTGGCGTTCTCGAACTGCAGGTTGAGTGACTGTACTGTGCGCCGCAAAAAATCGTGGGCCTCCCTGGAGCTGAGCATTTTATGGAACCAAAGGCATGCGTTGATCACGCTCGATGGCATCGAAAAACACGTGCAAGTAGCGGCTCTTCGGTGCGATGGAGACGCCTTGACGATATCACTCCACGGAATGCGGATCTAGCATCAAACGTTCTGGACCTACCGCACGACCTGACACAGATTTTCGATCTTTGGTCATCGGTGGGCAAACGATCGCTTCTTGGGAGGCCCTTACAGTAGGCGTAAAGGATCATCATCGACCAGAAGTGACTAGAATCAATAGCTCACTTCCCGCGCATCGAACCGGTACATCGCACCATTAGCCAGTGTGTGGAAGGTTCGTTCGTTCGTTCGTTTTTTCGTCGAAACACGTGCCGGAAGGCAGAACCAACATTCGGCAAACATGCAAGTGGGATGCACAAGAAAGATACAACACTAGACCGGAAAACCAAACATTCCGCCTTCTGGTTCTCTCGGTTCTGGTCGATTGAAGTCGAAAAACACCGAATCTTAGATGTTACATTGCGCTGCCCCCGGTAGAAATCCGATTCATCCACACTGTGTGGTCGCACTGTTGGCATAAAACGGAATTTCATCATAATATGCAATCAGTTGCTTCAAGCGGTGCTGAAACCACATGATCGACCACGCTATCGGCCAACCATTGACTACCTAAACACGCCCTGTTTCGGGCTCGGGCACTAGGTACAAGCGGGCATTCCATACTGGTTCTGCTCCACTTCACTTTTCCCTCCGCATTTTCGACGAATTTTCAATTCCACCCCCAGGGGGAGGCCCAGATGGGCGTGGGTCGACCGGCCGGATACTAGCTGATAACAGCTTCTTATTGAAGACCCCTCGCTCTCCCCAACAGCTCCCCAACTCCCAAACCAGCACAACCGTGAACGTTCTGCTGTTGTTGGTGGATGTTATCTACTTGCCGTGCGCCTTTATACTTTCTAATGAGATTGTTCATAACACTGCCTGTACTTCTGCGGGACTTGTGAGTGAGTGAGAACGGTGGGCTCTAAACGTTAATGGAGAAAGTGAATGGCTGCGGTAAGGAACTCGCCCATACGCCTACACGATGTTCTGCATAGCAAACGCGATGTTGAAAGGCGATGGCAACCGGCAGCCCAACCGACAGCCGCTTTCGTCCTTGAGTAATCAGGACAACCCGTTGAACATCTCCACAACCACTTGGGAAGCCTGCCATCGCCCTCGGGGCGGTTTTTGGGGAACAATGCGGAGAAGAGTGTAGAGAGAGTACAGTGGGATGGATGGTGGGGAATTTCATTCATTCCAAATTGTTGTCTTCACGTTGTGTCAACCCACGCCCGTTGGCAAGGATCCGTATGTACTCCGCCTGGACTCGAGTTGGTGGCTCGAGAAGGTACTGGAACGACGGGCTAGGATCCAGTGACCTCTAGTGGCACCACTTCTTCCTCCGTGTGCGCCTAGCTACTTTCGTTAGTATATAGGTCCAATACACGGACACAAACGCAACATTTCCTGTCGGTTGTTGGGCAAAGAAATTCGTTTCTCCTCCAAAGAAACTTGAGCGCAGGACCTTGATGATGGTGTGTTCGGTGTTATCTCTACAAAAAGCCCCGAAACCACGAATACTACCAAAGGATATACTAATACTGGATACGAACACACACCACTAGATAAGAATTTATGAATGAATTTTTACAATCCACACCCCACCCTCCCTTTCATGCCCTTATATTTTGGAAGTGTTGCCAGACGCCCTCGTGTTCCAAGGTCATTCGCGTTCTAGTGTCCTTTCGAAATGACTAGCCTCTTATGGAGAAGTCCTGTGGGATCTCCTGGTGCCCATGTCCTATACTTTCTTCCCACAAATCAAAACGAACACCTCATGAAGGGTTGCGGCCTTGCTGTGCACGGAATACCCTAGGCACAGCCACACCCCAGCTGGCAGCACGGTCGGTACGAGTAGAGAGCCCTCGACCGGACGGGTTGGTTTCGCATCTGCAACCGCACCTCAGACGGCCTCGGCGGTAGCGTAATCATGCGCACTGTACGCACTGCTTCCGCGCCTCCCAACCAGGTGGCCCAAACCCCATGCTCCGCCACCTCCTCGTCGAGCCCGTTCGATGGAGTAAAAAATTTATGAATGAAATGACGTCAATGGAGGGAAGCGCCAGCGCACTACCCCACCCCCGGTTATACCAGCTGCTGGCTCAGTTCCCGGCAGTCCAATCGATATTCGGCTGTTGCTTGCAGGAGCCATCACCTGACCTGCTGGAACAGGGACATCGACCACAGCGACATCAGGGCGGTGGGTGGGAAACGGGTGGACATCGTTCGAGACACGCCATTAGGCCATGTGACGTTTTCAATTTCCCGGTCAGGAAATCGATTCCTGCCTCGACTGGGAACACCATACACGCTCGCTCTCTCTTTCTCTCTCTCTCAAACACATGAGGTACGTTGTGCCCGAAAATGGAATTCTTATCTTACACGGGAGGTGGAGGGATCCGGTATCAAATGTGGTATCATGAGACACGCTGACGTCAGTTGTAGTAAAGACTTGGCTATTTCGCACCCAATTGGCACACCGGCTGCACCACCGGAAATTGATATTATGGGAGTGTTGCGTACGTGAACCCCGTGATGGACGTCGGTTACGCAAGACGGTTGCAATTCCATCAAATTAGTTGAGATTAATCGTCCTAATCCTGAGGATCTTGAACCTGGGCCGTATAGTGTAGGCCGTAAGTAGAGCGAAGAAAAGATAATTATCTATTTCCTCAGAACGGCCAACACTACAAAATCCATCGACTGGACGCGCTGTCCATTGCATCGTCCAAAACTCATCTGGAGTCACGTTCTAGTACACAACATTCAACGGGTATAACTTACTGACGCGCGGGAAAAGGCTACTTGGATGATGTTGAGGTGTCCAACAAACCGTCGCCGAAGCCGTACTGCAGCTGCCACCCTGTTACGCCGGTGCCAACGGTCGGTCGGTCGGTCTGCTTTGATCTGCCCTGGAAGTGGTGCCAGGTGGTCCGGGAATGTGGATTTACTACTCAAAATAAAACGTTTTTCCCAACCATGCCCGGGTAACGGGTCTGGTAACGAGCTGCATGCATCTTCACGGTTCCATCATCGCCACCATTTCTGCGAAAAACCACAACAACCGCAACTCGGTTTGATGCATTGACCGCCCCGGGCACAACGACTGTGCTGGCCTACTGGGTGTCGCCTGCTACGATGCGGTGACCATTTGTTTTCACGACAGTTTCAAAGCCAAAACTCCAAGAGCGACGTCAAAGCGAACAAGGACCACGGTCTGTACCATTTTCGCACAAACAAATAACCATTCGGCGCGGAGTGCGCCGAGTGTTTCTGACTGTCACTCGCATATCATCCAATAATGAGCATTGCAGCGGGCGGCGTTACAATGCAGGCGACGCTCTACCGTCGCCACCTTGGACTGTCACTGGTACAGGCGCTGGAAATATCCGGACTGGCAGCAACGCCGGCAGACGACACACGCCCGTGTATACAGTCATCAGCTGTGCGTGCCAGGAGCGGTCGTGCGCTAGACAATTTATTGGAAGTGCGAAAACCATCACGGTGCACCGGGAGATGGATCCCGCCCGCCGAGTTGAATTGTCCCTTTTTGGCGGCCCCTGCTTCTTGAATTCGTGAAGAGTGGACGGCCAGTCTCGCTCACTGTTCTCGCTGTCCCAGTCCCAGTAAGCGCTAATGTCATATTCGCTCATCAAGCGCTCTTCCCTTTTTTTCTACTCAACAGACGTCTTGCAGAGTTTCGTTTTCGCGCTCTGACCTGTACCTGTGTGACTTTGTGTGTGCCTGTGCTTGAGTGTCAACGTGCGCCGCGCCCGTACGTAGACCCGCGGTTCGGTTTCGCGAAGGTGACTCGCTCCCACAGTCGCTGCAAGAGTCGCCGAGCAATTACGTGAAACATTAAAAATTTTATGCACCGCATTAATAATGTTTAACCGCGTACCCTACCGCTGGTTGCACTGGGCGGCCACGTTGCCCTCATGAAACTGTCACGCGAGGCGCGTCGTCGTCGTCGCGCGAAGTGCACTGGATTGAAATTTAAGTCCTCTTGTCCGGACTGTGGTGCTGCCAGGGCCACGGTGCAGGGAGTGTATTGCTGACAATCTCTTCGCTCTCTGTGGTCGCGCGCGCAGTAGACGCACCAGTTGAGGGATTGAGGAATCACGCGTAAAATCCTCAATTAAATACTAACACGCAGCAGCAGCAGCAGCAGCAGCCATTGGGAAACAGCGCCTCCTTCGCTTCGCTCTGCTTCTTGCGTTATCGAAGCAGAAACGCTGACGGCTTGGCGCTTGGCGGGGTAGGCTGTGCGGCTACGATCTCGAGTCTCGCAGTCTCAGTCCATTTCCCTTTACGACAACACACCATCAATTAAGCGGCGCACTCGGGGAACCCAAACGAACGAACGACCCCTTCCGGGCAGGGTCGTTGCTGTGTCCGTGGTGTGTGCATCCATCAACAGGCTGCTAGTGTCAGCGCCGTGTGTCTAGCGCGCCGGTATCGTGCTATCCTTCGCTTCATAGCCGGCGCACCTCCGAGCACAATCATCATCAACGAAGTGAGCGAGCGAATGGAATCCTCCCGCGGACCAGCTCAAAGATACAAAGAACCTCGAAGCGCCGAATTCTTGCCGTTGGTGTTTTCACTTTCACGTAGGGCGCGCACGTATTGCTTAAGCGACGACGACGACGACAGAGCAGCAGCGGAGGAATGCCGCGTAAATGGATTATCGGGATGGGGTGTCCCTCATGCAAATGGAAACTCTTCGAATACCAACAAAAAACCCTGGCAAGCAACGGAAAAGCGGCTTTTCTGTGCGTTGTTTTTGGACAAGAAGGGCATCGTGCCGGGGGAAACAATTTTATCCCTTAATAAAACAATGACAGCATCGCCGCATCGGTGGATACTGTCCGCGACAAAAAGCGTAGCCCAGCATGCCATGCCAGGCTAGCACCGCCCTTACCTACCAGCAAAGAGCAAACAAATCATCTGACACAACAGCAACAGCGGCTCGTTCGGTTGGTGCGTGTATTTAGCAGGAATGTCTCCATGCGAAGGCACCCGGGGAAAGGGAAGGTATCGAAAGTGAGACGGAAATTAAACATAACAAAGCCCAGGAGTGCGTGTGACATGCGAGCGTGCAAACGATTTTTCAACAGCCCCGATTGCTGCTGCTGCTGCACCGATCCGGGGACATTGTTGCAATGGCGAAGGCGTCTCTTAGTCTCGGCCAAAGCCGGGAGAGCCGTACCGCGCGTTGTGTCTGTTTTGATACCCACGAGCTCTCGCTGAGATGGAAACGGCAGCTGAGTCGTGATGGATACTGGGCTTAAGATGACTTCCAACGCGAACCAACTGCTGGAAGAACGCAACTTAGGCGATCGGTGCTCCAAACTTCCAAAGGGGCATCATAATCTAGCGTACAGACTGCCGGTGAGCATAGCACTCATCCGAGAGACAACTGGTTAAATATATCAGCTCGATCGATGGCTGATGGCAAACCAAAAGCGTCGAAGACGTCATCACGCCTCGGCTCGGACAGACGTGCCCCCAGAAATGGGTGGGCTGAGATCGATCTCTCTCTCTCTCTTTCACTAGGGTGGCAATCCTGTGAGACATCGTTGTAGTAATCGCGCAATC
The DNA here is from genome assembly GCF_943734665.1 of Anopheles aquasalis. Classification (NCBI taxonomy): domain Eukaryota; kingdom Metazoa; phylum Arthropoda; class Insecta; order Diptera; family Culicidae; genus Anopheles; species Anopheles aquasalis. The sequence goes on along the minus strand of NC_064877.1, from coordinate 28,543,184 downwards.
AGGCTGCCTGGGGCTTCCGCCCCATTTCCAGCATTTGCCAGGCACGGGAGTATACGAATCGACGGAAAGAATCAACACTGAAAATAGTTGCCCGAGTCGTATCCGACGCAAACGTCACTTGGCAATTTTGGAACATATGGTCTCCGGCACGCAGCTGGCGTGAGGGAGGCCCATCAAAAAGGACGACGACGACGACGACGACGACGGACGCATGGTAGTAACGTCACCGATAGCGAATCGAATCGAAGCTAGTTGCTGGCGTGTGGCGCAGACTATTTCGGGCGACACCGTGGACGTGCAAGTGTATCCGTAGTGAATTGTTTGACTACCCCAAATCCTACGTATTTGACCAGGACGTCAATTGTTCGTGGCCACAAAGTGGTAACGACTCTTGCGGGCAGACAAAATTACGGGATGCGGACGCTCGGCTATGAATGGGAATGCTTTCGGTGGACGAGCTACAGACAGACCCGGTTTTGGCAAATTTGTGTCTCGTGCCACACGCCGGGCCTTTTTCACACGTACGTCATACTGGCAGCCACTGATGCTGGGCGGATTGCTACGTCCATATGGACGTCCATGGGGCTGTTAAGTAGGAAATGGCTAATTGTGGAAAATTACTTTCGCTTGCTCTGCCTGCCTCTGACGTCGAACTCCGGTCCCGGGCCCGGTTTGGGCTCCTGCTTTAGCGAATTGTTCCTTAATCTCTCACTCTTGCTGCCAACCGGCAGTGCCTCGCTGCCGGTCTGTGTATCACGGCTTATCTCGAATCAGTCCACGTCCAACGTCCAGACGGGCGTGACCAACGCGGGTTAGTGTGTTCGTTTTTAATTTGGGACCGACCATAACGTCGATTATCCGTTGCAGATCCGTTTTCGGTTACATGCTGACGCTCGGACGCACAATGTTTATCTTTTGGGGTCCGAGGTGGCCAGAAACAGCGGAAAAGGTGCAGAAGCTAGTGGCGATTAGATCGGACCAAAGACAACGACCACCACCATGGCCGTGCCACCACCATCATCATCACCACAACAACAACAACGGCAGCAGCAGCAAACAGTGCGCGCATGGAGCGTCGCTATTTTTAGCGTGGCACGAGTTTGTCCTCACTACGTCGGAAGTCTATTTTTAGGAGCCTCTGGTCTCGCTCTGCTTTAGCCGTTCGCGCGCATGGAAAAGGAACAGGAAGGAAGCCTAGCCGTTAGTCCCAGACAAAAACCGGTGCCGGTGTCGCATATTTGCATTAATCATCCGTATCAAATGTCCTGTCTTTTTTTTTTTTTGGTAGAGGTTTTGTCTCGCCATCTTTGAATTCGAGTGCTTTCGACACCGCTTACTACGATTGCGGTGTGAATATGCGGACGCTCTTTCGCACTAACAGCTCAATCAAAGATGGCTACCTAGAGCATTGTGACACTAGCGGCGCTCATCAAGCGCAAACAAACAAACAAGTTACCAAACGAGCATGTGTTTTTTTTTTTGGAGAAGAGCTCGCGAGAACAAAAATAGCACACCACTGCACGCCGTACAGGTGGTCCTGGTTCTTGGTGACAAAATGGTGCCACGGACTGCACTGCCTATGCACATGTTTGCCTTTTGCTGCATGCTGCGGAACAGTGCGAACAGTCGCATTAAAACTGGGTGCGCCCTGGGTGCGCCACTCGGAATTGCCACTTCTCGAAATCAAAACAGCCCTGGGGGATGGGGTGGTGGATCTTCTGCCTCTGTTTACTTAGCTTTGCCACCCGCACTCGATGGCGTTTGACAGGTTAATTTTCCACTTGGCAGCGACGAAAGAGCGCGACGAGCAAACGAGCTGTCACGAGTAACGCGCCCTGAGGTTGATGGTGACACTCATGCACTCCAACCAAACCACAAAACCAAAGTTAGTCCCGGTCGCCCGCGAAAGAGAATTGAGTTGGAAGTGCGCATCCAGTGCAGCTAATTGACTCGAGAGGCCCGAAACCCGAAAAGCAAGGTTATATCTTTGAGGCAACTTTAGCCGCACGCAGATAAAGTGCGTCTATGCGTCACTGCCGCTATGCGCACCATATAGCGCCGCAATAAACATTCCAGAAGGCCCACGGGATTCCTGCGGGACACTGGCTGTCTTGTAAAAATATCTTTCCATGTACCGCAAGCACGCACGCCGGCGTTGGAGTGCCGTATGACGTCGTACATGAAAAACTGTTTACTAGACGCCACGCGAAAGGGGCTTGTCCCGGATCCGTGATGATCCCTAATAAGGTTAAACCGTAGTCCCGTTGCCAATCCAACCGCGTGACGCTAACGATCGCGTACATGATGCTCTATGGGTTAATGTTTACATCATTACCTCTACCACCACCTCCACTACTACGCCCGTCGTCAGCTGCAGAGTTTGCGGAAGATTCACTGGCCCCCGGGTCTTTTGACCGCTCCCTCTTCTCTAGCAAGCTCATGTGGCGTGTTTGTTCGCTGGAATCTACGCCAAATCCTAGTCCTATGCGTCCAGACTAACGGTGGTGGTGGTGGTCCAAAACATCCTATAAATAACGTGCACGTTTGCGGTCAGCATGCGATGTGCGTGTTCGCTGTTTTCTGCGTGTCAGCGACCAGTGACGTTCCAGAAGAGAAGGTTCCGGTTGTCCGGTTGGGAATGAGGTTACTAGTTCCCGGGTTCCCAAAGTGATAACGTTGTTTTTTGGGGGGAGGAACATTTAGGACATCAACTTCTTTGATGTCTCTGTTTGATAAGCAGCGCTTCTTAACAATGGCCATCACTCGCCCATCCGGCATGCATCTACATTGAAAGGCGGATCGTTAGACAATCGGCTAACATAAACTATGATTCACCGACGCGGTTGATCGCGAAGCGGGAGGGCACGCGCGCCACGCGCCAAACACCAGCCACCAGCTCCACGACCACGAACATAACGAATATCGGCATTGTGGTGGTCGCTGGGATAAACATATTTATTTACCGAAAAACACGTTTCGGCGGACCATCCAAACGAGCTTCGAACTCGTCCGAATAGCTTGGCCTCGACGAGCGACAAAAAAAACCCTCTGGTTTGGCGTCTCTTCATCTTCAGCTCAGGCCCGGTTGATAAGAGCGCACCGTGGTGTCCGGTATCCTCAAGCTGGATCGTGAGGAAACTTGCTCCAAAATCCCGGCCATCATGGGACACCAATATGCGCCCGCATCGCACCGCGCCGGGCGCGTGATGCTGCTGCTACGCAAATGTGTTAAAAGATTTATCAACCGACCCGGCGGTTCGCTCGCTGGAAGCGATATTCCAAAGAGGCAGAAGAGAGTGAGAGATAGACAAAAAAGGAGAAAGAAGAGTGCGAATGAAATGGCAGAGGGTGGAAGGGGGAGGGGGGGGGCGCATAAAAGAAGAAGAAAACAAACAACCAATTTTATCACCTCATAATCCTGTCCACCATACTGTGCCGGCGCTGGTAACGTCCCCCCCCGAACGTTTGGTTGGTGCCTTATGGGGATGGCTGTTGCACCAGCTGTCGAGGGGGAGGGAGGGAACGAAAACCAGCGTGGTAGTGGCGGGGGGGGGGGGGGAGGGAGTGGAATCATTAAATCTATTATCGCACAAATATTTTAAAGCACCAACAATTACGGTAATGACATTACGATCCCCAATAAATATTGACATCCCGTATCATATCTTACCGTTCGCGATCCAGCGCTCCGATGTTGTGCCAACGGTGCCCGCGCTGGCCGCTGTTGATGCTGCTGCTGCTGCTGCTGCTGCCGATGATGATGATGATGCGCTTGATCGCGCGCCGGTCCACGGCACTGTCGCGATGCACTATCCACCGTTTCGATGCAATTTATACGTTACGGAGCGAGAGGGGAATTGAAGTGGAGGGAGGGTGGAAGGCGCGCGCGGCCATTAAACATTATCCACCCTCGCGGCATCGTTCGCGCATCGCAGTGCCGTTGTTTTGCTGGATGTTGCCCCCGGGGGGCTGGTGGGGGTGGAGAATCGGGTACCAGCATCGATCAGCTATCGATAGGGGTCGACCGGTCCCTGGAACTACAAGATAACAAACTGTACGCGGGGATGTGTGCAGAGAGGGAGGGAGCGAGGAAGGGAGGGACGGTATACCACCAGGAAAAGCGAGGCGTCAAGATTGTCGAACGCGTTGCAACTCTTCGTCGTTGGGATTGAAATGTCTCCAGAGGGCTCTTTATGTTGCATTATGATGTCGATTGGCGAGTTCAACTGGTTGCAAACTACAACAACTTACAGGCGACCGAGAGAGAGACCGTCTTACTAATGTCTTGCGTACCATATGCTCCCGCTGCCGGGTGTTTAACCGGGTCCCGTGGCTCCGTGGGTCCCCGTCTACGATCGCATTCCAGTCAAGATCCAGTCTGATCCGCTGCGAGCGATGGACACTCGTTGTCGTTGTCGCTCCATGTGCCGTGCCGTGTGCCATGATAAAGTATCAGTAATCGGAGGTGTTCGTGTGTGTGTCAAAGAGGGGGTATGAGGGTGCCAGAAGAGAGGGAGGAGGGAGTTCGATAAAAAAAAGGACCGGGCAAAACCGGGGTCCGAGGCCCTCTGCGCGCACGGGCCGATCTGCATAACAGCGGACCATTTTTCTCTACCTCGTGGCATAAAACCACACCGTACCTACCCCCCCCCCCCCCCCCCCGCCCCTAATGCCTCTCCGCCACGGTCTCCCTCACTCATTCTTCCGCACTACTACAGTTCGAACGGTGACGAAACGGTGACGGTCGATCGGGATCGCACACCTTTCGGGGGCCTTTTCACCGGGACCGAGGGCCACGATCGCGGTCAACCGGCCCCGGATCAACAGTTTCCTCCGAGGTCCTTCGCCCGGGACGGTCCCGGTACCCGGTAGCTCATCGGAACGGCCAGATTTGGCACTTTTTGTTACCATCTGTCCCGCGTTACCCGCGTGGCGGTGTCGAGCCGTTCTCGTGTAGCGCTGCGAGCGGAGCGGAGAAGGAGGAAGAGGCTGGCAAACGATTAAGCGCGCGCGACTGCCAGAAAGGGTGGTGCTGGAGGCTCAAGGGGGGTAGGCATGCTATTCCTCTCATACTGGCACGAGGTCTGGTTCCGCTTGGCGTCGCTGCTGCTGATGCTGAGGGACTTCTCGCTCGAACACCCGACACACCAGACCGGAGCATACACGCTGGAGCGTTCGTTCGTTCGTGGGGCTCTCGTGTGACACTTGCCGTGCCGTGGGGTGCGTTGAGGACCTCAGAGATTTCTTGGTGAAAATTGTCATGAAAATTGTTTTCAAAGTTGGTTCGATTTTTTCGAAAGAAGCAGAAGCTCTACAAGTTGCTGTAACGGAAGAGAGAAAACGATATGCAAATTCAGTTCCAATCGTTTCACTTTCACTGCACCTCTCTCTCTGTCGTTCGCTCTCATCTTGATCTGCATCTGATCTGTTGCTAGCAGCGGCGTTGCACCAGGTTGATTACTCCGTCGGGAATTGGTATGAATTGCATCGCGTGACACTGGCTTGCTGAGATGATGATGAGAGGGTGACTTTGTTTTTAACCCAACTTTTGCATCACAAAGTAGGCTAGATTGACACGTAATGTGTCGGCCTCCTCCGTTTTTTTAAAAACTCATTTTACTTAACTTTCCCTCTTCCCATTTAATTATAACTAATAAGTATCATCTCCCCTCGTTGATTATCAATTTTGGGCCGCCCCTTTTTATATTCGTTTTCTTCAGCGGTTCTTCCGGCGCTTCTTGGCTCTTAACAAGCGCCTTTTGCGACACATTCCCAGTTATTGCCGTGGCCAGCTGGCAAAAACGAGTTCCAATTTCCCTTTAACCATTTTCTTTTTAATCATAAATTGGGATGCGTGATCGTGCGGCATTTGCGTTTGATCAGTGCGCTTGTAATTGGGCAGTGATCGTATTTATCGTTTGTCGATGCTCTTTACGCATGATTCGATACCGAGAACTCGGTTTCGTCGGTCGGAGATTCACTTTAAAGGTAAAATGGTGTTCAATGAGAATCGCAGTGTATGCAAAGTAAAGTTGCGGTGTTCATCCGTTTCTGGCAACATAAAAATAGCCACAAACATCTCATTTGCATAGTGTAATCGGTGTTAAAGGATTAAATGCAGCTAATGCTATCTCAAAACTTTCTGAGATTTTTTTCCAATAAACCAACATTGTAGACCCTAAAAGGACCGTAATAGAAAATCTTCCTAAATCAAAAGGAAGAAAATTCATGGAATAACAGGACGCGAAAGATGGAGATCAACAGGCGCGCTGGCAACAAGCACCACCAAGGCAACAGCAGCATCCCCACCCCAATCCAATATCGCACAGGAATTGCGGAAGAGTTGTTGTTCATGTTCATCGTCGTGGCGCGCGCGCCGTCGGCAGGAGACGGCGGCCACGGCCGTCGCCAGGCGCTTCGCAAGAGACAGCAACAGGCAACAGGCGCAAGTGGTGGCGATCCTCAAGTCAAGAGAAGGCAAAACGAAGAACCGCGAAACAGGGAGACAGCAAGAAGACGAAACGAAGCAGAGGAAGAGGAAGAAGGCAAAGCGAGGAAAATAATAAACAAAACACATCACAAAAAGGAGACGACGCGTGCCGAGTGTCATTACGGCGTTGACGATGATGACCTCAAAGCGGGCCCGTTCGCCCGAGCGAGAAAGAGACACCACCCCCACCAGAGGGGGAGGGGGGTGTGGGAGGGAAAAGGAAGAGGAAAAAAAGGTGCGTTCGTGTGTGTTAGAAGGAGCATCAGAAGAGGATTCGAAGCAGCATAGGGATGCTGGAGGGATGCTGAAAAGGGTGGAAAGGAAGGGTTGTGATCTCGTCACTGGTGTGTGGGAGTCTCCATCGTGTCACCAACACACACGTTCCCTCTCTCTCTCTCTCGCTCTCTTTCTGGCTCTGAGGCTTGCTATCTCGCACTCGCTCTTATGAAACTCTCCACAACTCTCCACACAGAGCGCGTTTTTCCGAGCATCGGTATGTGTGATGCTGCGTAAAGGCGTTCCCCTACCTGCACTCGCGGGGGGGGGGCCTCACCTCTTCCTCCCCCCAACGCATTTCAAGCTTCTCCTTCTTCCCTCTTCTTCTTCCCTTTCCACTCGCTCCCACCCCGTTTCGCCCTCCGCGTCCACCATTGCGCGAGTTCATTCATACCGAGCCGACCAATTGCGAGCCGGCGCAGTAGCGAGCTCGTCATCGATTGGTGCACGGCGCTAGCGTCCCACCTGCCCCCCGGGGGCCCCCAGCCCCACCATCGGTTCCCCCAGCACTCGCTCTCGCACACTACGCTGGCTGCGGGTTTTGCGGGTGTGTGCGTGATGGCGCTGGGGCGCTTGGATCACTTCATTCATAAAACTAGGCAGTAACATGCCAGCGCGCTTTAGTCGCAACCCAGCAGCATCCCAGCAACGCAGCATCGCAACAGCGCGCATCGAAACGCTACACAATCGACGTAGGGAACGTACCACACCAGCAGCAGTACCACCACCGTCGGCGGCGGCACGTCTCTCGCTCTCGCTCTCTGTACCATTCCTCCCAGTGCTACCGTTCGTTGTCGCTGTGGTCGTCTGTCCCGGTTCCGGTGGAGCCGCGAATTTTCCGCGGAAAAGCGACCAGGAACAAAGTGCAGTGTTTGAAGGTGAAGGTGAAAAGCAAAAAAGGGATAAAAGTGTTGCTACCAGTGTGTCCTTTGAGATAAGTGGTAGTGTTTGGGGCAGTACCACGCCCCGCAACAGTGTCAGTGTCCCCAACAAACCAAATGTGAAAAGCGAAAAGTGAAAAGTGTGCTCCTCACGGCCAACAAAGTGAACTTACCGGAAAGCGAAAACCATCACAACGCAGAGGGCGCAGTCTGTGTGTCTTTGAGTTTGCCAAATCCCCGTCGGAAGAACCGTGCTTGAGTGAATCCTGTGGAGTATTTACAAGAATCTCAGAACGAAGAAGAAAAAAAACCGAATCCAAAACTACAACAATCTAGTGTGCCAACGGAGACCACCAGTCCTCCAAGCCAAGTGTAATCGAAGGCTCTTTGACCCCACAACCAAACCAGCAAACGGTGACGGGATCTAGTTATCCTGTGCGCTGAATGTGTCAAGCTAACTGAAAAGTGTGCAGTGACTAGTACCTTATCGTGTACCTGGTGTTGGTCGGTATCCTCTCGACAACAAACTCGAACGGAAAAGCGTGTACACGCGTGTGTGTTTGTTTGAATGGCAACCAGGAGGCAGTGTAGCAGCAGTAGGGCAATCCCAAACCGCTAGTCACCGTCTGTCTGTCGGTCTGTTGGAAAAACGCCTCTAGAAGACACCCGCTTAGGAGGTGACTGTGTAGTGAACTGACATTTGATTACCAGTGCGAGAGCGCGCACCCGCCAGTGGTCCGCTCCGCTTGCAGAATCATTCCGATTCCTCCGTTACCGTCGTTCCCGTTGAACCCGTCTCCAGGTATGAGTAATTAAAGTGTGCAAAGGATGCTGGGCAGCATGGAGGAAGTGCTGTGGAAAACGGTGCTAAGGTTGCTAAGTGTTGGTTGGTTTTTTTTTTTTGCGACGGCGCCTCCTTGATTCACTTGTGTCACTGCGGCCCACTCCGTTGAACGTTTCATTTTTGATTTCCACGAAAAACGGTCCCGGGTCCATTCACGCGGTTCGCGAATCGATTTTTCCGGCATTTTCCGGCTACTCCGGTCCACCATCATCATCATCATCGGGCGGGCGGGCACACACCACACCCATTTGGCGTGTCGGGCCGAGACCGAACAAACCGAACCGGGGATGATGATGGAGCTCGCGAACAACGCGCTGGTTGTCCGTGGCAACCCCTCGGCCGAAGGACGGCTTTTCGGTTCGCAATTCGGCTCTGTGTGAATGGGGATCGGCCTGGAAGGTTTTATGAATGAAACCGAGGGTGTTTCAGCAGGGAGGACCAGGGTGGGTGGCTGGGTGGGTGGGTAGGTGACATAATGTTCAAGGACGAACGTTCTGCGCAGTCACGCGATTTTCTCTCACGATTTTTCCCGGGCAGACTGCACCCACTCACTGGCTCGTTGGCTCGTTGACCGGGTTGCTGGAGAGCAGCGGCGAGTGATGGACAAGTGGGTGGAAGATATGAGCCTCTGGCAACCACCCCTCGAGGGTGGTTCGTGATTTTTCAAATTTTCAATTTCTCTCGAATGAAAAAATGAGCGCCCAACAAAGAGAGAGAAAAGAGAGCGAGAGAGAAGAGAGAGAGAGAAAGGGAGATAGAGAGATAGCGAGCAAAGAACGGCGGGGTGCCTGGGGCTTCGACTCGAGCTCGGGAAAACGCATGCCTATGTTTATCGATTTTCCCGGACCCGGACGCGGACCCGCGCTCCGAGGAACGCTCCGGTTCGCTCCGGTGCGGGGGGATTCATTCATAAATTCGAAACCGGAGCGAAAACCCCAGGAAATTTGCTCTCCCCACTGACGTCATGGCTCCCGGGGTGACGGGGGAAAAAAAGGGGTAATTGGCCGCGTGATGTGGTGCGGTTATCGATTTTCCCACCCTCTCACCCCTGTCTCTCTTATCCGCAAACGCTTCTGTGACAATCCTTCTTTTCTTATCGCGTGGCATGACCGTGGCCGTGACCGCAGCAGTCAGGGCATGTCATGTCGTGACGTTTGCGCTCTAATCGTTTGGCCCATTACTACTACTAATTCCATTTGGCCTGCTTGGCCACTTGACGTCACATTGTACGATTATTTATTTTGAAAAGTGATTCCCATCGCTCGCTGCAAGGGATGCAAGGGGTGGAAATTGGGAGCGCGCTGTGGAGAGACATTTTCTAAAAATATCATCTTCCTCCCTCTCCATCTGCGTGTCTCTCACGCCGTGCAACTGTAACAGTAACTACGAGACGCTAGTTTGGACGAGAGGGATTAAGAAGTGAAAATGCTCCTCCATCGGCGTGGACGTATGCGTCTCAAGTTAGTTGCGGCCACTTTACAACACCACGAACGGTTCACCAAACGATCGTGAGCTCAGGTTTAGTAAGGGCAGATGCTTGTGCGAGATGCAAAATGTCATTTGCACGCCGGTTTGCCCTAGCAGTTTGCGTCGTCGCCAAAACGGCTACCGTGGTACAAAACTTGTTTCGAAAACGAAGACGTAATTGACCCTTCCTGGCACAAAGAATGGTGTTAGTTTGTTGAAGGTAGATCTGGCGCCAGCATCAATTGGTAAACAACCTCGGCAAAAATGACTAAATCAACTGTTGATCCCCGAATTGGGGAGGAGTTGATCTGTGGATCGTCGGTAGCGGATTAATTTGCGAAATGTAAACACTTTTGCTGCCCGATAGGAGTGCCAGTGTGCCATGAGTCTGGCGAAAGTTGATGAAAATAACAAATCAATCATTGTGATCGCCGGAATCAACGGAAGCTGCGTCACGATCACGATCACCAGCGCTCCCGTGCGCTTCCTCATTCCGGCAGATCGTCCGTTTTCCCACGCCCAACCATCCGTTCTACCGGTGGATTGCCGACCGCCGTTCTACATGCCCGTGAGCGCGCGTGTTCTTTTCCCTCTGGTCTGCCTGTTGATGAAGCTGCCGCCAAACGAATGTGTTAATGAGATTTAACAAACACTAACCGATACGGTCCGAAACACACAGACACACCCATTTCCAACGAATTCGTTGGCGGCAGCATCGGCCGTCGGTGGCGGAACAACAACAAACGCCCTCAGATGACTGGCTGACGGTGCCTTCTGCCCACTGTTTGCGCTTTCAATTTGCATCCAAACCACGATTAGTGGGTGGCAGTGGGAGGAAGAGAGAAGAGCAGAAGGGATTGAGCGTGCAGTGCGGTGCGGTGAGGTTTGATTGTGGTCCTGGGAGGTGAGCAAGGGACGACCACCACCTTCCCGTGTCTCGCGGTCACATCAACAGGTTGCATGCGACGACGGCGACGTTGCGTAATGGGCGTGTGGGGTGTGGAGGAAGCTCATCATCGGCAGCGGCAACATCATCATCATCATCGCCACCACCATCAGCAGCAGTGCGCATGGGCGTCGACGGTGCGGTTGGTGCGGTGGTTGCCTAGGATGCCGAAAAACTTGGTTCATTATTTGGTTCAAACATCATCGAAGCATCCGTGGTGCTTTTGACGTTTGTGACGGTTCGCATGCACGTGCGGTTTATGGTCGTCCACTGTAATTCCAGGCTTTTTGGGGACTCTGGACCTCAATCACCTTTCCATGAACTGTTTTTCTTTCTCGCACCCCGCCTCTCTCTCTCTCTCTCTGTTTGGAGAATTCCTTCTGGAATGTAAATGGCGATAAATACCCGCAGGCAATCACTTCATTGACCACGACGGTCGTTCAATGCGTTCGCCCTTCCTTAATTGCCCCCGCGGTACAATCGTATCGCGCAATCTCAGCAGCAATAGCAGCTCTGTTCGCCTCATGGCCGCACCGAGGATGACAGTTGAACGATGCCTTTCATTCTTTTCCGTAAGCGAAAGAGATAGAGAGAGAAAGAGAGAGGACAGAGATCAGATAAAGCTAATCTTTCTCCTTGGACCCACTGCGCGCGTCTGGAGTCCTGTGGCGGACCGGCCGGGTGGCTGGCCGGTGTAGTGTGAAAGGCCGACTGTAATGCTCGCTTCTTCTTCTTCCCTTGTCCATGGGTGGAAGAATGCGACGCGGCGAAGCTGGAGGCAGAATCAATCTGTTTCACTTCAAAATCTTATCTTAATCTCGGGTCGAAAATCTCATCCATAACCTCTGATCCGTGGCCACATCGTCGGCCATGGCCGCTCAAGCCGCTGATCCTCTCCCCCTTCGGGATCTCCTGGGGACGCGCTGTCACCTATTATTAAACAATAAAACCCCCATCGATGGGCAAGCGGAAGGAGGAGTGGAAGAGGCACAAGAATCTCGGGCCCATGTGTGCGAGTCTGGTTCGGCCACACGACACGTTGATGATTTCATTTGGGCTCGCCGCGTGGACTTGGAGCGTGAGCATCTTCTTCTTTAAGCTTCGACGGCGACTGGTGATGATCGCGATGGTGGTCGAACGCGCGCGCGATGATCACCGCAGGGACTTGGAATTCATAGAGCCCCACGAACCTCCTGTGACCGATAAAGGCCACAGGGAGTGCGCGAGAGAATGTAGAACAAGAACCACTCCCCGAGATCGCGCGCCCGTACCAAGAGATCGTGGCTTTGCCTTCACGATTCACGATCATCATCATCATCGCCGCCGTCGTCGTGGTCGTCGTCGTCGACGGGGTGTTCTGTTCGTGCTCACGGACAGGTTCCTGAATAAAATCGATAAATTTAATACTTTTTTATTTTGACACTTCTATGGCGGGCGCACACACAAGCACACGGCCTTATGGCTTATGTTTGGTGGCCGCTGACTCCGACTTCTCGCTCGTTTCGCCTTCGGGCGTATTTTCATGCTGCGCGGTCTATTCGTTTCGATCAACGAGTTGTTCCATCGGCTGCGTATCTTTCTCTCATTGTCACCTCACCATCGCACTCCTCCTGGCACCTGGCACCAGAGGCTTCTTGTGGCTCGATCAGTGCTCGATGTTGTGGCTTTTTATTGATTTAAACATTTGCCCGCCACAGACAGCGACCAATCGCTTTTTATTGTTGATCGTTCGAACGAGCTGGCGAGCACTCCAGATCAGAATTGGAGTCCCATAATTCTGTACAACATTTTGAGTCACGCCAGCGGACACCATCGACACCCGGTATGGTGGGATTTTGACGAGCTTAGCGCGTTCGTTCGCGTCGTCTCCAGCAGCATCCAGCAGCTCGCAGAATGACATTTCCAATTGTATGTGCTGCTGCTCGCTCTCTGTCTCTTTCTCTGTGTAAAAATCCGGTTGAATACGAAGCTGGATCGACGTTATTCCACTCTCCAAACCGAACCAGAGTTCTTAGAGTAGCAGCAGCAAAAGAAGCAACAACAGAAGCATCATTCCGGCTGTTGACAGCCACTAATGGTGATTTAGAAAACATCGAGTGCGCTTCGTGTGCGTCTGGTGTGTGCGCGTTGATGAGTCGTTTAGGTTGGCACAGATTAGTGGCCGCCAGCACACCACACCACAGACACACCATTCCCGTTCTTTCTGAGACAATTTTGTGCCACAAAAGACAGAGATGCGTGCGCCGTACGGTCATGTCTAGGTCGTCGTCGTTGTGTACGGGGGTGTGAGAAAAGGCGAAGAGGAATGAGTTCCGGGGATGGAGAGGTACCCTTTAATGGAGAAAACAAATGTTCTGCCTTATCGGTACCGGACCAACGGACGAGCCTCACTACTGCCTCTGACCTCTATCCACGGACTAACCGACCAACAGACCGACCGGTCGTCCATTTATGGCTCTACATCGGAGCGAACCAGCGAGGTTCGAGGGGGGTGGACACTGTTTGGTTTGGTTCGGAGAGTGCCCTCTGACAGAGACTGCTGTGGCCACGGTGGCGACGGTCTCGGCATTAGTTACGCATCGTGTCACGGTGTCAATTGTTTAATGACATTTAATTAATTAAGGTTTGCTGGAGCGATGAAGAAGGGGTGGAAAGAGGTAGTTGGAACTGGAGTGCTTGTTGGGCAAGAAGATGTATGGGATCGAGAGTGCGAGCGATCGTCGGAGCGTCATCGAGTTGCGGAATCAATTTATCTGGAACACACACTTCCCAGACTGTTTTCATTCGCGATCGATCATAACACATGTTGAAGGGTGATCATGCGCACGCGTGCCAATCGGTGTGTGTTTTTATTTGCAAATTTGTCTTCATTTCGTCTCGTTTGTTCTCTCTCTCCCTTCGTTTTGCAGGTGGCGTTGCCCCTGGACCACCAGCAGCTGCCATGATCATGGAAGGGCTAGAAACGTTGGTTGCGCCATCGCATCACACATTCCTGCTGACCGAGTCAGCGGCCGCCGCGCACTTTAACGTGCTGAGCTTCGACACGTGCGGCCTGTTCAAGACGGGCACCACCACGACCTCGCTCGCGACGCTCAACAACAACAGTACGGCGACGCCGAACAACAACCACCATCATCATCACCTGTACCACCCGTACCACCACCAGACGACGGCGGTCAGTCATCATCATCATCATTCGTCTGCTCAGCAACACCAGCAACAGCAGCAGCAGCAGCATCATCATCATCATCAGCAGCAGCAACAACACAACGCGGCAACTTCGAGCAGTGCTGCGGCTTCATCGGTTGCCGCTAGCTCGACCTCGACCGCCATTACCACGCACACGACCGCCACGACAAGTGTCACGGCCTCGCACAACCCGGGTCAGCAGCAACAGCAACAGCATCATCAGCAGCAGCATCAGCAACATCATAGCCATAACCATCCGCATCATCCCCATCTGAGTCTGCTGAGCACGAGCGGTAGTGCCGGCGGTGCCAGTGGCCAGTCCGGTGGCCATCACTCGAACGATAGCGGATCGCAGCTCGTCGGTGGCCATCCCGGTGCCGGCGGTAGCGACGATCACTCGCAGTCACAGCAGAGCGACGCACAAACCGGCGATCTCAACACACCCGTAACCACCTCCGGTGACATACCGTCGTTCTTCGGTCCGTCGACCGTCGTCGAGCCACCACCGATTACCGGTAAGTTCGCTACGGATTGCACTGTTTTTGCTTCTGTCCTCTCGTCCTTTATTTATTGTCTTTAGCTACTCCCGAGGGCTAGCGGGAAGCTCTTAATCGGACCGCGAGTCAAAACACTTTATCCAACCGAGCTAGCTCGGAACCTTCTATTCCATTGCGGCTGGAAAGTCGAGGTGTGTGGTCTACATCTCGCAGTAACGCCGTCCATTCGCTGGAGCTCATTAACAGGCCAACAGATTAATCGACGAATCGGACATCTGCAGCCCCAATGTGCTGCTGCTGCTGCTACTGAAATTGTTAGCCGACCACCAGTCCGGTGGTTGGAATTATTAGACCAACCAGACCACCACGAATGGTACGAAGAGCATCTAATCCGACGATCACGAGCGGCACGAGCTGTGGAAGCTGTCTGGCGGTGCCAATCGATAAATAATAATCCCTGGCCGGAAGCGAAACCAACCACCGAACCAGCGAACATTGCCGAACACCGTGCCACCGAGTGGGGCAGCATAAATCAGCATTATGTCTCGGATCATTATGCCGCGCGCTCATCGTCTAGGTCGCCGAGTGCTGACGCCCCGCAACTCGCCGAAAATTCTTGGAACATCTTGGCGCGTTTGCTAGGTTGTCGGGCGCCTCGGGAGGAAATGCACTCGAATGTTCGTCTTGCTGCTGGTCTCTGGTCTTCCGCTACGATGGTGCCACGATGGCGATAAAGCTTTAAATGGACGAAGATGCTACGAAGAGTCGCTTGGCACACGTTGGATACTGGATGCGGCTCGAATGGTGCCATTTCGCGTGTCATTTCGTCGTCCCTCTCGCATGCCAAGTTGTCAGTAGGCCATGAGTACGATTACTGCCAGCCAGCGACCAGATGGTAGCCATTGATCCCGAGAACCTTCAGGCGACCCAGTAAGCGTTGAGTTCGTTGACTGCCACGCATCAGACGTCCACGAAGTAATCTTTTAGCACATTTTCGTCAATTTTAACGTTGCAATGTGAGCAGCGATTGATAGTGACGTAACTGCGGGGGATTCCTGTCCAGCAAATGTTCAATTCCATGATGGATTCCAGGCAGCAATTCTTTTCTCTCTGGAAGGTCCCGAAGAGTACCTGGAAATCAATTCGGAAGTTCGTCCGAGTATTCGTGAGCAGTCGCTGCTCGCTTCTCCAGCGACACTTTCGACCGATATCTAGATCGTTGAAGAGTTGGAGCTTGTTACGCGTCCTCGAAGTGCTACTGCTACGACTCCAGCTCGCACACTTTCCTTATTAATGGAAGCACCCAGAACTATCAGTCATCGGCTTCTCAGGTACCACAAGGGGGCTTCTCCTCCACCTCTAGATTCTAGACTGGCTGCGTGACAACTCATTACTCATCCACGGCGATCCTCCAGCAGCAGGAGATTGTCTGCACCGATTCCTCGCACCGTCACCGTCCCCGTCACGACCGGAAAACGGCTGCGCAGCCCCGTAAACCGCTCCAGAACGCTACCGAAACCGGTCCCAAGCGAACCAGTGTGCGACAAACTGTCAAATCCGGCCATACCGACCATCGATCAGCATCATCGTTGTGTGCTGCTCGCTCTGTTGCCTACCGATTATCACTCTGGTTTGTCTCCAGGTTTCGAGTTTAGAATTTGGCGTCCGACGAGCACCGTCACCTCGAAAGCAAACCTGAGCTGGGCACTGATCGGAATCTCGGAGCACGAGGCTCGGAACTCGAACTCGAAAGTGATCAGTCTGGGTAAAGTCCCGGGCCGGCTCCGGGACCGGAAATTCGGACAGATCCTCAGCAAATCTTTCGGGGGGCCCTTCGGGAGATCGTCTGGTACACGGTAACCCAACGAGTAATCTCCTCGGAGGCAACCGGAAAACAAAATCAAACAATCATAAAGGCAACAAACGATGAAGAAGCAGAAGAAGAAGGGTCTCTAGAGGTTTGGACCGTATCAACCTTGCTCGATCATTCCACCAACGGGTTGTCTGTACCCGGGGCAGCCTTCAGTACCGCCCAGAAGGTCGCAGGAAGTACGAGCATGTCGAGCCCGAAAAGCCTCTCCAGCGCAGAGCTACGAGCACCACGAGAGGTGTACCAGCTCAAAGATGAATGGCAACAATCGCGACAACAACAGCAACAACCAAAACAACAACAGCAAACTACGACAGCCAGCACAACAAAAAAACCTTCTCATAACAAACCACATACTCCGAAGAGGGTCGAACGGAGACGAAAAGTTGGAGAAGAACATGGCCTCACCCCACGCCGCGCGCGCGCGCGCGCACATCTTGAGATCTTGAGCTTCAGGTGAAGGTGTGGTACCCGTGCTTGGTTTTGTGAAAACCTGTTCCCCCATCAAGCATCAAGCGATCGTCTCTGGCGAACCTCCAATGGTGCCCTTTCTTCCTCTTCCTTCGAAAAAAAAACAACAGAATCCCCCGAATCATGCGGATTTGCGACGCGCTTTCCGCCGGAACAGACCACTCCGCATCCTCTTTCTCCCGTTGACAATAAGAAGAAGGAGCAGAAGGTAGAACCAATCATGAAGGATGATCCCGAGAAGCTTTGCGGCGAAAGGAGATTTATGAGCGTTATGAGCGCCAATGTTTCGTTCCTCGCACGCTCCCACTTATGTTTCGAGCTGTCCCTGTTGGCAAGATGCGATCAACGTTCCATCCCACCCCTTCCACAACTCGTCAATTGCAGCAGCGGTCATGGACTGCATGGACAACCCATTTGCTGTCCGGAGTGTCTCGTGGATGTGCTCCAGCCAGTCATCGGGCAGCGCTTATCATCGGCAGGCCTTGGTCATGTAGCGAGCGGCCTAGCGCAGCGTGAATTAGAATGTCCTACTCGCAGACACACACGAGCACGCGTACAAGCGGCACACGACAGCGGTTTGTGGCGCGCCAAACAACCACTTAACCGAGCTCCGGCCAAGCAGCGCGTCGCACCTCCGTATGCCCAATGCCTAGAAGCGACTGGGCGCGCGCTCAGGTTAAGAGCCGTACCGGACAACAACCGAGAGCTCCAAGCTCCAAGAGGCTCACCGGTAGAGGGGTGAAGAAAACAAAGTAAAACCTTTTCACGATACGCGCCCGCTCGGCACCCCGTCAACCCCCATCAAGCTACAGGAACGGAGAACGGCGAACGTGTGCGCGAGCGCGCGCGCCTGCCCGTCCGCCCGCCGGGGGTTCTCGTTCAGCTCTCGTTCATCAGCATAATTTATGAATTAATTCTCGCGACGTCCAGGGTGAGGCACCGTACCGGGACCGTGGCGTGGTGTGACGTGGCCGAGAGGCATGGCAACGAGGGTACCTGGCCTCCCCTCGCCAAAAACCCGACCTGACACCTTCTGAGGCCGGCGGGCCGCCCCCTTTACGACGACGGCGACGACGACGACGACGCGGTTGTCTCGTTGCCTTTCGCTTGCCTTCGTCAGTCAGCCCGGTCCGATTCGGTCCTGGGGTTCTGGTGTGCTTTCTAATTCTTAATCTACGCTCCCGGGCCTCTCCGGGGTTCTGGTGCTGGACGGACGGCGAACAGGGCGGGCCTTTTAATAGGGATAATGCTCCGTGTTGTTCGCATCGCTCGCTCGATGTCAATCCGGCTGTGAGGCCGGGGCTCTTAAGCCGACTCATAACGCGCATCCCGCCTGATGCTGCCTCATATCGAGGGAATGAGCGCGACCTGACACTAATTCCCGCTTGTATGTGTGCACCCGGGGGCCTAAGGTGATCGACATGTGGCTTGGCACTTGCTCCGCTAATCAGCATTTCCGGTCTGCAGACTTCAAATCACGACGCCTTGATCAGCATCAGCAGCAGCAGCAGCAGCAGAAGCGGCGACATCAACAAACCAAACACTCACTCTTCAGCTCTTCGAAATCCGTAGATCGAAGATCCGAGAAGAATCCGATCGAAGGGTTCCGGTAACGCGATGTGCGTGCGTGCGTACGAGCAACGCCATCGACCAGCGGGGACATAAATTACGCTATCAGCATAAATTAGGCAGCAGTTTCCCCGCCGGTTTTTGGGGGGCCCATCGAGTGCTCTGGAGTGTGTTGGAGTGGAAGCTGAAGAAGATGAGCTGGATCCCAGTCCAGTGCGAGGGATAACGACAAAGTCTAACCAACCGGCAACCGGTGAACCAGACCAGCGAACCTTTCTGCGAATGGCCCAGAGGCAAGATTTATGGTCTGTTTATGTGGTGGCCCGAGATGAAAGGGAGAGCAAAACCGGCGCGCCTGTAAAGTGGCCAATGTTGCCGGATTTCATCAGCATAAGCCGGCCGAAAATCGCATCGATTCGCTCTCCGGCTAGGCGACCAGTGCACCGCTGCAGAAGGGAGTGGAGAGTGGAGAGTCGTCGCAAACTAATTAGAACCTTCCAGAGCTTTAATTAGCAATTCCCGGATGATTTATAACAATACGGTAGCGACCGTCCTGTTTCCCCTTGGGCGGGATCCTCGCCCGCCCCAGAAACAGAAGCTCGATCGATCGTAAAATTATCGCTCCGCTTATCCCACGGAGGAGCATGTGCGAAAGGCATGCTACACAAGATTCGCGAAAGAGCTCTGCCATCAGATAGCAGGTAGCCTCCCGTTTGGGGGGAGTTGGGGCCGCCCCTCGTCCCCTTGAAGTGCTGGTGGTTGTCATAACCTTTTGACACGCGAAACTCGACGTCAAACATATTAATGGATTCCGTTTTGGGCCCCTTCTTTCTTCGCTCTCACTCCCTTTCTCTCTCCCTCTGTTTGGTGCGTGCTAATGGCAATAGCGCAACACTGTATTGGATCCTGGATTTAGAAGAAGTCGAAATTGGCGATCCGAAAGCCGAAAGAACTGGCGGATCACCAGGCATGCGACCACACACGATTCCAGGTGTGAAACGAAAGGAACGCAAACGGCAAACGGCGGTTTTATCTGAATTCAAGGGTTTTGGATCGACTGACAGGGGTGACAAAGGATATTTCGCCCATTTTCTCGCGCGCACAGGAATTTCGTTCTCTTCCTCTTTGTCTGCTGCTAATGTGTATCGTTGCCTGGGTTCCACGGGTTCCCTGTGCCCGCCACCGCGTGCTTTTATCATTCCGTTCGCGCGTTCACCATACCAAACCGATCCATTAATGTTTTGCCTTTCGGCCTTTTCCTTCTGTTTCTGTCTCGTTTCTCCCATTCAGGATCGATCGAGTCGGACGATCTCTCGCTAGAGCCGCAAACCGTATCCAGCCCGTGCGTAAGCCTCTGCAGTCCGACGAAGCAGGAGCGCAGCACCCCGCAATCGATCGTCAACGAGGAAGAGGCTAGCAATACCAGCAGTACCAACGCGATGTATCCATCGTCCAACTCCCAGCAGCAGCAGCAGCAGCAGCGACAACAGCAGCAGCACCAGCAGCACCAGCAGCTTCATGGACAGATCCGTGTCGCCGGTTTGGCAAGCGTAACGGGTGGCAGCACCGCCACCAGCACCACCAGCGACATGCAGCATGGCGACGGTGTGCAGTCGGCGGATGCGATCGAGAACAAGATCTCCTACCGAGGCATCTTTACGACGAGTGGTGGTGGTGGTGGTGGTGGCGCTAGTCCCAGCATGGGTCTTCAGGCGTCCGGTGTCCACCTCGCACCCTCGGGTCAGATGTCACCGTCGAGCGCCGGTCTGGGGCCGGCCAGCTGGGGTCTACCGAGCCCCGACAAGGGTCTGTTCCAGGCTCCGATGTTCGGTCTTTTGGGCCCTCAGGCCACCAGCAGTGGCAGCACGGCACAAACGGCCGGCGTCTCGTCCAGTACACCTTCATTCACCGTCGCCGGTCAGTCGCAGCCACATCATCCTCACGCTGGCCATCATTATGGTGGTGGAGCGGAAGAGCGTGTCGGTCACTCGCACGGTGACTCCCTGCTCACGGGTCTCAACATGGACTGTGCCAGCATCATCCTGAAGCAACCACCGAGCTACAACAGTTGCATCAGTACGCTCGATATGCAGACACAGGATATGCTTGCGGCGGGAGGGTATGGACGTGGTGCAGCCCAGGGTGCCGGCCAGGGGCTCGTGGGTATGGCCACCCAGAAGTACCAATGGTTGGACTCACCGGTCGATCCGTACGTCGGTAGCCCGCAGCACGGTTCGGTTGTGTTGCCCGGTCCCTCCTCGACGCCGCTCTCCGTTGGTCCGATCATTCCGAAGCAGGAACCCTACACGACGCCCAATCCCTGCACATCCGATTCCAGCCAACTCGGTGCCGGTGGTGGACTAACGCCAGCGCAGGCCGCCCAGCAGGCACAGTACGCGGTGCAGCTGGCCGAGTACAACCAGGCGACGAGCAAAGGGCACGAGATCCTGTCCCAGGTGTACCAGCAGAGTACGATGCCGCTGAAGCTGGTGCCGGTGAAACCGCGCAAGTACCCGAACCGACCGAGCAAAACGCCCGTCCACGAGCGACCGTACGCCTGCCCGGTGGAGAACTGCGATCGGCGGTTCTCGCGATCGGACGAACTGACGCGCCACATCCGCATCCACACCGGCCAGAAACCGTTCCAGTGTCGGATCTGTATGCGTTCGTTTAGCCGCTCGGATCACCTGACGACCCACATCCGGACGCACACCGGGGAGAAACCGTTCTCGTGTGACATCTGTGGGCGCAAGTTTGCCCGGTCGGATGAGAAGAAACGTCACGCCAAGGTGCATCTGAAGCAGCGCATCAAGAAGGAGAAAAACAGTGGTGGTGGTGGTGGTGGCAGCAGTAGTGGCGGCAACAGTGGAGCAGCGAACAGCAACACCTCTCACCAAGCACACCAACAGCAGCAGCAGCAGCAGCAACACCACCAACAACAACAGCATCAACACTCGCAACAACAGCACCATCATCAGCAACAGCACCTTCAGCAGCAGCAGCAGCAGCAACAACATGTCCATCATGCGGGCCACCCGGGACTGCATCCGCACCATCTGCTGACGCACGATGATCTTGCCGGCATTCCGATCGTATCGTCATCGTCGAACCCCACGGGCAGCAGTTTGTAGACCGAGCTTTCGTCGATCGATATTATGCGATTGAACGACCCGCGGATCGAGCTCGTCCACGACGATCCGTTCATGGGCTACATCAACGACGAAGAAGAGACCACCACCGTCATCGAGGTGAGCAGCGAGGATGATGATGATGATGGTGAGCAGCAACACCACCATCAACAGCACCAGCAACGCAATCGTCGTCATCGGACCGTATCCCATCGGCGTGAATCGATGGACGACGAGGAAGAGATGGAGCTGGATGTGGAAGGTGGTTCGAGCCTTCCGCCGCCGGAACTACCGGAACAGTCCAGCGTCATCAGTACGACGGGCGATGGTGAGCAGCAGCAGCCGCTCGTTATAGTGTTGCTGATGGAGTAAGGTGTTGTTGCTGCGACGATCAGGCCCTTCCCTCCGAGTAGTATTTTCGTTACGCACCGCTAGTGGCTCTTCAGAGGCTCCGTCGGCACCCGGCACCACACCAGCATCACTTGCACGCGTTGTTCGATCAGCAATTGAGCGGTGTGTATTAAGTAGTTGCGTCCCATACTTTTTCTCGATCGTCATCCCACCCACGACCCACGAGCTCACGATCCGATCGCGATCAACGCAACCAATGAAATTATCCCCGAGATCGAGAGAGAGAGAAAGAGAGGGAAGAGGAGGAGAAAGGACTACAAGTTCATGGCTCTCTCGCTTTCTTCACCCACTTTCTCCCTCTCTCTCTCTCTCCCTCTCTCTTTCAACCCTCAGCACCCCTTTGCTCTCATCCTTATCATACTTTTCTTATACATTAATATCTCTAGAACACACTGTGATCTCATTTTTCGCGCGTAAGAAGCAACCCCAACCCCAAGAAGGAGGGTGCACGATCCTTCTGTGTGCGATCCTTACGATCGAGGCTTCGTTCCTCCGCATTGCGCGCGCCGCAAACATGTTGCGAAAAAACCGAAACCGATAATCGAGGGAAGACAGAGAGAGAGAGAGAGAGAGAGAGAGAGAGAGAGAGAGAGAGGGATCACAGCGCGGATCATCACGGGCGAGCTCGCGGCGGGCTAAGGGAGTGTCCGGTCGGCAAGGAAGGAAGAGGAGGAAGAGGAGCGTGGAAGAGAGGAAGGGTGAGATGATAAAATCATTATCGTAGCACTTAGTAGCAAGCCTTCTTCTAAACGTGCGTTGCGTCGCGTTCGCACGCGCAAGTCAAGGTCGCCAAGATAGTGCCAGGCACTTTTGTGGCAACCTACGGGGATACACCTCCGGGATATCAATCGCGCGTTGGCGCTAGGGTTAGGGGTAGGAAAGAAGGACACACACCCACGCACACAGAGATAGATTTAGAGAGAATACGTTAGCTGGTAAGCGCTGGTAGGATGAATTTTTGTTTTCTCCCCCTTGTCTTGTTCTTCTTCCGCTAGTAGTTAAGTCGAGTCCCACCCAGTCGGAAATTAAGGGGATAAAATCGAAAATCCCCCACCCCTCCCCCTCCTCTTCCCACAAGCCCCTTCTACCCCATCCCGAGCAACGGAGCAGCTCAGCTGCCCGAAAGTTTCCCGGGGTGGTACAGA
>NC_064877.1:28497500-28517500 GCF_943734665.1 Anopheles aquasalis | reverse complement strand
TCTAACAGCAACAAAAAAGAAGAAAAATGGGAAAAAACCCCGTAAACGCTACATCATTTGCTCAGTCTCACAAGTGCTCACTCTCAAATCAATCGGCCTATTGGATGGTCGGTAGCGGTTCCCCCCCAGGAGAGGACGTAACGCTTCCTGGAAGCAGATGGAAGGGAGCGTCTGACGAACGAACGATCGCGCGTAATGATCAGTCAATTTTGAAATATTTAAAAACACAATTCGAGAAAAGAAAGTCCGCAAGGACATAGAAATTGAAAAGATGATAAAAGAGCGAAAGAGTGTGTTTATGCTAAGCCGAGTGTAGCTTTTGAAATCATTGCACAGTACAGTGGCGAATGTAAGTATAAGTTTTAGGAATCAATGTTTACTCACACAACCAAAACTACAACACACAAAAAAAGGTGGACAACTATTTCTACAAACAACATATTGTCGTTTCTGATGCATCCTTCATGTGTAATGTTTGAATTTTGTCCCCCCCGAATTCCCACTCCACAACGACGTTCAACAATGTTTAACGAACCTCGTCTCTAGTGGTAAGTGATGCACAGGACGCAAAGTCTACTCTCGTAAGCTACGTAAGCACACAATGACGTATGATTTTCTTGTGGTGTGGTTTTCACTCTTTGTCGTTTTATCCGTAAGTGTTATTTCACGATTTTCAGAACTTTATTCACTAGATAGGAAGGGATGGAGGAGGAACAAAAATGGAAGAACTGTTTTAGAACCTTGACACCGAGTACAAGGCCGGATGCTCGGTGGAGGCTATATTTTCTCTTTTTAGATAGAACTTACAAACGTGGCCCCTTTCATGAGGTCGCAACGAAATAGTATAGTTCCATTTACGAATTGCTCTTAACTACTTATTAGGATTAAGGGATCAGAATGAGATCGGCATCACGATCAGAGCGGTGAGGTGCGTGTGATCAGGCGACCAGGCTTCGACTTCTGTACGAAGAGAGTATCAGGGCAACGAATTACTGACAACACTATTGGCATTCGAATGCATCCTTGAACTCTCCCCTTCCAGGGTGTGGTCATGGATTGATGGTTTCAAAATTTATTAAAAATTCGAAATTTAAAAGCCAAAAGTGACACAAGAGTAGCCACGCTCATACGCATCCATCACGCCACTGTTTTCGAAAAACCGTATTTAGCGGGCGAGGCTGATAAGGAGAAAAGGGAGCGGAGTGAAGTAAAGGGCAAACAAAATGGGGAAAGAATAATAACAGTACAAACATACCTACATCATCTCATTATTACGATGTAAGAGATCTCTTTGCGCGAGGCACGGATGGGTCGTATTGTGAAGGATCAAAAATCAAAAGAAAGCGTAAATGGCGGACATGGCGGAGAATTATTTCTAAGAAAAGTGGGTAAGGGTATTCCATATTTTGATTATTCTAGCGATAAGCACCAAACGATGTACACAGTAAGGACAGAACGATGGTCGTTTCACTGCGCGCGATCCATTTACGAGGTTGCATCTGATGCAACCTTCTTCTGGGCGCCGAAGGACGAACCGGTGACGAACACTGAGAACTTAACACTAAACTTAACTTACGCATTAGTCACTCTACTTAAAGGAAGCAAGTGGGAAGGTGGGGGAGGGGGCGAGTGAGAGAGGGAGAGAGAGGGAAGGAAATCAATTCGTCTCTACTACTACTACTCCACCGATATCGCGCCGGTTCGGTCGGAAGCACCTTTTTGTCTTTGAATGGATCGATAGGAACTAGGAATACAGGTTATGAAATCACTTATTTACTAATAACATTTACTAAAACTCTACTCCTTACTCTTAACGATGCTTACGGGCAAGCAAGCAAGCGAGCGAACGAGCGAGCGAGCGATTGGGCCAATTTGGCTCCAGAGAAACTTTACGAAATTACGCATTGTGAGCCCTTGCCAGAACTTCGGAGAATCGGGGGACAGGCACAGGGCGCAGAAGACGATACGATACACTGATGATACGAGCGGCCACGATTTACGGTGCAGCCGATAGGAAACAGTGAGAAACAGCAGTGAATGGAACAAAGTTCATTGTATCTTGGTTGTAAGCTCTTGCTCTTTAAACGGAAGAAGTATAAAAATAAAAAGCCACCAAAAAAGAAAAATTGCGATTCATTGTGGTTGTGATTTAGTTTCCCATCCGAAATCATTTCAGTGCTTCGAACAAAGATCGACGACATCATTATACAATTGTTCGTTGTACCTCTATTTAACCTAATTTCTGGGTAACTCCTCCATTTGATATCATATTCGCATAGAATGATTGTAAATAGCTGCGAAGGATTTAGTAACCACCATGTTTCGGCAGCTATCAAAGTGACCATAGACATGAAGTTGTCAATAAGATTCATAGAATTTCAAATTTCGGTTATCCCGTAACCGTAAGGACGATTCTAAAAAACAGAATTATTTGTTGTTGATTGAAACAGCAATAATGTTCAACTTTTTATAGAAAGTTGTTGAAAAAAGGCTGGTTATGCTTCCATACAAACAACAGAACGTTCTAGTCCTAAAGTTGATCCTTATTGCGTGCTAACAAGATCGTAGAATTAATTGTGTTAAACCGAGATGGACCTGTTCCTCATCCTGCGATCATAATTGGATAACGATCAAAATCATTTACATAATGTATCATACACTACAATAGCTAAATTTAACGTTCCTCCGGAATCAGTTTCACTCAAATGTCCACTCTGTTCGCGCATGTCTCTGTCACAAAAGAAAACACCAGTGGAAATGAGTTATGAGTTATGGTTTGTTAACAAACATTATGCAGCTCACCTAATCATTCCCTCTTCAGAGCAGAGCAGCAAACAACAAGGAACTGAAATACGGTCACACCAACGGTCACAAGTAGCACGGAATCAAAAGGAAGCCAACAAACATCCAGCAACGGTCGACACACTCGCTACTCGAAATATGTTCTGCAAAAACCATATTTTGCCAACATAATTCCGTGCCCTGGAAGCGAACGTCCTTTCGGGAGCACAGGCACAAGGTGTACACTTCATCACGAACGGGTGCGGTAACGAATTGCAACCCGTGTCCCGTGATCACCGGTGCAGCGAAATCGGAAGAAGTCGCACAAGAGACGCTGGACACAAAGGCGCTTAATGTTGCGCATGTTGCTCGCGGCAATTCATTTCCCGTAACCGTCTGATGATTGTGTAACACACGCGGGGCACACACAATGTTAACTAGCTTCCATTCGGTGGACTTTAGCTTTTAAGTTAACTTTTTTTGGAGGGAACGTAAGTAAATGCGCACAATGTCACAATAAGGCATTTGCTGACACCGATCGGGCAGTCCAGTCCCCTGAGTGTGCTTGTGATGACAGAAATGGCAAGCAAAAGCGAAGGAAAAGCTTCGTTCTGATGATCGTTTATTTGCTAGAGCCTCGGACTAGGTTCTTAACTCCATATCATCGGCCGGTGGCCGATACTGCGCGTAGAAACAATCGACAGACAGCAAGCAAGCGAACTGCGTCTGTATAAAGATATAAATATTGTCTTCGACTGGAAAATGAATGAAGAAGATGCCAGCCAAGATGTGGCGAGCTAAGTGGTCCTTAGCCCCGGACTGTTCCAACAACATTACCGTCTGATCCCGGCCCCGTCTGATCCGTTTCCCGGTGCGGAGAATACAAATGAACTCCAAAGATGGCACAAATAGGCACGTCCCCCGGTGTGGCCCGGTAGTGGTGGTGTAATCCATGTTCGCTTCTCACCACCGGACCGGCCACCACCATAGCCAACCAGAAGATGATCCGACCTGATCCAACGACGAAGCCGCTAGAAGAAGCACCGCTGCTCACTACAGCTTGCAGCCCCTGGCCGCAATGGCCTTTAAGGGGATGGCCGCTCGATAATGTTCGATTGTTGGTAATGATAATTTATGCTCCCATAATTGAATCCCACCATCACGCGTCACGTTCCTGCGGCGGTCCTGCGCCACGGACGGGATTGCAAAAAAGGGATTGGAATAGGGAGATCCAATGAAGTGGATGAATGAAAGCCGGAGTTGGAGTCATGGGTAGCCACGGCGAAGACACCTCTCTCGGGCCGGCTGATGAGGTTTAATGGTATTGCCGCTTATTATTAAGAAATAATCTAATAAATATTAGCCAACGGATTTGTGCGAGATTTACTTGCTTGCTGATCGCGTGTATTGACTAGCTCGACCAATGATCCAATTGAAACACGGAATGGAAATGCAGAACGTTTGTCGATAAGTTGTCGTACCAGTTAGTTGAAACGCCCTGGAATCAACGAAGCGTCTGCGCGACTTACGAATGTCTTCATTAAGGTTCTGTTTTTTCGGCTACCGAGTGCAGGTCACTCGCCAGTTCACAAACGTGACCAACTGCTTGTGCTGCTTCTGTTACTTTTGCAGCATACCGCTGGCTGGCTGGCTGGCTGGCTGGCTACCGAAAACCGGGCCACCACCATCACGGGTGGCACGTCAGACAGATCACTGGCCACGATAAGCGCGCGAGCGCGATAACAGAACCGTGGACATGTGGACGCGCACAAAACAGATCGCCGACAGAAGGCGCCAGCGAGAAGGTGACGCGATCGCATCGGTCGGAATTGGGCTCCAAAATCGTGCTCCACACCAGCTTCACCACCAACGGAGGACGTAGGGCGAGCTTGGCGAGAGTTTAAATTTCACTCACGACTCGACTGACTGCGGTGGTGGGCTGGGTACGTCCAGAGCATCCTCCACCGCGATGAGCTTGGTGGGAAATCTTGATCATGTTTCATGTCCAATTTCCTGGCCACGAAACTTATCTAACAACCGGAACGAAACCACTTGCTCTCTCTTTCTCCCTCTGCTTATCCTTGGAGGGGCTTCTTTCTTTCCGTCTCTTTGGAGATCTGAACTTCTGGGCACGTAGTGGACGAACGTGAAAAACAGCGAGCAACAACATTTGTTTTATTTTTTTGGGCAGAGTATCTGGAGTGGATACTGGTGTGATCTCCTGTTACCGCGGTTCAGAATTGTTGCTGTGACTAACCTTTAATGTAGAAATTTGGCATGGAGGAGTAGAGTTACCCAAAAGAGCAAGAATGACTTAATTATCGGTGCAGTTTTTTGGGAGTTTATCCACCTCTAAGTTGGCTCTCAGCGACCAGTAGTGTGTTCTTACTATTCCTAAAGGGCAGATTCCTTTTTGGTAGATTTTTTAAGTTGAAAAATTGATCACATTATGATAAAACCGGGTTCGTCGCTTAAACGGGCAAGTCTTTTGATTCGCACCAAAACGGTTTGATCATTTGTTTGTAGAAAACTATCTTCCTATACATAGTTTTTAAAATACCATAATAAACTACAAGTTTTCAAGTATATTTGGTCGTAATTTGAGGATGATTTGTTAACAACTTCATCCAAAAATGATGCATTTCACGATTCAACTTAAAAAACACGGTTTGCCATAACTGCTTTAAAGAAAGTATCCACATTTTTAATAAAAACTCGGGAGGGGACTGCCTGGCAAAGAGTGTACAGATTATGTGTTAAAAATTTCAAATCGATCGGCCAATTAGTTTTTACGGTACGATGGGTTCCGACTTTGAAAACGTTGGTTTTGGGAAAACGCTTTGTAAAGTAGCGAGCTCCACGGAGAATTTATAACTTTGAAAAAGTTTGAAAGTTTTGCTTCGATTGATCCAAAAGGATTGATTGAACACAATTTTTATTTAAATACTTATTTTTAAAAAAGTAACAACATTTTTTTATGAAAACTCCACGGGGCTACCAGGAAAATAGTGCCCTGGTAAAGTGTTAAAAGGTCTAAAAAGGTTCGGTTTTGTCAATTTTACGGTACAATGGGCCCCGTAGCGAGCTGCATTGAGCCCTGGCAGCAGAAACCATTTGGTCACGTATAAAGCATGAATTAAAAAAAAAAGTAACATCTACCTTCCAACTGATAACTTGTGATAGCTAGAGGTTGTCAATAACGAAGACGAAAACTCCACTTTCCTTAGATTGGTGCCACTATCTCATCTCAACAAATTAGTCCTCTTCCGCTTCACCCGAACACTCCTAAACCAGAGCCACAGGTAGTTCTAACCATAATTCACAACAAGTACCAGCACATTTGCTACCAAACACCCGGCACAGATCAGTTCGCCCGTCTAGAACCTAGAAAGCGCGCGCGAGCCAGATAATGAATTAAGTTGTCGCAGAAGAAATGTCGATAGTTATCGGCTTCCGTATGGTTCCGCATTATAAATGGCGCCCATACGAGTGAGAAATGAGGCCAGGCCACGATGGTCTGCACACGATGACTTCTGTTCACTGTTGGCAACGCACGGCCTCCTATTGCTCAGCCATTATTGCGTAGCAGCATCATTACACTTGCGTTCTTCGCGTTCCCTCATGCTGCTACTGTCTCTGGCACAATCCCCGTGGATGGGGATACTCACGCACCGGGGCATCCAACGGCGACCGGTGGCCCTCTCGGGAAGGGCCTCACTGATGCTCATACTAGACCCCCCACTAGGGCGCGACTGGGTGCCGGTGCAATGCGCCACGGTTTAGAACACCGGTGGCTGAGCATAAGAATTGACCAAACCAACCAAGGAGAAGCTCACCAGCGTCGTCGTCGTCGTCGTCGTCGTGGAGCAAAATTAATTACCCTCGATGAGATATTGCCACCGATTAATCTTAACATTGTGACCGAAGGAAAGGGAGAAGGGAGCCCGGTGGCCCTTCCATCGATCGCTACCTTCCTCTGTCTCAAGGGCATGTGTGCCAGGGGGCAGCGGGCGCTACATTGTGCTACGCTCTTATCACACATGCACGTGCACTGCACATAAGATTGGAAGGTTGGAATGCAGCCGCGGCCAAATCGGCGCCAGGTGATTATCGACCACCAAACCGACGCCAGTCAGCTTTCGGACAGTTTCCCCCGTCTCAAGCGGAGGGCGAGGAGGGGGGGGAATGTTAAAATGTCTTGTTAATTTCACGTTTCATTAACGAAATAATGTAAAATGCAAATCATATAGCCACCCAATACCCCGAGAGTCCGAGAGCTGATCCGAGGTCCCTGGGCTGTTTTTTGGCTTCCGAATCAACACCGCATCGTCGCCGCCATCGTCCACCCAAAAACCCCATACGACACAAACAATTAATTAACGACGATGATAAAACCGAAGAACCGTGGCCGTGGCCGGGGACCTTCTCGAGAGTGTGGAACAAAAACTGGATAGCAGGCCGGAGATGGCCGAACGGGGCTTGTCGCTGGTTTGTCTGCCAACGGGAACGACGTGTGACGAGCACGAAGAAACGGTCCAGCTCCCGATTCGACGCCCGCCGAACAGTGAGGCCAATCTTCGCGCCTTCACCAACCAACCGGATGGGGTGCGGGATGCACACCAAGATGCAGCCGCAAGACGGACTGCAGCGTGACTCGCGACTTCCTTTTGCTTCAGGAGAAAGGGCAGAAGCCTTGAGGTGGGATGGTTGGTGATAAATTATCCACACAAAAAAACAACAACTGGCTTCCCGAAAACCGCGGGATCCCATATTTTCCGCCTTTTAATCGATCCCGGAGACTTGGAAATCAAACCGGACACTCGATGGTGCTTTAGGCGTCAACCAGTAGGCACCTCATAGACAGAGAGAGAGAGAGAAAGAGAGAGAGAGAGAGAGAGAGAGAAAGAGACACCGAGAGAGAGAAGAATTGATTTCGATCATTAGCGGGTGACATCCGATTAAAATTGTGTCATTAGCAATCGCGACAAGGCTGCGACGATGACGCGGTCACCGTTGATACCGCGGCTTCGGCCCCTCATCAGTATTCCCCTGGTGGCCGTATACCGTATTCGGGGCCGTTTTGCATTTGCCGGACAGGGTTCTTTATTTGAGCCTTTTTTCGGGACGGGAGCGCGACGATCCGAGATTTCACAAATTAAAATCCAGTTTATCCTGCGCCGCTACACGCGTTTATCGCTTGCCACACGAATTTGACGCGCCACGGCCGTGTTGGCCGTTGGCGCAAACACTTGTTTTATGGGCGCCGCTGCTGTGCTGCGGCCATTCCACGGTCCACGCGGTCTGAGAGAAAGAGTCCAAAGGGGTTCAATT
This sequence comes from Anopheles aquasalis, assembly GCF_943734665.1. NCBI lineage: Eukaryota > Metazoa > Arthropoda > Insecta > Diptera > Culicidae > Anopheles > Anopheles aquasalis. The sequence goes on along the minus strand of NC_064877.1, from coordinate 28,509,388 downwards.
TATCGGTCACCACGAACGAATCGTCGTCAAAACACCAGAAGTCCACGCACGGATGGAAAATGGTTCCAATTTGCTGTGTTCGGTCCATCATTAGTGACGGCTTGCGTCTGCAGGTGCTGCTGCTGCTGCTGCTGTGCCCCGCAAACACTGGTGTGTTCCAATTTGTGTTTAATGTCCCTGTCGAAAACGGTTTTACAAGCAGCAACAGTCGGTGGCAGTTCAGCAAACAGACGGTAGTATCGCACCCACCTCACATTCCACTGAGGGGACCCTCGCCAAGGGGACATTTTAAATGCAAACTGATTATCTTGGTTCTGTCCGGTAACGTTCGTCTGGCAGGTGACAGCGGGGGGAAAGACTAGTCGAGGAACTCGAGCGGGTTGCCGGTTCGGTTTCATGGAGATCGCCTAATTATCGGTTGTTTCTATCGATCCTGAATCGAACGGTCAGGATCCTTAGGTTAATGATCCATGCGGTCCTCTGATGATGATGGCGATGATATTGATGATCTAGCGTCCGGTTTGTTTGGCTAATTTTGAAGCACTGGCTCATCAACACCCAGAGCGGCCTAGCGCGATGTCTAGGCGGTAATTCCATTAGATTGTGATTAGCGTAATTAATTTTGAGGATTGCTTCCATGTCTCCATGTTGTCTGCTTTAACGGCGGATACATGAGATCAAACCGGAGAAGGATAGTGTTTTGATTGGGGTTTGATATTTTCAAATAAACGAGAGGCTTTGAGACGTAAAAAATAAGCTGTAGATGGACAGCTAATTGGCGTTTTTGCTTTATGATTTGTTCGACCGAGGAGAAGTTAAAAAGGTTGTTAAGGCATGATATTTTGTCGATATGCAAATTGAAGAACCAACAAACTAAACAAAGAGTTGTTAGTTATACGTAAGCTGTTCCTTGATTTGATCGTTTTTTGATGCACTAGATGTATTATTTATTTATTTATGGAATGACGCATGCAATTTAACCGCTAAGAACTTTTAAAATGAGATTTCCTTACACACATGTTCTATTCAGTTGAAAATGAATTGCGGATTGAAGTTTTTGGGAATATGGTGAAGAGAGGGAGCGAAAAAACTAAACAAATGTCACTAGAAAATAAAGGGAACTGAAGGGATAAAAAAGAAAATGATGATAGCTCCTGATGAGTATTTAATTCATATCGCATTCTAATCCTTCGCACATTGTATCGACCAATTAAATATAAGAAGCTTTGAATGTGGTTTAAAAATATTAAAAACCACCACTTACTCGAAAAGATCTCCAGTAAGCCAGATCTCCAGCGCCAACCATCACCATGCCATTAGAACGGATTGATTTCCAATCGACCTTGGGACCACCGAGCACGGGCACGGACACTCGATACATACGGCCGCAAACGCCATTATACAAATAAACCTATCCTCCCGTTGGATTTACGAACTCTTCACCTCACCAAATTATTCCCACATTACCATTTGTCACGCCTCGCACACATGAAGGGAAGAGGCCCTAGAGGAACAGTCCTCCAGACCGCACCTGCTGCTGCTCATGCGCTTGAGTAAGATAAATCGAACTGCCTCTTAAATCTGATCTTCCATTATCATGCCGCACCATCGATCGGAGGATTTCGCTTCAACCGGCCCCAAAAGTTGGATCCCAAAATCGTGATCACTCCAAACCACCGGATGCTATCAATTCCGGGAGCGACGAAGCGGCTCCAAACACCGGGGGGAATCGATTTCGCTGATGTCGAGCATCATCGTTAGCATTATCGGTTAAGGCCCATCTCGATCGATCGATTGATCGTTGGATACCGTGGCTCGGTAGCGACACCAGGCGGACACCGGGGGGACACCGGGTTTCGGTTAATGTGCTGGTCGGTGCGGTCTCGGTCATCGATACGATGCCGAGATCGAGCCGATCAGATAGCGAAAACGGCGAGTCGATTGCCACGCGCACCACCAAAGAAGCAGCAGCAACAGCCACAAAATGGAAGAAAAACTCTCTTTCGCTCCAAAGTTCGTGTGTGGCCCCCGCCGAATGGTGCTGGTGGTGTTGTTGTTGTGTTCGGAAGCCAGGAAACTGACAAAGCACACGAGACTCGCGCACCGCGCACCTCGCGGCCACGGTCTGCGCGCGGTTTCGGCTCATCGAAACATAAGATCACTCATTCATCAGCATGAAAGAGGTCCGTTGTAGGCAAGCAGCAGCAGCAGCAGTGTGTGGGCCCTCGACTCGACTCAATCGATCGCTGTTCGGTGTAGCTCGCCAGCCAGCCTGGAAGACAGCCAGCATAAGCCGTTGCTCGTTGTGCTTTATTTATTCTTGCCTTCTATTGCTCCGCTTATTGAATCACCGGGTGGAAGGCTACCGGGGCTGCCGTCCACTTGACCGCGAGACCAGAGCGTGAGATTGCCGAAAGGAAGTCAGAAACCGGGGGGGAGGGGGGCCGAAGGTGGTGGAGCATTGGATATCAAACACTTCAGGACCCCCTAGAGGCCTAGGGCCCCGGGTCCGAAGCAAACAAACGCCATTACCGTCAGCCACACAGCGATCGGTAGCCCTAGCTCGCTGGCTGCCGCGCTGGCTACCGTGGCCACGTGAGGCTTAATGTTTATATTGAATCGCGAGCCAAATCCCCGCGCTGCTTGATTGAGGTCTCAACGATCGCTTGTGCTCGTTGATGCATCGACGACGATCGGCGTCGCAGAACAGAGCAGGACAGGAATCCAAATACCTTTGCTTGATTGAAGCGTGCTTTTAACAACAACAATTTGGACGATCGTCGATCACTGGACGCCAAGTTGGAAGCTGGAAAGGATTGTGACGGATCGCCACCGGGATAAACCTGGCCACCGCGCCAGATTTAGCTTCCGTTAGTGCGGGAGTCAGCCTCCACCCCCCCCCCCCCCTCATGGCCGGAAAGCTTTCTATTAATATTATGCTTCGATTGTGTATTTCCCTTTTGGCTCGATAATAAGATTATGAATGGCCACCATCTCCCCCCCCCCCCGGATACCATCCCATCGGGAGCTCGGTTGTTGATGTCTCGATCGGTTGGTAGTCGCCGGTCGATCGATCGATTTCCACCAGTCATCGCGCTAGTCCAGCGAAATGGACAGGTCGATCGTTGGGTCTTGGAATATTGTAGCATGTCGCATTGTTCGATCACATGAGCTACATGGCACACGCCCCGAGGGCCCCTTGTTAGGGAATTGAAATGATTGAGGATTGAGGCGCTTTTTGGGTGTTTGGGACGGACGACCGACGGAAGTGTTTGAAATTGTTCGTGTAGCGGATCGTTTCGCCGCGAGGGACGCTGGCGTATCCTTTTCAGATAACAAAGGGCAGCTTCAATCGCGACCCAATCCGATCTAATGGTGTTTGGTGTTGGAGATGGTGATGCTAATGGATCGAAGTGGGCATTCGATTCGATTCGATTGACAGAAGAAGATTATCTTTTAAGAAGCGGGGAATGATTTCAGAAAAATAGTCCAATAAAGGAACATAGTGGTTTAAGTATTCCTTCTTGTCTATTAATACGTTATTCAATATTGCATTTGGACTATTGTGGTTCGTGTAGCACTTAGCGACCGTAGATCAGGCTGGTCATCAATCCGGGAGTGGACAATGGTTAGATTTTCTTCCATTTTTCCTCATAGATTTGTGTGGCCCTAATATGTTGTTTCGAATTTTATTGAGAAACACAATCCCAAAGCTTTGAAACTGATTCAAAAGAGTATACGCATGGATAAGTATCGAGTGTGGGGTCTTTCGATGTTAAATTGGTTTGCAACTTCTGTTGATAAAGGCTTATAAATCCGTTTCAATGCTGTTTGTGGTGGATTATCGTGAAATTGAATAGAAAAATACTATACTATCTACCTCAATTTCTCTCCGATGATTCAATGATTCATTAATAGTTAAAAATACTAACGAAGCAGTATCCAATCCATTCTGATTTTCAGCTCTTACGCTAAACGATAATTATTTTACATTTGTTGAATAGTTCAAATTACGAAACTAAAGTTTAGTATACCTAAAACAATAATTGATAAGGCAAACTACTTCGATCATCGTCAATGAAGCAATCTCTCAAATGAAGCAATTTCCTTCTATCCTCCTATCCTGCTCCACTCCACATCTACACTCGTGTTCTCCATTCCTCATATATTGCTCGCCAAACACCTAATACATCAAAGATGGTCACTACTGTCACGAATGCCGCTTCGAAACGAGTTCAGTGCTCAATCCGCCAGCCAACGCACGTCACACGCTGCACTGCTGCAAATGTAATTTTCGTTTGCAGAAATTGATTCGTGAAGCAGCAACAACTCCAACTCGGCTCGGTCTCTCTCACTCTCTGAGTGTCGCTCGAAGCGCTGAGCATTATGCACCACCGCGACCGATCGCGGACCCTGGTGGCACCTCGGAAGGTGTTGCAAATGAAGAAGATACGTTTTTGCTATTCTGGTCAGCTGTAAATCTTGCGTAATGCTCGCAATGCGGCACAAAATCAGAGCTGGCCCATCAACGCCGTGGCCCCCGTTTTTTTCCCCGAGCCAACCGAGCTAACCTTCGCACGATAGGTTCCTTGTACTCCGTTGCACCGTTAGTTACACGGTTACGCGCCCGCCGCAATGCCGTATGATTTAATGGGGCACACACGCCGTCCGAACGTCGAACGGATGCAAAATGCATCATTGCCAATTGCACATTGCACATCGATTGGTGATGGGTCATAAATTTAACGCACGTCACGCAGCCACAAAAGGCGGCCCGACCGCACTCGTGGCTTATCCTTTCGCCCCAGCTGGAGCGTGCTTTGTTGCTGTGGGGTGCTGTATCGTGTTGGAGAAGGTGGAGAAGGGGTGCGAACGGCTCTAATCATTAATTAATCATGGAGCGCACGATGATTTGTGTTGTTGTTATGCTGCGGCATCGCGGTAACCATCCGTTCGTAGTCGTCTTCCTGCGTATTGGCAACAGTGGGCCAAGCAGTTGTGCAGAGCTAATTGAAGCCCGCCTTGCCGGCACTCGATTGCCCGGTACCGGTATGGCCAGCGCTCCTGATGCTCCAACTGGCGAACCGGCGATGAAGATCTTGGTGTTTTTTCGAAACGTTTCTTGCAATCGAACTCCGGTGTTAGTGGTGATGTTGTTGCTGCGAATTGCGCGGTGGTCACGAGGTTCAATGTTTCCAATATCGGTTCATCCTCTCGACAACCAAACAAAAGGGATATCATGCTGTTCTCCCTGGTCAAACCATCCCAAAAACCACCATCAAAAAAGGTGAACCAGCTGCAGGGTGCAAGGCATTTTCTTTTATCTCAAGTAAATTAATGGCCCAATGGCTGGCCCTGCCTTGTATGACCCGTAAGTATGAATCATTTGCCGAGCCGGAACCAGCGACAGTGGAATATTCTTTACGAGAAGAAGAAGGACTCAAAAACAAATACAAAGAAAACGCTCCAAAAACCTCCCCCGAAAACGCAAATCGCCGGAGAAAGCAACCTGTACCGGATGCTCCGGCCTCGCCAGAGCTGACATGCTGGCGCAGCTGGCTCGGTTCTGTTGATACGGGCGTCTGGGGCACTGACGCCGCCCCCGGGGGCCGCCCGGAATGGTTATGTCAAATTTACATGCGATAACTGATTCGAATCGATCGCGAACACAACCCCGATCGCAATCCGGTTCCGCAAAACAACGCAGCGAAGAAAGGAAGAAAGCAGACGAAGCGCAGAGGGGACTCCACACGCGTTTTTGGGGGCAGGACGAACGGACGATGGCAGGGGGTCTTACGATTCATTGAATCGACTTGGAGACCCGGACCAGACCCGGGAGAACGGAGCGGAGCGTGCGCGAGCCAAATGTAAATAAAACATGAATTTAATCGTTTGCCGGCGTATCAGGCAGGGCGGTGTGGCACCCCGTCAAGCGCGGCCTTTTTCCTTTTTTCCTTCTTTTTTTCCTTCCTTTCCTTCCGAGGTTCCAACCCTTGGCGCGGAATCTTCGGAAGTACCAAGCCGCTCATCAGCATCATCCGGTGGTCCAGTTATGTGCCAACGGAAGGGTCCCGGGGGGGGGGGCTGTGTAAGGTCGAGCTGGCCAGTTGACTGAACTAAATTTGCTGTTGTTGATCATTGCTTGCCATGCGATGCGTTCCCGGTCCCCTGTGATCCAGCCCTGGCCGTTGGTCGATCGCTTTTTATTGCCGCGTCTTAAGCAGCCCCAAGAACGCTCCTCTAACCTATAAAAAGGAAAATTATGCACACCATAAACCGCCGCTCGGTTGCATTCCACGACACGCACTCGTGTACCGACCTCAGCGGCGGACGACAGAGAAGCTGGGACTGGATGTGGGGCTTTTGCGGACAGAAATGAGAATTCGATCATTTATGGCGATGCGCGTACGGTGCCTTCCGGGTCTTCGTCAGGTTGATGCAACCGGGCGTAGCCATCCGTTCGACCTCAAATCCTAATCCCGGCCTCAATTTACATAAGTCACTCGGTGGTATATGGGGTAGAAATGGGAAAGCTGGCATGTCGCTGGATGTTGGATTAGTCTCAAATGCGGCGATAAACACAAGAACTGGAATGCCGGCATTCTTATTAATTGGATTTGCTACATGTGTTGAACGTGAAAGGAAATTTTGTTGTGTTAATAAGTGTAAATGGTGCCTGTAAATGTGTTAAACGTTTATATGAAATTGCACTAGACGTTCAAGTAGGTAATGCGCTTGCAACAAGCGGAAGCTGCTACAATACCATAGTAAGCTGGGACAGTCAGAAACCGAAGCTAGTAAGGCTTATCAGGCGTTTATGTTAAAGAAAGTTGTTTTTTCGTTAATGTATAGCATGTTTTTCAAAATCATTTTTAACATCAGAAAACATTTTACACACGTTATTGAACATGCTTAGATCGTGGTATTGGATTCTATTACTAAAGAAGTCTTTTCTTCAGAAGGAATATCATTGGATGAGGCATTTGTTTTAAATTGACGAACTGCTGATCTGCAATTGCAAAGAAGTTTTTATTATTCATTTGATCATCAACATCACAAGAGCATGATACCTTTTTCCAGCTTTTATTCAGACTACCGTTCATGTATTATTTGTATATCTCTTATCATTCGTATCCCGAGTGCGTATAGTTGCTTTCGTTATTGTCACCAAAGAAAGTTAAATTTCACTAATTTGAAATCCTAGAAACTCTTTTAAATTATCCCATAGGATCGGTAGAAGCTTCTCGGTAGTTTATCTCTTATCTAGTGTTCTAGACCTGGCGAAAAAACATGCAACTAGTGTCACCAATCAATCTAAACCATATCCGTGTACCTGGTTTATATTCAAACCGAAAGTAAGTACCGCCACATTTTCATATTATTAATTAATTTTTAAGCTTGAAAGTGAGATAATAATGAATGGATGCTGGAATCTTTTAACTTTCTGACGGATGGCTTGTCTATTTCTAAGATAAGATGAGATGAGATAAGACTCTTTTACCTTATTGAATTATTTAGTATTAAATCCTCCCTTAACGCAACCTATGCAACATAAATTGGGAAATTAGGAAGATGACTAATGCTTCAAATATACCTACGTTTGTTGCCGAATCATCTTCGGAATCGTTGCGTAAGGAAAACATGAATTGGCATCGCTAGAAACCGCGGGATCGCGGGAAGCTTTGCGATTAATAGTCCCCCCCCCGCCGTCCCCGACACCGATCAATTCACCCAACATACCGCCGATCCAACCATCGCTACGGACTCCTTATCGCTCCACGATCTCCATAACCACCCATCACTCATGTTTTAGCCCTTCCCTTCCTCCTGTCTCTCATAAAAACACCTCACCAAAAGTAAAAAATCGCGGCACGGCACGCGGCCACTGCCTGACGCGGAACAGTTGCCTCGGCGTTCATTACCACCAACCGTTTAGTGTTGCGTTTAGTGATAGCGGTAATCGATTTCGGACTTTTCCCCTCGGACCCAACACGGGGTCTCCCGAGGTGCGCCCGAGAGTCGTCGGCACGCGGTTTAGCTACTCAAATTTCACGAACCTCCAATCTCCCCTACGGCCGGGTCAAACCCCAAAAGAATGGACTTTAAGCGTGGTCGAGTGGCACGCGCCGTCACTCCCCCTTTGCCTTCCTTCCAACACCGCAGCCAACAGTATCGCATTTCAATTATGAATTATGTCGTCGTTGGACAAAGTGTTTTGTTTTAATTTAATGACAGCGCGGCGACCGGTGTGGTGGACTATGTTGCGCCGTGAGCTGAGAGATGCCTGCAATTAGCATATGAATGTGTGGTGGACATTGATGCGAACGATCCCACAAGGAAGCATCCATCTCGCTGTCCGAGAAAGTGCCACATTAAGCCACCGGCAGGATCGGGAAGTGGCGAGCATTCTCGCCCGAGTTTTAGGGTCCTGCGAGTGGCAGCGGTCCACGATCAAGGTGATCAAGACGATCGAGGCGGTCTTTGTACCGAATTTCGATGAACCCCCGACCTATCTTCCCGGCATCCCGGATGATTTTTCAATAATCTAATGAATGATCGTATCGACTGCCACCATGCGCTGCCAATTGGTCTGCTCGTTGTGGGTAGCGTGACACTGACACGGCCTCGGATCTTGGTGGTGGCGCAGAGCACCACTTCGCGGCGATTAAATCGACGTGTTCTGCTGCGCTTCTGCAGCCAAAGTGCCCTGGCTCCTCTTGAGCGGTTCTGATCGGTGACGTCGTGCGTCGAAAGCATTCATTGATTGTGTGGTCCAGCGGCGCACAGTGTGCCATTGGAGTAGCATAAAACATATTAATCGGAATTATCGCATTACTTTCTATTTAGTAGGAAAACAGGACATTTCTTTTGTGATTCCTAGTAATTTTAATAAAAATCGTTAAAAGGCAAAATATCCTGCATAGAAAAAAATCATAAATTAATTCAACGAAATTGTCCACAAAACTCGACCACATCACGCTCATTGTATCATCCAGGTAGCGGCACGAAGCAACAATTGTCGTACACAACGCTGGTGTGGCCGTCCGGTGGCGGATTGACAGTCGCGGTATCGCGGCCAACGTGAAGCTTCATTAGTGTGACCGAGCGTATCTGCCTCGCGATCGAGATCGAGTCTCGATGTCCACCGTTGTCCACACGCAGTACACGCATCGACGCCCTTCTCCCAGCCTCGAACTCCTCAATTATGTTGCTGTTTCGCGACCGGTCTCTGCCCGGGGAACTGCCATGAAAGCGCTGCTCGCTGCCTGTCGCGATAATCGGCGGTCTCGCGAGCCACTCGCGCTCAAGTGAGGAAGCTGCATCGCGCATCAGCAACAAACACGCGCTACGGACGTACGGCAGACGTAGTGCTACCGTTCGCTATCTTGCGGGGAATATGATGATTCTCGATAATCCCACGAAATCCTCCGCCACCTTCACACTCCCATTGACTGTGCCACTGCGTCACGTTGGCTGCCATATTTATTACACTTTTTGCACCTCATTCTCACACCGCGCTGGCCATGGGGCTTCGGTTTGGCGCATTGGGAAACGTTGTTGCTCTCGGTAAAACAACGCAGACAGAGAACAGAGGGCGGCGGCTGGCTGATAGAGCTCGGTATTGATGCATCGATGGCACATTTCCATGGCTGCAAAGCAAAGCAGACAAGGGAAGCGCGCGCGAGAGAGAGAGAGAGAGAGAGAGAGAGAGAGAGGCTGGTGCGGTGCGCTGGGATTAAATTAAATGATACCTTTTAAGATGTCACGATCGAAGCATAAATACGAGAGAGAAAATAACATATCATAAGATTATCAATTAAGGCTGCCCGCCCGATTCCGCGTCGCGATTGTCTTTGGACCTTCCCCGGGGGCTGCATTCACAGCAGCAGATGCAACGAGCAGAGTTCCACGGTTTCCGCTTGCGATCGAGGGATCGAGCGATCGTCGTCGTCATCATCATCGTGTCGTTCGATCGGTCTTCGATCGGTACTACGGCCCCAATCGCAGCATATTTTATTTTTTTTGTTTTTTTCGCCAGTTTCTTGCGATTTTTATTTCATCTGCGACATTCGACATCCGGCCACGGTGTTTGGGTGCATTGGGTCCAACGAGCAGTCTCGAGTGATCGGCAAGCTGCTTGGATTTTCTTTTTCTTGTGGTGTTTCGATGTGGCGATGGATTGAACCGTAAAACCGAATATTCCTGAGCCGGTGGCGGTTGACCTTCGGTGCGTTGTCGCACTTGGATCACGCATACAGCGCCACCATTGATGGGCCGTTTGCAGATCAGTTCGGTGTGATGTGATCTCGGGGAAAAAAGGAAACGATCACGGATCACACATCGCACCAAACAAGCAGCTGGCTTCGTCGCGGGCAATTAAACGTTTAACGATCGATGCCGTTCCGTGACGGACCTCGGGGGACGCGTTGGGTGTGAAGGAGTTCACACATTTTCACGCTTCGCCATGGCCATTTCCAGGTAGAACGCCCTGTTACCGGTAAGGCACCACACGTTCTCGCTTCTGGCGGTGGCTATAACTAGGCGCGAAAGGTATGATAACGAATTGGCACTTGGACCTTTGGCCAAGCCAGAGTAGTTCTCCTCTATCCTATCCTGGAAGAACGATAAATTGATGAAATTTATGAACGGCAGCTTGTTCTTCTTGGAATATTGATGCCTTTGGCGAGGGAATGTACTGATGGAAAATAGCTTCTAGTAAGTTAAGTTGGTACACAATGTACCACTTACTGAAGTTCTTTGCTCCATCGTATCAATACAACGACTGCAAGAATACGCCGTTATGTTAAAAAAGTATTTTTTTGTATCTTTCTCAACACAAGGCCCTGTCCTTTCCGTCGAGATATCGAGTTGTTCTTCACTGAACGAATCAACAAACGCAGTGTACCAAGTTCAAGAAATCTCGGAACGAATTTCAATCGATTGTCGATTGATTTCCATCCTCACACCATTAAGAAACCGTAACTTTTTACAAAATATCAAAACACAAATAGAGAAACAGCATATCTAACGCAAAATTTGGCGTTGTACAATGATCGTAAAGAGCCTTAAATCCGGAATTAGAGGATCTACGGGAACTTGTTATCTACGGGACTGTGCTGCATTGCTAAGCAAACGATCCGCATCCAACCTCCATTGCAATATTTAACCATTACTGTTGAGTCCTTGTAGAGTTTGAGGTCGTTGTTGCCCTTTAAAAAGGTACTGCTGTTCGCTTATAAAAATAGCGTGGCCACTTAGTAAAAGGTCTTTTCATATTTTCTGGCATTTTTTCTTGTCATTGAAAAACTTATCCTTATCGTAATCTTAAGGACTTGCCACTGGCTTAGTCAGCGCTATGCTATAGAGAAAAAAAATCGCCACTGCAGGAAGTGTTTCGGGTATTATGATTAGTCCTGTCCGCTGACTACTAAAGATACTGCTGGAACAATCTTCTCTAACGAGTTACTTAGCCTCGAGAAAACCCAATTCCGAGGTGTGTCCGGAAGGCCACAAACTAACCGGAATTGGAAGGAACTGTGAGAAGCGGGTGCTTCGTTCGCCGAAACCTTGTCCTTTACCGGGGTGTATGCTACCGACGGTCGCATTGCCGCAATGAAACCGTCGATGGAACTGTTCTGTGTGGAACGGGCCCAATTTAGCAATCCGATCTATCCGCAAGGATTCGTGCTACGTGAGAACAAATGCGCCACCGAAGGCATTGATGGTTCGTGTCAACGGCTGGCGCAACCGGCATCCACTGCCGGGAGTTCCTTTCGTTCGTGACGACTGTGCGCTTATGCTGAGGCACCCGAATGTCTACCACATGAAAACGTTTTAAGTAATCTTCGTTAAAAGATAAAAGTTACATAAAATTCGTTAAAAGTGGT
>NC_064877.1:28437500-28492500 GCF_943734665.1 Anopheles aquasalis | reverse complement strand
ATTCAGCAAAACAAAACTTCACACACAACACAACAAAACCCGGCAAATTCCCTCTTTCACTCGCTCTCTCTCGCTATGCTGCGGTGTCTCTCTTTTTCTCTCTCTCTCTCTCTGTCTTCGCTACAACAACCGCCGTTGCCGCCGACGGGGCCTGCATCTCGCTACCAGGAAGCGCGAGATGCACGGAGCGCTGATTGCGAGAGGCCGCCGCTTGCGAGAACGAAGAGCGCGCGATTTGCTCCACGAAACACGCTTAACCCTTTGGGGCACAACAGCAGCAGCAGCAGGTCCGCTGAATATCAAAACAACTCAAAACACAAGTAGGCTTGTGGCAGAAAGAGTGAACATCACACCAAGCTGCATCGAATGATCGAAAACTGAAAATTATTACCTAACCTCGTAACTTACTCTTCTATTCTGATGCAACCATTTTATAACGGATCAAAACACGATCCACCTTACTGTACCAAATGAATTCCCGGCCAAGCCGTCGATCGATACCTGATTCGAACGTGTCCTTCAAACTCATTCCGAGTACAATACCCAGCCAACTAGACTCGAGAGCCTTTTGTACCGTGGTTGTTCCCGGAGCGAGAAGTAAAATTTGAAAACAAACGCCCCCCTTTTCGGTTAGCGCGCCGCTTTGGTGCAAGGGTTTAAGCGAACGCACAGCCGAGAGCCACATCCAGAGATGAAACGCCGGGCACGGCGACAGTGGAGGCAGCGGGGAGCATGTCGAATTGAGACAAGAAGCGGGGGGGGGGGGGCTTTCGGGGACTCACTCTTTCGCGCACGCTCGCGCTCTTTCTCTCTCTGGCCTTCTCTCGCCCCCAAACAATCCACCATTCGAGTGTGCGTTTTGCGTGACCAACGCCACCGCAATACCACTTGCCTTCCTCCTCCCCTGTAACCCTTCAGCGTGCGACCACCACTTACACACATGGCGATCGAGACGCGCATCGCTCCTGCGGCCGCCGTGACAAACACGCACTGGGCCCGTGACAAAGCGAGACGGAAGGTAGCGACCGATGGCATGAGGAAGACCAAGACGACGCTGACGACGACGACGAGAATGAAGACGAGAATCGCGTGAAGCCATCGAAAAGTGTTGAGTCAAACAACACGCGGCCCACCTTCTCGCAGCAGAGGCACCATGGAAGGAAGAAGTAGAGTGGCAGAGTGAAGCCCAAACGCAATTTCCTGCACGCGAAGCCCCCTTGAGCGCCATTTTGTGTGTCACGCCAGGCCACGCACGCACGCACGCACTCCCTGTCTGGTTTACCTGTATCTCTGGTTCCGGTAGCTCTTCCTTAATGTTAGCCAGCTCCACTGGCAGGTACACGACCTGCTGCTGCTGCTGCTGTTGCTGTTGGTGGTGCTGCTGGCCATCATCGCCACCACCAGGTCCACCGGTGGTACCGAGGAGTAGTGAGGATGCCGCACAGATTGCCGCGGCTGCCACCGAGGAGTTGGAGGAGGAAGTCGATGAGGCGGAGGAGGAAGGTGCCGACATCGGGGAGGTGCTAGCACTGGAACTGGTGCTAGTGCCTCCACTACTGCTACTCGTTGTCGTGCCACTACTGTCGTGCCCATTCTCGTGATCGTGATGATGATGGTGATGAAGATGATCGTGATCATCAGTGGCAGACACGGTGCCGATGCCGGGCCCGGCGCTAGTCGTCGTTGCCGCCGCCGTATCCACCATCATCATCATCATCGCCGCGGCATGGCACTCTTCGTCGTCGCCACTGACAATACCGCTGGATGGCAACGCGTTCGCTACCGCGCCTACTAACGATGAAGTTTGTGTGCAGGACGAGGATGATACTTGGTGGGATGCAGCTACTGCTGCTGCTGCTGCTGCTGCCGTTGTTACTACAGATGACGGTTGTGGTGGTGGTGGCGGTGGTAGTGGAGGCGATTGAGGTGCTGGCGGTACTGGAGGTGGCAGCTGGTGAAGCACGGTCGGTTGCGAAGGAGATGGTGTTGCCATCGTCAGTACCGATTGGTGCTGGTGCTGTAGATCACGACGCATCGTGAAGCCACACGCGAAGAGCAGGCTAGCTTAGGGCGATCGAACGAACACGTTTCCAGCCTCCAGAGTTGCTCTGGCAGGCGCCAATCCGTTTTGCCGTCGAATGGAATGTCCTGCTCCTGCTCCTGCTTTGCGTCCACGTTCTTTGCGTTGCGTTTGTTTTGTCTCTTCTTCGCGCCCGCTCTCTCTCTCTCTTTCCCTCTCTGTCTGGCTTATCTATTCTATACACAGCAAACGGTGGAATGTTTGTTCCGTGTGACACGGCTCTGCCGGTCCCCGCACGTACACGTCGTTCAGTGTCCTTTCTCTTCCGCAATACTCGCTTGAGGTTAAACAACACAGCAACCACGGCTGCTGCTGCTGCTGCTGCTCACGATGCTGATGGTGGCTGCTACCTTGAAAAGGCTTTCGTTACCAGCCCTCACTGTGCGCTCTGTCACCGTTTTGCACGCCCCGGTTTTTTTTTTGTTTGTGAACGCTCACGTGTATGTGTGCGTGATGTTGTGGAAACGCAACGGAGCGTGTGGTTCTACGCAACCCTTCTCCTCGCTGCTGTTGTCACGCACAGAGCACACTCCAACAACAACAACAACAGAAGGAAGAGGAAGAGCGCACAACCCGCGGGCCACACCGAGGAGTGTGCTACGTGCTTCACGGCCGTCGTCGATGGTAGAACGTCGGTGGTCGCAGTTGTTGTTGTTGCTGGTGTTGTTTTCGTCGTCGTGAACTGTGTGCGTGAGATGACGCCATTATGCCCGTGCCGTGCCAACCTGTCCGTTTGTCGCACACCCTTTGCTACCCGGCACGGCTCCTCCTGTTTCTAGCCCCGTAACAGCGGCACCTTTACCGTCCCGGTTTGTGCTGCTGCCGATGCGCACAGCCGCATCACGCACGCTCTACACTCGCAGGACACTAACACACACTCGCGCCGCGTCGTGACACTCGGCGTTATTGATTCACGGACTCTTATTCTGTATCACAATCACAAATTTCGTTCGTTAGTTCGTAAACTTCCTGCGTCGGCACGGAGTGCTGCTGTGGAGCACGCAATTCGCGGAAGCTGATAAGAGATGATAGTGTAGGATGCGAGCCGCTGTACACGTTGGTTGTTGTCGCGCACCGCGAGGAATTGATGGACCTCGGGCTTGTTCTCTCTCGGGAGGACCGCAGCAAAATGACGCCCGCTCCGCGAGACAGCGATGGCGGTGACTACCATCGCGATGGCGATGGCCACGACGAGAGTTCTCTCGCGCTCTCAGCAGCAGCAGCACCAGTACCGGGCACGACGAATGCGCTCCTCGCACGCACGACGCCAACGAAACCCATCCCCGGCACCCGCACCCAGCTTCCCTTCCGTAGAACGCCGCTTCTGCTTCTGCTTCCCATTCCCCCTCTACTTCACGGCTCGTACACGCGGGAGATGGTCGGATCGCAGCAGGTCACGTTTTTCGTTACTTCCATCGCTGCCTCAGCAACCAGCGCTACCTCTTTCGCTCTCTCTCTCTCTCTCTCTCTCTCTCTCTCTCTCTCTCTCTCTCTCTCTCTCTCTCTCTCTCTCTCTCTCTCTTTCCCTCCTCAAACGGCGTGCGAGAAGTCACGGAAATTGTCCAATTCCTTTTTGCTTCACTACCTGTGCCCGCAATAAATGTGAGGACCGGTGAACCAGCCATCCTTATTCTGTCTCCTGGCAGCAGCATCCTCACCAACGGGTGGAAGGAAGGGAACATTCCTGCTTCTCGGGCAGCTTCATGCGGGTGCGAGTGAGTGAGCGAGGAAGAGAGGTGTTCCTTCTTCCTCCAAAAGCTAGCCAGCAGGTTTCTGGGACAATAAGCTTACCTCCCGTGACACCGGACCATTCCTTTATGGTGCTGGAGGGGAATGGCATGGCCAAGGACATAGTAGCGTGGCTGGACTGCAGTCTAGAATTTGAATCTAGTGTCCATTCCATTTCACTAACACTACTGCAAAAAATATTGCAGATCTAGTGACCGACGATAGTTCTGGTCAATAGAAAGATGCCTTCCAAAATCAAAATTCACGCAACAGACGCATATCCCATGGTCCAGCAAATCGCCTTTGGCGATGGCGATTTCGCGTGATTACTACACTCTCAGCGCTTCTTCCCTTTTTTTCGCTCTTGCTACCACTGTTCTGGCTGCCCGGCTTTCCTCACTCCAGCCGATGTGTTGGTCCGGGATGAAAACTAGTTTCTTGACCAACAGAGCAACCGACCAACCGATCGCTCTCCAACGCTCTCGACGCTCTTTGTTTGCTTTCTTCCTTATGCTGCACCTTCCCATCGGCCGTTCGATGTCCGGCACGATCTCTCGTGCGCCACCCCCTTTGAGTTCGTGCAACGAACACACCTCACCGTCCCCTTCCTCGGGAGAGCAGGTCCTCAGCACCGCACACCACTTTACGACGTGGTGATGGTGTGCACGATAGTGCAAACGCACGCAAACCTCCAGAACGTTCAACTCGCGCCCTCTTCTCGCGGTCCCACGCTCTGCGGGCGGTGTGTAGGATGAGCCTTCTTCGTGCGTCAGCATGTCCAGCGTGTGGCACTAGACCGGGGCTCCAGCAAGCTACTACCAATACACACACTCCCAAGAGAGGCACGAGTAGTGAGAAGTGAAATTGCGTTCTCGTTCAACTCGTGCCCCTCGGCTGGTGTTGATGGTGGTGAGTCAGGTTTCGCTTGAATTGTCTCCCGTGGCACGTTGACCACAGGGATTGCGCACGAAATGCACATTCCTCGTTGCACAATGGAACGGAAGTGCCACCATTTTGTACCATGACTCATGGTACAGCCCCACCACCGGTGGTTCACGAGATGGAGACTTTTGTGGAACCCACCAACATAGCTGGCATACACATTGGAGCCACACTGTGAGCGGTGGTGTATGGTCTATTGGCAACATAGAACACATCGAGAATGTAGGTTTTGTTTTGGGGACCTACGGGGGCGGTGAGCGTAAAGTTGTAGACTAGATTTGTCAACAAACATCGCTCTGAGTCACGTTTTACATATTGTTTGGGTTTCTGCTTATTATGTGGGTCTTTAACAGCGTGAAGCTAGGTGGTGGCGCTAGAACATTCTACGTGACTTTAGCGGATACGAATATGATCGGTCAGCGCCATTTTGTCACTCTGTTGCTCGATGGGGCTTTTGTGTTGGAGTGAGCATATAATTTTATGTTAGCTAGTTCGTAACATAAATTGTTTTAAAATCGATGCCACTTTAGAACTTAATTAGTTCTTATTTTCTTTCTTGAAATATAACCATAAATCAAGATATTTAATTTTTATGGCTTAAAAAATGATTACTAGACATGCTTGATAGGTTACAAGACACTAGCAACCTGCAGTAGTAGTCATTTGTTGTCTAACATAAAAGATTAGTGATGATTGCTGTAGATGACAAGGTGACAGTTGACAATTGACAGAGATTTGATGATTTATATTAAGTGATTTCTATATCATTCTATAGTTCAAGATATTCAGCGTGTTTATGATCGATACAACATATTAAAGTGCAAGGTATCTTAACAGTTTGTAAGTAAATTTAGTAAAAAATCGATAAAATGAATCATAGAAGCATACAATATCGTAACATGGAATAGTTTATCAATCTAAATTGGAAATACAACAGAATACATTCAATTACACACTATTAAACTACCCAACAGATCAACAAACAATGGGATGTTTGTCAAACGTTATTCACTATTAATTACAATTAAAATTAACTTTTGACAAAGTCGGTAGGAACTTTTGGCATGCTTAAATATTTTTAAAAAAATAGCTAGCACAAAAATAAATCAATTGTAATTTCAAATATTATAATATCTCCCTAGCGCAATAGATTTCGTCGCATTATCCGTAACATAAAATATAAAGATGTTTCTGTATTACAAATTTGTGGAATGATTCAACATCGTATAGTTTTTGCTAAAAACAAGCCCAGAAGCATTCCACCTACCTTCGATCAACGGTGGACAAGCAGAGATAGTACATCAGTGGGTTCTCGAGCTGCGGACAGGGAAACCCGATTCCATGAAAATACTCGAGCATCGCCCGGGTACCACCGGAGTAAACAGCTCCTCCCAAACACAGAAACAGTGCCCTACAAAGAAACGATCGCAATAAGCACGATTGTCATTCCGCAGATACCGTTCTGAAGTCCACACCTGTCGAGGAACGGGAACACATCCGATCGAGGTTTCTCCAGCGAAAGCAAAATGCCACATCCCGTCTTTTTGGCCGAGTTTGATAGAATGCTGATTAGCAGATAGGCGCTCAGGGGATCGAGACCCTGGGTAGGTTCATCGAGCAGCAACATCACCGGATCGCGCACAAGCTGAATACCGATAGCCAAGCGGCGCTTCTCGCTGATATTCAAGTTTTCCACCTTCTTGTGCGACACCTGGGACAGGGCGAGATCGGCCAGCACCTGGCGTACCTTGGAGCTTTTCAGATAACCACCGAGCTGGAAAAGAGACAGACGGAAGGGAGATTTATTAATAATCAAAAACGTTGTATTATTTGCGACCATCCAGGAACGATTGCCTACGATTGTCGGTGTGTAGTGCAGGGTCTGGGAGACGGTCAGACCGGGAATAAAGTCACAAGCGTGCGTCACATAACCACACCGTTGCTGGAACAAGGATTTCGTCAACGGTGCCCCATTGAGCAGGACCTGTCCGCGCGATGATCCCTCCGAACGCCGGGCTATGACATCCAGCAGGGCCCGCTTGCCGCTACCCTTCGACCCCAGGATGGCCATCACCTCACCGCTGTGCACGGTCAGATGCACTCCCTTCAGCACCAGGGCCGATTGTCCGCCGCCATTAAAACAACCACCGGTGTCAACCTACAAAAACACGCAACAATCGAAATCAAAACAAACGACATCAACGATCGCACAAGACAGGAACCTTGAGTTCCGCTATAGGGCCTCAGTCTCGTGAGGCACGTTCGAGCAACGCTGCGGGAATGCACGGACCGGACGAACGTACACTCACCGACCAACCGACCGACCGACCGCCCGACCGGTTGACCACAACCGGACAATTTACATACCTCCGTCGTATGGTAAATGTTGTGTGCTTCGAGCACGTAGTCACTACCGATCATGATGCTGCTGCTGCTGCTGCTGCCAAAGCAAACGATAGACTTGACGATCACAAGCGACGAACCCCACGCTAACGCACACAAGCACGAAACGGAACGATTTATCGCGCGAGTTCCCGCTCGGGGTGAGTGGGAGCTTAGCACCGAGGCTGGGTTAAACGAGGGCAAAACCTACAACCGACGACTCGTCTGAATGGGCTCCACCGGTAAGCACTGACGCAGTCGGACGCGTCGGACGCAGCAACAACCTCCACCGTTGACGTTGCATTCGTGACTGAGCGCAGTGATCGCGCTCCCGCGAGCATGAAACGATGAAGCGAGCTCACCATTTGTGAGGGAGGGAGGCATCCCCTGATCGCGATTGTACAATACAGTGAGGTGGACGGACGCGATCGTACAGCATTATGGTGTTGGTTTGATTCGGGTATTAAGATTGAAATCTTTGGCCTGGGAAGCACCAGCTACGGTTTCTAGAGACTCCAAGCAAGCATTTAGAAGACTTTCTTCGATCGTTCTACGATCTGCTAAGGATTTGTTTGTAGTTTGTGCGATCGCGATCAGATCATCCTATTTCTAACTGATGCTAGATAACTTTAAAAGCTCCTTTTAAGCTTCTTAACACCTTTTACAACAACACAACAACCTCATTCGATGCTACTTGCGCAACAACGCGAGCAACTTACAACTGAACACTCAAATCGTTGCTGATCTTTTCATCGCCGTGTTGTTTACCTTTTGCCGACACAGTCAGCGCACAGAGCGCCGCTCGATCGTCCATCAAAACCAACACCCCGATCATCGCGTGCACACCGCGAGTACCGGTGCGCGATCGGTGGAGTGTGCGTACGTGCGATCCGTGAGTGACCGCCGAGTCTTTTGATCCGGGGGGCCTCCCGAACCAACATGGCGTCCCGAGCAGCTTAGTTGTAGTTTCGCTTCGCTGCCAGCTAGCAGCCTGTAGCAGCAGCAGCAGCCAGCAGCAGCATCAACATCGACCGCATACTCATCCACAACCTACACTGGAGTGATTTTGGAGTTTCTCCTTCCCGGCAAAGCGATCTAGTTCCTGTGAATGATCGATCGATCAAAGTGAGCAAAAGCAAAGTTTGTGAGCAAAACAGTGCCAAACGATTGCCGCGTTCATCGAGAGTGCGAGGTAGTGAAGTGTTCTTGGTGGATCGTCACAATCCCGGAGAGACCAGAGGGGAGTTTGCTGATGAGGGACAGCAAAACACCGGAGACCTGACCGGAGATCCGGTTCGAGCAGTTCTATCGAACGCTGCCCGAATCTCCAGCCACTGGGGCCGACTCCAGAACTGCCGAACTGCGTGTGTGTCTGTGTGGATAGCGATCGTGTGCGCGATCTGGCGGCATTTACTCATTCACGGATTGCGCTGAACGTAAACTAATTAAAATGCAAAAATCTTCTGTTGACGGTGGCGCTACTTTGTTGTGGGGCTGGATCCAATTTTTGAAGGTTACCAGCCCCAATTGTTTTTGCATTAATGTGTTACCACCACCCACGGCTCCATCACCAGCCCCTAAATGGTGCCTTCCTCTGTTTTGCGTACATGCGCTCTTGGTGCTGCATCACAAAAAGGGGTTTTTTGTGAATATTTTCAAGCATTCGTTTGTGACACGCTCGACACTGATCGTGAATCATCATCATCAACTTCATAGGTGACTCGCGGGCCCGTTGGTCACCTGGTTGCACAATAACTGCATCATGCTGGCTGGCTGGCTGCCTGGCGGGGGGTTTCTGTTCTGCTTTTCGAGAATTTCGCTTCGCTCACCCACACGGTGCTCCAAAAGGGGTCATAGCGAGTTCGAAGAACAACCACCAACACATACACAAGCGGACACAAGCGGAGCAACAGTTCTAAGTAGAAGCAACGGCTGCTGAACCCTCTCCATAAAAGCATCGCTCTGCTTTACGGTTGTCGCCCGCCGGCCAGCACTCGTCTCGTGTTCTCGTCGCGCTAAAAGGCACTTGGCGGTGGGCAACGACCACCAGACCACGATAAGGCTAGGCTGGTGGAACGAAGATGCCACTGGCCTGTGGTCTGCTGTCTGTGTTCTTGGGCGGGTCTGTGTGTGTTGGTATCTTGTCAGGCCAGGCGCAACGACGCGCCAAACGGTCAACCTCGCAAGAACCTCGAGACGCGATCGCGACCGCGGACGATGTTCGTTTTTCTTGAGTCAAAGAAAGAGACATAAAAGGAGAGATGAAGGCAGAGAAAGAGAGAGAGAGAAAAGAGGCGATCGAAGTAGAAGGACAGAAAAAAAGAATGAGAGAAAGAGGAGTAAAGAACAAAAGAAAGCGAACTTCAACATTAACGCTTCGAACAGGCCTTAGGGTCAAGGCAAGGGCCAAGACGTTGAAATCTAATTCTAATTTGTCTGAAGAAGTCTTGCTGCTAGGCCCCTTATCATGCTCACGATCTCGTGATCCACGATAGACAGACACACGAACCTGCGGCAAACATCAAATGGAGATGCTGCGAGCACATTCCAGCGTGTGCTCCTCTTCATCTTCGTATCTCCTCCTCACAGCCACGGCTAATCACACGTTTATCTTTTCCAATTTGGAATTCCTTACACTCTGTTCCCCTCACAGTGATTAGAATTTCGGATTCGGATGTTCGAGATCGACGCTGAGCGTTGAGTGTCGCGGTTTCGAGGTGTGTAAAACAACGCAAGTGGCCTCCCCGCTCCGCCTTCAGGTCTAGGGGGCCTAGAATGGTAAACAGTTAACCTGAATTTCTCTCCCGGCTACCCGTGGAAAATGGTACAGCTCGAGTGACCAGCAGAGCACCCGGTTCCCGGAGTTGTCGAAAATTGTCCGTCAACCGTCAGTGAAACGCGTGTGACCGCGAGCTCGAGCGCACCGAAATTAAAGTCATCAATTTCCGGCCAGGCCTCGCCCGGGAGCCGCCCCGGGAGTGACTGATAAATGTGGTCCAGTTTCCCGCGACCCGAGTTTCTCGGACAATGAAGCTGCGCCGCCGTGTTGTGCCGTGCTGTGCTTTGGTTTAAGGAAAAGTGAAAATAGAATTTATGAGCCCCTAGAGAGTGAGACAGATACAGAGAGAGAAAGAAGCTGCAGCATAAACTGTGTACTGGGTGTCATTGGGCAGAGCGCGATCCTCTGTCGACATCATTTCGCGCGACCATCGTTGAAGATCGATCGTCGAGCTGAGAAGGCGTACGCACTGATCAGCGTGAATCTTAAAACCATTTCTTCATCCCTAAGGTACGTGTGCAATTCCGTCATTTCATTTTTAAATAGTTGAAGTTAGAAATTTGAATTCCCGACGAGGATTTCTTGAAATGAAGTCCCTTCCAGTCCAGACTATAAATATTTGTAGAAAATTTCTTCCATTACGGTACTGCTTTCCAAAAAATAAAAATTTAGACAATAAATCCAATAAATAAGAGTTTAGACAAGGGATTAGAACTCCTCTCCTTGGCCTACCGCATTCGTGGATGAGGAAAATGGGAGAAAAAAAACGACCAAAAGCCAAAGCCACCGAAGCCATGAAAACCAAAAGTAACTCAAGGCTTTCTTGCACCTCCGTGATGACGCTTTTTCGTTCCATTCCGTTCCACCGGTAGTAGCATGGGTGGAATGGAGCGGCCTGTTCCGGTCCCCGGAACACCTCCACCACCATTGCGCGTTCGGCCATGAATTATGGATGAACCTGAAAGCAACTGAACCGTACGCGAGGCGCGCGCTATAGAGGGAAGGCTTTGGTGGCACCCATTTCTTGAGACAAAATGCCGCCCTTTGTGGTTTACCCGAATTTTGGAGCTGGTTCTATGCGCGTGACTGCCGTGGTTTACGGTGATGATGATGATGATTGGTGATGGCGATGACGCGATTCTCATGTGGTCGTGTGCTGTAGCCGCAAGTGGTGCTTTCTTCTTCGAAGCGAATCGAGGATCGCTTCAAGTAAACACGTGCGACCAATGAGGTCACCCACCATCTATATCGCCGCTGCAGCAGCAGTAGCAACTGCGCTCTATTGGGAAAACACTAACCACACATCATCACCAGCGTCACGACATGTGCGCGCGTCATAAAAGTGCAACTGCGCGCGAGCGTGGAAAATGAGTTCGGAAAAGATCGGTTTTTACACGCCCAACAGCACCAATCTGGTGCACCCAATGGACCCTTACCATTATGGACAATCGGGGCGGGTGCTGAGAGGGCGTTTTATGTTGCACTATTTTGTTCCATTAATGGTGCGGTGGCCAATCATAAAAAAAAAACCCGCGGACAGGTCGTTGCGTTGCGTTGATGCAGCTGCATCGAAAAAAGGGAAGGTGGCATTGCATCGCCACGATAACGATGCTGGCAGACAAAACGAACGAACGAACGAACGAACGAGCGAAATGGAGCTAAATTCCTAAAGGTCTTTAGGCCGTTTAGAAAGGATAATCAAAACCGTACCTGAGGCAGCACCCCTAAAGCACTCGAGGGGGGAGAACGGGGGGCACCTTTCAACAAATAACAAGACGACAGCACGGTTTGTTGTGCGCCAGCGCAGGCCTCAGAACGTGCCATATCGCGGTGCCCCCCCGGGTCTGAAATGAGTGACCAATGTTTTGCACAACACGACCTTCTTCGCGATGCCGATGCGATTCAGTCCCCGGGGGCCCGTGGCGGGGGGAAACCTTCGCGACCTTACCACCACCTCCCCATCGGGCCCCACCGGTGGTGAGAAACGACGCCAACACGTACCGTGGAGTAAATGAAAGCATTGAAATGCGAATGCACCACCGCAGATACGGCGAAGGCGAATGCCATTGCGACCGCGAGCTCGATTGCAGTTTGGGAGCATTTTTTTTCTTTTGCTGAGATGCGTGATCAGTTGACTTGGTCGACATATCATAATATTTGTGGCGCTAGTGGTGGTTGGTGATGTCCGTATATGGGGAGCTCTCACTGGCTGGTATCAATTCGCTGCCCCTAGAGTTTTATTAGTAGGAGCGGACAGTATCAGCATGTATTGGGAGCCACAGATCATATTAGTTGCCTTTTGAAGGCACGTTCCTCGTGTTTTACACTACAGGAACAATTTATGTTGCATATTTTATAATAGTAAACTCATCGGCTGGTTGCATGTGTCGAGATTAGTCAACATAACATTACAAACTTCTACAACGATAACATTACAAACTTCTAAAAAGAAAAGTGTGAACTATACTTATCTGGTGAAATAGTAGATACAAACTTCAACCATCATCAATTAAGAGGCAGCTAGATTTTCATGTGAGTCAAAGTAACAACTAAACAACCCCAAAAAGAGAAATAAATAAATAAATGAACACACAGAAAAGTCAAGTCAAATGAAGTCGATCTCCAAACGTGAACAGCAACCTGATAAAGTGTGCTGATACTAAGTCAAAGAAACGAAACATATTGTGGCCATTGGTTAGTTTGAAGCGTAAATACGTTTGTAACATTGTATTAAACAGCAGATGTGGTTTTTTACGGTTATGTGAGAGGCTGATAAGTTGAATTTTAATTCATCACCAAACAGGTCAAACCGATAAGCAACGCTCGCGGTCGTTTAGCGGCCAAGAGCCAGAGCCAGCGTTGGGATGCGATTGGAAATTAGTTCAAGCATCCCTCATAACACCGCACAGCATCGAGCTGCGGGCCAACCAGCTTGTCCTAGTTTGCCGGTCGAAACCGGGAAACGCCACGTAATTCGAATGCTTGTTAAGTCGATTTCTGGATGCGCTGCTTGGGCTAAAATGGTGCGAGTAAAACGGCATGAAACGAACAAGCTGTGTATGCTATGATCGTCAGTTGGTTGGTAGGCAGCATCAGAAAGCTGGCCCGAACTCCGATCGCTGATGACGCCAGTAGGCCAACCCGAATTTTCCGATTCCGATCGCACAGATCGCTGGATTCGATTTTCCATCCCCGATCGTCTGGCTCCCCTTCACACTGCTGTGCTCTCTGCGCCCACAACGATCATGTAAACAAACAATTAAATAATATTTCAATTTACCGCACGCCCTCCTCTCCTCTCTTGTGGCCATGCAGCTCAACTTTTCATGTTGGTGAAAATGCGGAAACGGCACCAATCGCGAGAAGGAGAGAGAGAAATAGAAAGAGGGACCCACTCGTGGACGCCACAGCCACCTTTTTCCTCCGTCCGTTTGGATGGAAATTAGAAACCATGTTTTCTAATCGATTGGCAGAGCAGCATAAGCACCACACCACCCCTCATATGTGGTGCCTCCGATGCTAGTGGGCATGGCATCGAGATGCCACGCACGAAAATCGATCGATCATCCTCCATTTCCGCACGATCGTCGGGGGCAGGGCCGCGAAACGTGCCGCCGTGTCCGCGGTTCGAAATTTGCACTCGTTCGAGGGATTTCACATGGGTGAGAATTGGGTGCGTAGAGCACCAATTTTTTGGGGCTACGTGGCACATAATCCATCAAAATCCATTTTATACCAAACCAGCGAGCCACGCAGCATCGGCAGCGGGCCAAACGGCACCGCACCGAGAGTGGAAATGAGGTTAGCTGCTGTTCGTTCGTTTTCGGTGCTTGTTACTCATGTTGCTCGTGCTGCTGCTGCTGTTGTTGCTACTCCGAAGCGTTTATTGCAAATTCGGTGTGCACGCATTCCACGGATCGTGCTCGTACCGGACACAGAACACGGTACGGTAACGACAACGTGCGGGCAAGTCTTTTGGGTACAAAAGAGAAATTTCAATTTGCAAACATCGCCAACCGCCAACCGAATGTTTTTGTACTCCTTGTGTGCGCTCTCTCGCGGCGACATTTGTGGATGCGACGCACGTTCGGAATTGATTTGATGCCGAGAAGGAATTGACCTGATCAAGGCTCTCGAGGGTGTATTCCGCTTGTTCACGACAACCGCGACGACGACGACGACGACACGCCAGCTGTCGTGCTGCGATTCAATTTGTCCAAACATTCCACTCCCGAAATCAATCCGACGATCCGACGATCGGGAGAAGGATGTCCAGCCAACAGCAAAAAAAAACCTGTTTCTGTCGAAATCCGTTACTCAGCGAGCGAGGGATAAACGATGTTCGATGACAAAAACACATTAACGTTCGTTCGATCATTAGGTCAACCGTGCCGTGCTGGTGATGCTGTTCGTTCGAGGTCATTGAACGGATCGGCTGCTCACGAAGGGTTTAAGAATTCCCTTTGGAATGTCAGGCGAGTGAGGGAGCATCAAAAGACCATAATCCACCACTGAGAGCACTCATGCTGGGTCCATTTTACGATCGATTGCGCATTCCACAGCCAGCCAGCGGGTTCAGTCGCAGCCGGGTGGATTGTCATGGAACGCAGCAATTAGCAGCGAGCATTACCACCCCGGCCATTACCTTCCGCGATCCTCGAAATGGTGCAGCAGGTCAATCCCGGGGCCCGGGGGCCTCGATCACTGACTTTCTTTCACATTCGCGTTCCCTTCTCATGGCTTTGGGGCGATGCGGCGCTACTCTCCGCGGTAATGGTAGGTTGCAGCACCATCGTGATCGTGCCAACATCGAAGAAATTGCTCATCGAAGAAACAATACGATCGATCCGAGTTCGAAGGTGCTGCTGGGTGGAGAGTGTGCGCAGATTTTTTGCCATAAAAAACACACTCCCCCTCATACCGTCTCACCGGTGCTCGCGCGGCCA
The DNA here is from genome assembly GCF_943734665.1 of Anopheles aquasalis. Classification (NCBI taxonomy): domain Eukaryota; kingdom Metazoa; phylum Arthropoda; class Insecta; order Diptera; family Culicidae; genus Anopheles; species Anopheles aquasalis. The sequence continues at coordinate 28,477,643 of NC_064877.1, read as the reverse complement.
CTCGCTCACATGCTGCTGCACCGCATTCACCTGTGGCATCGGCATGTTGCCTCTGTTCCGTTTTCGGCCCGAACCGATCCGAAAGTGAAAAGCCCCAGTGTGTGGCCCAGTGGTGCTATAGAGCCAGGACAGAGCAAAGAGAGTGAAACTTTCGCCCCCAAACGATGTTCGAATAATAATAAAACAAAAAAGTGACGGCACAAAAAAAAACAGCATGGAAAAGAATAAGACATCGGCGAAAGGTGCCGCCGCCAACGACGACGACGACGAGACAAAACATGTTGATCATCGCAAGTGGTGAAGTGACTCGTCACAAAACATAGACATTGGCATGCACCATCCATGAGTGCAGTGCACGCGTACCCGATGCGAGATTGGTTCCCCCCCCCCCCCGGGTTCCTTCAACGCGCGAAGATGCTTTTGGTCGATTGTTCTGCACTTTTACTTTGCAGCCGCCGGTTTTATGTGCCGGGAGCGAAAGGCCGGCGCCACCACACGTGCTGTTGCTGCTGCTGCAGAAGCTGAGCTCCGAAAGACGAAAGACTTCAATGCGCTGTACCGGCGGTCATGGTGGCAGTAAGCGACGAACCCTTCCGGAGACGAGTGGGTTGCTACGATGTGCTTGCGAGTGTCAAGATATTGTTGCATTGTTGCTAATGCACGGTAGCGCCGGAGAGCGAGCGCCACTCCAAGGGGTCCAAGGGAACGTGCTACATCGTGGTTCCGATTAGCGAGGAATGCACGCTGGCCACACGGGATGTGCGCGGCTGTTGTCGTCCGCGAATGATAAATGAGCGAATGCAGCACAAGACCAACGTATGCGCGCTCTCTCTCTCTCTCTCACCCTCCCTCCCTCAATTCTGACGCTTTCTTCTGACTCGGCGACCGGGAAAAACCTGTTTCGAGGACTTTTGTGCAAGGTTGTTGGCCGTCGCATTATGGCCGCACCTTAAAGCGGCTGACCAGCGTTCGTTCGTTCGTTCGTTCGCTCATTACCTTCGAGCGTTCCTCCGTATTGAAGCCATCATGCTGATGATTGTTGATGGTGATGCTGATGATGAGTGTGGCGGTGGGAAGGGGGATAATTTTGACCTCAAATCCATCGACGCCCCACCACTCCGGACCCCACTGCGGTCTCAGTGGGTTGATGGAGTGATTTTGGAGATTGTGGCGGCTCGGAATCGGAAAGAAAGTTGGTCAGTACTGTCAGTGGCACGACGAGGGCACCGCGAGAGCACCCGGGACGTGGCCATTATGTGGCTTTTCGATTTGATTCGCCTGCGCTTTTCTCTCTCCACTTGGAATTTAGATAATTCCTTCCTCGACCAGAGACAAAGGGAACTGCTTTCAAGTGAAACATCATCATCATCATCATCATCAGCATCATCTGTGTGGTATCTTATCGCGGTTCGAGTGCACTGTGGACGATTGCGTGGTGTAGGAATTAAGGATTTAGTGAAATTGTTTTTAATTCATTCAATCCCCACCAAGGCCAAAAAAATCATTGCTCATCATTTCCATTGCAAAGATTCCAGGCGATTAATCAACTCTAGTAGATTGGCGTCAAAGACCTCGGACTAATCCGCTCCGGAATGGGTTCGCTGGTAGGCTGTACAGTTTGATGGCGTTTTACGTTTGCGGCTGTGGGGAAATTGTGGGTATAAAAATATGAATTAAAATTTCGAACCAAACACACACCCAGCGCGCAGCACGCTCGCGCAGCATAAAACACGGAGAGCCCGCGGAACGAACGGCGACATGGTGTGGAACAGTGGCCACAAGGCCTGGCTGGCGCTGGTGCTGGCCCCGGTCATGGTGTCACGGTGTGTGTCTTCACGAAATGACTAATTGTTGGGTCTGTGGCCCGGTGATTCGGTTTAGTACCGGTTCCTGCACCGTCACTGTGCTGTGCGCCAGTGATTTGAATTCATTTAATTGCCGGCCCCATACCGCGTGGTGTTTAACGTCACCGCTGGACTCCCCCCGGAGCTGTTCGGTGACGGTGGAGGGAATGGAAGAGCGATAGAAAGACAGACAGACAGACAGAGAGAGAGAGATTAGAAGAAGTATCAGTGGCATCATCAATCCGGAGACCCAAAAAGGGTTTATCACAGGATTAGCGTCGTACATAGGAGTCCAAGTTGTTCTTCGAAGTCTTCAAGGAAAACCGCTTCAAGAAGTGGCCACTACTTCGCGTATTTTCCACTAACATCGCATGATGAACTTTCTCAAACCTCAGCCAGGAACATTTTACATTTGATTTGTAGAGCCCCCCATTAATTGCAGCCACTATCCCCTTGCTCCTCGGCCCCGGTCACATCAACCCGAATCACTTGACAAATTGGAGCTCCGTGGAGCACTCCGGACACTTCAGAGGCAGACCAGAGCGGAGAGCAGGGCCAGAGGACTACGAACACGGTCATAAACAAATGTCACAAAGAGAAACACTTCCTTTTTCCCGGCCCTGCGAGAGTCACACTTTCTTTCACTTTCCATACCGTGGCACGGCCACTTACCGCGTCGCGTTGTGACCCCCAGGCGCACGCACGGCCGGCTTCTTGTGCTCTGGTTGTTTGCATAAGTCCCAGTAATGTGCATGCATGCGTGCGAGTGTGTGCGTATTAATGAAATGATTCGCTCGCGAACGCGAAAGTTTCGAACGCATCTCGGGATCAAACTGCTCCATCGGTCACTCAACTTTCGCCCAACGGACCCCGGGCGTCCCGTTCCGTGCCATGGGAATCAAATATTCCAAAAATGAAAATACTCGCTTCCCCCGGGGTGGCTGGCTGGAATAAGGGGAAACCGGTTTGGCACCGGCCGAGTGGCAGAGACACACAAACCTTGGCCGCCGGAGACCAAAAGGAGGATTACCACCGAATAACGACGACGGTCCACCAAGGGACGCTTTGGACGGCGCTGAGCTGACAATGCGAAGCTTTGGTGGCTCTCTGGCACTGCCGCAGCTAATTGAATTCGATTCGTGCTTTGGTGCGCTGATATGCTGATCCTCTACGCCACTTATGGACCTTGCCGGTGCCGCACTTTGCTGGAGAACGCCCATGGTTGGAAAGCGAGTTGAGGCTCCAAAACCGGCGCCACCTGACGTCCATTCGAACTCAGAGGAATTCCATTCTCCTGAAGAACGGAGAAGTACTCGAGAAAGGGCTCTAATGAGGAGCTCTCCTCTGCTTGATCAAGCACAATGCGGCTATCAAATCGGACAGCGAAGCAGCTGGCTTGCTGTGGCTGGCTGGCATATTAGACGATGCGATGCCAAATTGAATCGAATCTGAATCCGCCGCATCGCTCCTCAAGCGATCGTTGATCGATACCTTGGCATTGTTTCGGTTGGTTTGTTATGTAAAAGAAAAACACCTTCGCTCATCATGCTTCTCGCTAGCACGTCTTGCAAGTACCACTCGCCGCAGAGGCCATGTCTATCTCTCATTTGGATAGGGATTTCTAGTTGAGCCGCGGGCCGGGCTCTTCTACGTCTACCAAAACCACATCGATACGGGTGTCCCGTTAGAATCACATTGGTGTAGCGCCGGGAGCCAGGGAGGGTAATGATACTTAAATACGCTTTTAAGATACCGTACACTGCGCTCGCTCGCGCCCAGAACGTGCGAGGATCGTCGAATCGTTCTCGTTCTCAGTCCGCTCGCTCTAAGGTTGGGCGTGAATTAGAATAAAGACAACAGCGCCCGGTACCTCAGAATAAACATACACCGACGGCTGGCTGGAGGGGAAGAGAGGAAGAGAGGAAAAGGAAACGGTCATTATCGGCTTTAGCTAACGGAGTAGCACTTTCTTAGCGCGATCGATCGATCGACCGGTGATTAAGCCATTTAACCCATTTTTTTTCGGAGGATGCACCAGCGGATCGGATCCGATGTAATTGCAACCGGGAACCGATCGAGCTGTTATCGGTCTTTATCGCTGCTCGTTGCTTGCAAGCACGCGCGCCACTAGACGAACGCTATAACGAGTGAGGTGGTGATTGCGGAGCGGATAAACCCACCCCAAGCGGTTAAGATTGCCGTACGGATCGAGATCGTAACGTCATCGGAATGTAATAAACGCGATCACTAGTGTGTTTCAATTACATTGTTTAATCCATTACATAAAATGCTACAAACACATCTAAAGCATCAAGTCACAACACACGATCACCACCACCACCGTCTCAGCGAGTGACTCAATCGCAATCGCGAACAAGAAACCCTCAGAACGCAGCCTCAGAGCGACACACAGAACGAGAATGTCCGCAAAAGCAAGAGAAAGAGAGAGAGAGATGGAGTTCGCTACGGCGCACGGGAAGGGTCATTGGCACAAAACCACACACACCCCCGCACCGTCCTCGTGATCATCGCTCGCGATCACCTCCGTCGTTGGATCTTCCTATGGCGACGACGACGCACACGTTTAGCCCCGTTGCCGGGTTGGTTGGTTGCACGTGAACGCGAACATAAATTCAACTGCCAGCCAACCAGCCAGCCAGCCCTCCAGCCACGATGCGTGATGCGCGGAGCGGAGAGCTCCAACTCCCGACAGTCTGCCAGCTAGAAGCACGGTCCAAGGTTAAGAAGGCGGTTATTACGGCGATGGTGGGCGGACATTGAAGTTGCCAGCAGCAGCAGCAGCAGCAGCGAATGATGATGGTGAAGAACACCAACGATCGAAACAAGCTGCTAGCGAGCGCGTTTTCGCTGTCTAAAGATGGAAGAAAAGTCCAAAGTTTTTCGATCTTGAACTTGTCCACCCCGGGGGCATCTAATAGTAATAGCGAAGCGTTGCATTTGCAGTTGGAGAGCCAAGTTTCGGGGTCATGTTTTGGAAGGAACATTTTGACAGCTTTCGGTTGGTTTTGTCGTGGGCTGTGACGTGCTGTGAGGTTACTCAAAACATCAAAAGCAGGAAGCTGCCTACTGGAGTTCCCGTTCTGTGTGGTAGCCATCACCATCATCATCATCGTGATCTGGCTGGCATGCTGGTGGCACTAGCCCTGCATACGCTTAAACCAGGGAACGCTTATCGGACGAACAAGTTCAGCGACTTCTCTCTGTACCTCACACAAACACAGAGAACGCACCAAGCGTTGGTGGTTGCGGTGGAAATGGCTACGGCCAACTTCGATGCTTGCTTCGCATCCACAGCGCCAGCAGGAAAAGCGTGCTCGACGTTGCTTACTGCAGCGACACCACGCGATCCTCGACCCAGCCATCCAGCGGACGACGATCTGCGTGCTAGGTATGAAGCTGGGGCCGCTAGGGGCGCTCAACACAACACGATAGAGCACGCCGGTTGGTGACTTTGCTTGAGGATGAGTTTCGAGTTACTTTGCGTCCTCAGCATCCCCTTGCTAAGCGTCCAGCGGACATTCAACGAGACAGCCACCAGCAAATCAGCTCCAAACATGGAACGTTGCATCTGCTGCGCCCGGTTGGGCTACTGGGCGATCGCGTTCCAGCGTCAAAAGGCGCGTCGCATGCTGAGATCCCGGGCCGGTGCCTCCTTCTTTACAGTTACGTTTTCGTGTTCGTTTTGCGAGCTCCTTCTTGGCGCTAGGTATTGAGTCAGAGAGCTCGAAAAACCGTGAAAACCATCGCCAGAACCGCATCGATTGAGCTTCGGTGACTCACAGCCGGGCCGGGCACCGAAATTTTAGACTGGCTGGCAAGCGTTGCTAATGTTCTTTAAGGTTTTTGGTTGAGAAACGTTGCCACCTTGATTCGGGATATACATTAGGGGCTCTCTTTGGAGCTTTCCTCCACAAGCCGCCGGGAGTCATTTGCTACAAATCACACGATCGAGGACGGAGTAGAGTGAGACACGAGTAGAGCGACCGTGGCAAGACGGAGAGATCATTTGTCGACTCCGAGCGACCGTGTTGTTTGCGTGTGCTCCACGCGGTTTACGGCCGCCACCGGGAGGGGTGGGGCAACTCGGGGCAATAATCTTCGAATGGGGCGCACCGCTAAAGAAGACTTTTACTTTAATGGCTTTTCTTCAATTTCCCTTCGCGATGCTACCGGTGTTGACGATGGGAACCGACCGATGGGTGTTTGAGTGTGAGGCGAAAATTTAGAAAAAAATAAAATCTCGCGAAAGGGAATTGACGCACGGACCCGGCAGGACCGCCTAGTCATGGTGCCGTCAGCCAGTCAGTCAGCACCTTTTGTGGATTTCTCGATCTCGCAGCATTTTCTCAAAGCTTGCAGAATGGCGGAACCATGAATGGACATCGGGACATTCGCGGGACTGGTTTTCGGATCCAGCAGCGTCCCAAGGTCACTCGACGCATAAAATCGGAATAAAACACTAAACACTCGCCACGCAGTGGGAACACTAAACACGAGGACCTGTCTGCTCTAGTTGTTTGATCCACTAGCGAGCGCGATGTGGTTTTGAAGTCTGTGTGGCCGATGTGGAATAGGTCAGTGAGGTAAGGCTCCCGTCCAGCCGTTGGCCAGATCACTTGGTTGGCTTTAAACACTGTGAAAAAGATCTCATAAATTATTCGATCCAACAGCAACAGCCGCAGCTCGGTGGATTGTTCATGCATTTTTGATTTTGGCCGTGGCGTGGAATGGGTTGTGACGTTTGAACGGGGAGGCCCCAATTCCCACCAACCGAGTCCAAACTGAAATGACACCGAAATCGAGCAATGCAATCGAGCCGAGCTCCGATGGTGGTGTGGTTTTTGATTTTTGTAGCAACACCTACTGCACCAACGAGTGCCCGAGCGTCAGGCGGCCTGCCTTTTGTGGCTCAAGGTCGTAAAAATTGTCCAACCGGAACATGGTCCGTAATGCGCCCGGCCACCGGACCGAATGGGGAGCACGCGCGCCAAATGTGCAAAACAAAAAACAAAAAAAAAGCAACGCGCGCGCCTCACGCAGACATGATACGGTCTCTCAAGCTGGCATGTCATGTCCTCGCTCAGACACTCCACAGAGGCTTTTTTGGACCTCCAATCTCATCTGGCAAGAGCCAACAGCTGGTCTCGAGTGCGGGTCTCGGATCGGATTGCAGCGGCTGGTCGATTATCAAATCTAACGGTGATAGCCACCGACACCGATAAACAACCGAACAACCGGGCGAGCCGGTTACATTATGCAACCGCCGTTGCACTTTTACGAAGCAGCACGGCAGCGGCCATTTCGTCTGCCTTTGACTGGAAATGCAACGCAACGCAACGGAGCGCACGCAAAGGGCGCACTGGATCGCGCTGGATCTGGACAAACTGGTCTCCCCCAGAAACGGCATTCCTGTCGGTGCCTGGTCCTGGTCTAGCATGTTTTGAGCTTCGCTACGCCTGCACATCCGCAGACTGGTTGGTTTCAAGTGCAAACCGTCGGTTCCTCCAACGCACGGATGCGCCAACGCATCATCATCGTTGCTGCTGTGGCTGCTGCTGCTACGTGGCCTTCACCTATTACGACGGCCACCTCATTGCGTTGGCATTTACTTAGCAGCGAGCGTCGTAGATCTGGCGTTTGATTCGTTGTTGTCCAGTAAAAACCAGCCCGAGATGCTTCTTGGCGGACGCATAAAGTTTAACATTTAATTAAACTTCTCGTCTTCCTCCTCCTCTAGTGTCCAGCATTGTCAATCGGATCGCATTCTGCTGCAGTAACCGATGCCACGTCGTACTTCCTTACGTCCCATGCGTGGCCTCGACTGCGATCGTTTTGCTTTATTGTTTGCACGTTTTCTCTCTCTCGCTCTCTGCTCATCCTGGTTGTGCACCGCAAAGACAATCCATCGTGAGGTCAGCCCCAGTCTCGCAGTCGTTTATTTTTATTTCCTAATTCGGACGGCGTAATCTGCGGCCGGCGGAAGGAAGGAAGGACCAGCGCTGGCGGATGCAATTCCATCACCTCGTGCGAAAACGGAAACGGATTAGTATTCCAAGCGAGTATTCCGCTGCTGTCAACGCTGCTGTTTGTGTGCGCAAAGAAGTGCTTTACCGGTCCAGGGGAACTTCGCGAACTCGCGAAGAGGGAGACAACGTCCATTTCTTCTTCACCTTGGCCAGTGCGGTATCATCACGGCTTCTCCGTTTGGCCACTTAATTGAATGACCCGCTGGCTGGAGCTGGCTCGTTATAATGTATTCCATTACCGAAGGTTTGCCAAATGATGATGGTTGGTTTTTTGTGGCGCGGGATTTTAATTGAAAAATAAACAAAAATGCCGCTAGTAGACAGGAAGAGACGGGAGCCATAAAGACGCAGACGAAGAGTGATGGGAGCGTGGTACAGAAATGGATATAAAAGAAAAAAAAGGTCGCATTTGCATGGCCACTGGCCGGCAGGCCACTCTCTCTCTCTCTCGCGCTGGTCAATATTTATGGTTCGGAAGTAAATCACGCATAAATATGGGATTGGGAGCGCTCCCATTTCTCGTAGTGGCTGCACACAATTGTGACAAACAATTCACCACAAATAAATGACAGTTTTGCTGCATCCAAGAGTGCAATGGAATGCGGCGGTAAAATCGATTGTTTGGAACCGCTTTTCCGATTCCTGGGTGTGGTTTATGCTCATACTGTTCAATGACCACTGATCGATAATGGTTGGGAGAGAAAGCCCACCCCGAAGCACACCACAAAGCCAATCCCTTTTCAAACTAGGAAGTCGAGAGCCAATCCCCGGAAATGGCGTTGTGGTCTGGCATGGACTGCCAACAATCTGTCGTTCTATTGTTTGACGAGCGCGGAAGTAAAAACCTTCAACCGGCGCATGACCTGCGTGTGCCAGCGATTTGTACGATTTGGCCCTTGGAGATGCCGACTCGACTCGCGGTGCATTCCTGGTGGTTCAAATGTTGCCCAAAAGCTCAAGGTCATCCAGTGGTCTGCGTTTGTTTATGCTCTCTGTCTTACCAAATTGTTGTCCGCGTCCATTGTGTCTGGAGCGTTTTGTTGGTTAGAACACTTTTCCCGCTTCGCACAGTCGAATGGATGGATGTGAAGCGCATTTGTTTACCCCGATTCCGGTTTGCCGGTTGCATTTGTTTGTTTTTGGGCCTTTTGTGTGGCCAGTTCCTTATTGTTTGACGCTTCATGGCCGTTTTGGAGGAAGCAGGGGGGTCGATGGGTCTCAAATTTTCTGAATAATTTTACACTTGCAGCTGTCATCCAAGAGTGCCTTGCGTAGAGATTCAACCAAATTGAAACCGAATTATACAAGTATAACAATAATATTGAAGGATGTTTTGCATTTTGGTTATTAGATTAACAATTTCCATTTCACCCAAAACCACGATGGCATCTAATGATCCTTCTGCACGAAGCTGGATCACGTAACGCGACGACTAACTTTCACTGTCCTTACATTCACGTCCATTGACAAATTATCGAAGATATGGAAAAGCTTTATGGAAAACCCAAGAGATCATCGCATAATTTACCACACACACACACACACAGACACGCCCGATCGTTGGCAACATTAGCGTGAAATCGAAAGAAAGTCTCGGTTGGATCGTTTTGGTTCGGCGGTACACCTTGGCGCCATGCCGGGCGGGTGGGAGGGTACGAGAAACCTAATGAATCCAAAACTGATTATCTTCAAAGTGTTAATGGGCACCACCGCTCTGGGAGGGTGGGTGGGAGGGCGCCCATTGTAATTAAAGTCTACTTTACGTCGAGCGGCAACCGAAATGATAAACCATAATATCAGAGAACCGCTATCTACCGGCATCTCACGAGCTGCTGACGGCACCTCACGAATCGGAGATGCTTAACCTCACCACCCACACCACCACCCCCTCCTACTCCCACCCTTTTTGGCTGGCTGCAAGGGAATGGCTGCGCTATCAGCGACAGGGTACGGCACGCTTCTCAAAAGCCGCATTTATGTTTGGAGCATTTTCCGTCAAATATCTTTATTGAACCTAATTGCAGCCCCCCCGCCCCCCAAGCCCCCACCCCTCAATTCCCGTGCATTCTCCCGGCACACAAACACAAACACACCATCGCGTGCACTTTCTCCCACGAGCACGTGACCGCGACGGAGACCGGAGACCGGCGATTCCCATGCTCCAAATTTGTCATCGCGTCACCCCAAAGCAGACTCTCACTCTCACTTCTCTCACCTTAAGGCGTGTCACTGAATTCGTTGAATTTTATGACCAGCTTAACCTTTCTTCACCTGTGCCGGTGCGCGCATTTTCCTCGCTCGCGACAGCCACTCATTAACATTAGCGCACCCCTTTTGGCCTTTAACTGGGTCCCCACGGGGGCCCCCGGTTGTAGGTTTAGGGTGGTAGGGCTTTCTCACCAGTCCAGCAGCAACCACCAGAGTCCGGAGAATGATCGCGAATCGATTTGCAGCATTTCATCCATGTAGCTGCAACCAGCGAACGACCGAACCGTAGGTTCGTCGCTTCCAATCGCGCGCATCGAAGTCTTTCGATTGTTCTGCCGCTGAACTTGAGCAGCAACAGCGTGGCCGTGCCGATTTACGCCAGATAATGACCGGGGATGGCACTCGGTCTCGGTCTTTTCGGGTCAAGATGCACACGCCCCTGCCCTCGTCTCCCCTAGCCCCCCTCCCTCGTGGGCCAGTTCCCGGTCACGGGGACGGAATCGGTCGATTCGTCACGGAAGCTAAGCCGCCCACCGACGGAACGGATGTAGCGCATTGTGCAACGTGGCAGGGCCCACCAGGCAGGTGGATAGGGTCCACCCACTTGACCAACCTGCCGAACGGGGGCGGGGGCGGGGGGGGGGGGGGGGGGGGGGGGAGTGACATCGCCACGACGTAGATGACTCGCTGAAGCATGAACACCAAATCGGGGCCAACGGCCAACCATTCTTCGATTGAGCCGAGTATCAATCTCACACTCAGAGACGTATGAAAGGTTTTTTTCCACTCCCCTCCCCTCCACCCCCTCTCGATTCTTCACGGCACTACCTTGGACCCCCCCTTTGATTGGTGGTGCGTCTTGGGTGACCACCAGCGCAGTTCCAGGTGTGTGATTAGGCCGCGAGGCGGAACGTGCCCGACGTGTCGGATATTACGGTTACGGGCCTTGGATAATTTGTTTTTCCTCCGTCGGTGCCAAAGGAAAAGCCAAACGACCGCGTCGTTGCGTTGCTTATCTAACAACCGCCACGACGCATGTGACACACCCATTGTGAGTGAGGATCAAAAAAAGGGGGAAAAACTGTCACCGGATCTTGGCATTTCTTGTGGTTAAAGGGCAGCAACGTTGATCGTTGCGTCAGTACTCGCCCGCCGGTGCTACGCACTTTGCTTCACTTTGCATGATGTAATTTAAATATCGCTTCACCTCGTTATCACCTCGGAGCGAGTGGCCCTTTTGCTCGCTTTTTAAGAAGCCTCTCTTGCTCTTCCCCTTTTTTCCACTGGATAGCTGGACTGGGGGGCCTGGGCAGCACCATAATCAGGCCAGGTCTTGTTTGTTCGGCAAACGGTTAGTGGGTCAGGTTTTTTGGGATTTTAAAGTAATCAAACCGCCGGGCTGGCCGGGTCGGCCCAACGTTAGCTAACGAGCACGAGTGTGCACGGATGCCTCCCGTTGCCGCTATCTTCCTCTCCCTGGAGATGGTCGTGGGGTAATTATGGATGCTCGACCGGCCGGGAGAGGCCGTGATTTCGGACACGGCGAATGAAATCTGGAGTAAGCATATCGATCGATCGATCGTATCGCACCGCCGGTGATGCTGGCAACAGGCGAATGACGATGGCACACTGGTCAGAGAATGGGAGGAAATGATAGAAATGAGGCAGCAGCACAAGCACCGCCAGCAGCAGCCAGCAGCATGTTTGTGGAACGTTCCGTTAGCTGGCCAAAAACTCATCTCCTTCCTCTTCCTTCTCCTCGACGGCAGCAGCTGATCGATTGGCGGAAAGGCAATCCCCCGTTAGAAGGTGTCGAGAACACCGATTCATTCGCGATCGAAAACACGAACGAACGCAATGATTTGGAATGCCTTCGAAATCGCCAGCGCACTGGAATTGGGGATTTCTGTTTTCCATTGTGCTCGATCGATCGCGGGCCACAGCGCGAAGGCGTCTTGAAGGTCTCCCTGGGCGGCCCTTGGCTGCAGCATGAACTTGAACGCTCCGTACAACCGTGAAGCGCATCGACGGCCAACGAATAGCCGATGAGGCAATCGCAGTCGCCGATGCGGTGCACGTTTCACCCTAACCTCGATGTTCGCTCGATGATGTTAATTCTGACATTGCTGCTGACACCAATGCTGCTGATGGCTTGATGAGATCGCATGCGTTTTTCGGATTAATGCGCCGTTTTTGGTACGCATTCCGCAGGGCCAAGAATTCCATTTCGAACCTTCGATTAGCCGTGGACGATCGAGCAGTTAATCGTGCGGAGGACTGTTGGCCACGCGTTATGCTCGCGCATTTTTGTCGCACTCATGACTGCGAGGGGGGCGAAACCGGTTCCCCGACACGCTGGGGTTGGGTCAGCTACTTTCATCGACAAATCCATTAAAACAGCGACGCTCATAACGCGTGGAGGGCGTTACTTTATTTCGCCAAAAAAAAATGAAATGAAATAGACCTCCGGACAAATTTTTCCCCCCTTTCAAAAGCATTCGCGAATCAATGTCCACCAACGACGACGACGACGGTGACGACGATGACAAGGGTGATCATATGCCAAGATCTCGGGCGATCGAGACACCTGTAGATGGGAGCAAATAGTTGCGATGAAAGTTGGCTGCTGCTGGTGCTCCGTCCGCCGTTTGTCTTTCATCGCTGGAGGCGTTGGTGTCGAGGGCCACTTTCACTGACATTTCGGAAGTGTCCAAACCACCGGGTTGTGCGTACGACATCATCAGCAAGATCAACACTCCCTTGACTCCAATCGGGGAGAAGATTTTTTGATACTCAAGCACCTTTTCCGGGGGACTTCCCTTGAAAGGCACGTTGCTGGGTTTTGCCCAACGCAAATCTAGCGTCCGCTAACCACCTAGCTACCCATTTGGTGACCGCAAATCCCCCGAGATGACTGCCGAGGTGCAAATTAATACATTAAGCAGCAAAAGGAACAAACTCTTTGACCGCGTGGCCACGCACTCGCACTGGCCAGTAAGCGTTTAAGCATTCCTTCCTTCTCGTCGACGCTAATGCTCTAAATAAATAAATAGCTCCGAGGGCCGCGCGTCGCGTACAGCACCGATCGCGCAGTAGCAGCAAGCAAGCCCAGGTCCAGGAAATATGATTTTTTTGCTGCTTTGCGTCGACCGCAGTGTCTGGACTGCGGCTGCTGTCTGTGGCGCGACAAGAGTAGAGGGAAAAGAGGAGGAGAACGTATAGGGGGGTAAAATAAGGCGGTCAACTACACGGTCCGTCCTCGTCCATCGTCGGGGCGCCTCTCCCTCCACCCTGGCTGAGACCGGTCGGACCTCCGGGCTGCCTTATGGATCAGTGGCCCGCCGTTGGAAAACTGGGTGAGCATCGGCAGCAAAAAGAAGTGCATAAGGGAGACATGAAGTTGAAGAAGAAGCGCAGTTCCTCTTCGCTCGAAGCAAGGGGGCACGCAGACTTTGCGCTGACCACAAGCCAGTCGCACAAAACCGGTATGCGGGCCGACACCGCCGCCGCCAAACCGGTGCGCGACGGCGTTAGACGGATGACCGGACTGGACCGGACAGGCGAGAGAAGACGGCGACGATCGTTTCGTTTCGTGCGGAAGAAAAAGGTCTGTGGCTCTGATGCTGGCAAGTCGGGCCAGTGGTGCACCGTTGCATGCCCAGAACAGGGGTTCCTGTTTGCATCTGTGTGTGCCTGTTGGCTGGTACAGAAATGGGTTGCACATTCAAAGATTGGACGGAACGTGTTTCGTTCTCTTAGGAAATTTATGATTCTCGATGTCACCATTCACCGACTGAGTGGCAGACTGGTTCTGGACCTCCAGTAATCCAGTAAAGAAGATGCAAAGGTTGGCTGCCATGCGCTTCTGGACGTCGTTAGGCCTCTGCACTGGAGCTACTGCCGCGCTTCGAAAGGAAAGCTGGAATCAAATGGCAACAAACACTGCACGCTCCATCCATCGGGAGAACATGGAAAACAATGGAGCCAAACGTCGTCTTCCCAGCCAGGGCTAATTACCAACTATGAACGAACGAATGGCGCTCGGTTCCCGGCTCGTGAAAGTGAGGTTAAGGCGCACCCGGGGGGATGCTCGCCTCGCAAACCCCCAGCAGCGCGTCACTGCAGCGGGTGCAAAATCGAAAGCTTTCCAGCATTCGCTTTGAGTTTAGCAACATTTTTGCCACAAAACTCCCCGGAGAAAGAGGGCCCGTAATTAAGCCTTCAAAACGGTCTTGGTGGATGATCCTGTCAGAGCCCTCCGCCAGAGAGAGCCTTTCCTCGAGTGGATTTAGCTAAGCCAGCGGTGGCTCACCCGGTCCAATGTATGCAGTTTATGTAATGCAGCTGGTTTGTACCGTTCGCTGCGGGTGCTTGGCGGATCTTCTTCGGGGGCTTTTTTTTAAACGTTGAATATCCATCCATGTCGCTTGCGATGCATTGGCATCATCGGAAGGAGGAGGAGCAGCTCGGTGCTGGTGGCGTAGAAGGTAACGGTTATACGCCACCAGCACGAACCGGACGATCCCATGCAAATCACTGCGCGCGTGTGTGATCGTGACCGACATCTCCTGCGTTCGTTCGTTCGTACGTCCGTTCTCACCTCTTATCGTTCTCGCCCGCTAATTGCGCACTCTTGGGGAACGCAACCCGGTGTGGTGGTTGACCGTGATTGAGTCACCGTTGAGAGGGACTCGGTCGGTTTCATGTTCCAGCCTCGATTCTAACAATGCTGGCCATCCCGTTTCTATGTTGCACCCTCTTTTTTTTAAGTTTCTTTTATTTTTTTCCTCAACAACATTGCTCTGTGGGAGCAGTGTAGTGGTTAATGTGTAATTGTTGTTCCCCCCTCGTCCCGGTAGTACAATTGACTTCCGTTGAAAGGTAACGGGGCTCACTGTCTATCTGTGACTTTTACTCAAGCTCAAACGGCGCTCGTGATGTGATAGTGAACCGTGTGTGAGTCTCCTGGAGAGCGTTCTTGAGACCACCTACGATGATGACGAGCACGCGATGCTTTAACGTCTTTGTTCTCCGGCTGTACTCTAACTGATAACGTTTGCTGTTGATGAAGCGCTCAGGCGTTGGTCACTGGAAACTCCCAGCATACGAAGGTGACTTACTCATGTTACTCATCAGCTTGCGCGGCACTGCAGAGGTTACTACCGGAAATAAAGCCAATGATCAATGACGCGCACGATCTTGCATGATTATTCATGGCTTTCGAATGACGGAAGGTGCTTTTTGTCCTCAGGATACTCTCTGGAATTGTGATGATTCGCACGAACAGTATGTTTTTTTATTAGTGAGAAGTGAATTGGCATTAGTTTATCAAATTACATCCACCTTGTGGCACATTGATACCATGAGGTGATGCATGTAGAACGTCATGGCCAGACTCCGTTTCTACTGCAGCTGACAATGGCGCTTTCTATTGTAAACACTGCCCCAAAGTGATAGAGTGTGTTTGGATGTTGAATGCTCAAACAATATTCACCATGAAAAGACCAGGCCACACACTGGCACAAGGGTAGTTGCCGCTGGCCGGAACTCTCCGGAGACAAACTTTGAGCGAAATCAGTGGCAATGGTTGTGGCAGGTGACAGCGTCCATCGCTCCATCAACAACAACCACTTGAAAGGGCCGTCCGTTTGCCTGATAAAACATAATTTACCGAAAGGCACACACACCGGCGACACGGACGCAACATGCATTAATCACTGTCGTCGAGATCGGTCCCCGGACAGTCAGGAAGCACCACCGGCAGAGCCGCCAGAGCCAGAGAATGTCTCTCCGGGTCTCTCCGGGCGGGTGAAAGTTGATCAGCGCAAACCCCGCCAAGAGGAGGAGGAACCGCACGATCGAGACGATGAAAGTGATGTTTGGCGGCTGTGGACGACTGTGCTGTCAAGGGGAATAGACACACAGGCACACAACGGACACATGTGTGGAGGGATTGTGTTTGGTTTCGGAATCAACGATGCACGGAATGGCACGCAACATGCCAACCAGCCAGCCAGCCAGCCAGCCAGCCAGACAAACAACAAAACAGTGACCATTGTTTCATGGCGTGTGGCATGTTGGCTGACGGTCGACGCCAGTGTCCGCTAGAGACACTGTAGGAACAGAGCCCCTTCCGAGGGGACGAGACGCTCTTGTCAGGATCGTTATTCGTCGCTTTCTCGTCACTGATTGAAGCATAGCTTCGGTCTAGTGCCTGGTGCTGATTGTTTCACCAACCAATCAGTTACCATCTAACAAGCCACCAACCCCTTGTACATCGGAGATGGTAGGCCCTTGTGTGTTGCGCAATTCTGGTCCATAAGCGTCGTTACCAGCCACTGAGCAACAGAAGGAGAGCACGAGGAGGCGTAAGGCTCCACGATCAGATCCATTTGGTCTGCATCGTGGCCGGGCCATTCCTTTGAAGTCACAGAGAGAGAGAGAGAGGTGTCATAACCTTGCGGTCACTGCTCAACGGGGGTGCCATGATTTATTGATAAGAAATTGACGAAACGAGACCAAAGCTTAAGCTTCAGCTAGTCTGCTGACGATGTGTCGCTGATGCCGTGCCGCTGATGAAATCAATCAAATGGAATGTCCATCCAACGGCTTCTAATGGATTCCGAGTCGTACCTGGTCCACGACTAATGGATGTTGACGTCGTTGCTTTGACTGATTATGATGAAATGCACTACGGCACCCGACCTCCGGCGAAGCGATCGGTGGGCACCATTATTCAACGAAAGAACTCTCAGTGTCAGTGTCAGCCGGATCAGGAAATGGTGCTTGAAGCTGTCATTAGAATGTACTTGAAGCTGTGACGATCGTCCGAGAGTGTTTCTCACGGAAAGAAAACTCGACAACGATCGACCGTGAGGCACCCCCTAAGATACCGGCACTCCTTTGATGATGCTGCTGATTGGCTAATTCTCATCAAACTTCATCGGAAGCTCTGCCAGAGCACCCTCTCGCGTCGCGTCCGACGCAATCGCCCGGAAAGGGCAATTGAACACTTTCGCTAATAACTGTATCGATATCCCGATTCTAATCCCGATTTTTCCCCTCCTCTTCTTCCTCTTACTTCCAGAGCGAACCGGTACTGTATGGTGGTGGCGGCATGGAACTGCGCAAAATGAGTACGGCCAAGCAGCAGCAGCATCAGCAGCAACACCAACAGCAGCAGCAGCAGCAACGCGAAGATCGTCGATATTCGATGCCGCACGGGATGCACGGGACGCTTCCGCCCGGCGCAACGGATGATCTGCACGCCTGGTCCATCTACCGGTAATGCTCACCATTTTCTTCCATTTTACCAACACGCCTCGAAACCGAGCATCATCACCATCCCCATCATCATCATCATGATCATCATCGGGAAGGCACGATTTGCAATTTTGACCGATCTTCGATTCGATTCTCTTCGGTTCGGTCTAATCGAGCGGAACACAGCAACAACAACAACAGCAACAGCAGGGTTCACGCTAGCCTACGAGCGCACCCACTAGAGACGATCTGGAACGGTCTGTTGGCCAGCACCCCCAAAAGCACTCCATTCCGTTCCGTGGCCGCGCATTAGGTCGATCTCGCCATGGTTTGTGGCTTTTTTGGGGAGAGAGGAGGTGCCGGGGGGAGAGCAAGGCATCGGTGGTCGATCAGAGAGGCGGTCCACTAAGCCCTAATCGACTCGTGAGTGAGTGCTGCTCTGGTTGACCTGATTTCGATTGGACTTGAAACACTATTGCAAGTCAGATAGACAGGGCGAAGGAGAGAGAGAGAGAGAGAGAGCGCGCGTGCGCGGCCACACAAGAGATTAAGAAAGAACTGTGTCCAAGAAGGTTTGATGCCGTGGGTACCGGATCGAAACGATCGAGGTAATGTCGCTCGTAGCATACGCGCTAGGAAAAGGGCCACCGCCAACGTTACCTAACTGTCATGATTTGAAGACACTTCAGTGCTGATCATTCACTGTTTTCTGTGGGAGGAGATACGATCGTTCGATCGATCGTTTCTAGATCAATAAGGCCCACGAATGTCGCCACTGTCTTTACCTGCGCGAGCGATTGTGACAGCGACCGAGCGAGTTGATCATGGACTGGAGTCCGCAGATCATAAAAAAACACACAGATTACATTCGAAGTTGCCGCCTAATTTCTATCGGATCAGACTGATTACATCCGTTCCGAGTAACCTTGGCGTGCCCAACATTCCCATTCCTGAAAGGGAAAGGAGCCGCGCCTTCTGGTCTCTGGGAAAAGCATTTCCGTCGCACACCGTGGAGTGGCGGGTAAATGGCGACCGTGCTCCAAAGAGAGCGCTTCGGTCACCTTTCGACGTAGGCCACAGTTCAGGCGCGTGGGTTTCGCGCGTTCCTTGGTCGCGCAATTAACCGCGTCTTGCTGTCGTGTGAGATTAGCTTAGATGGTGCTGTGCGGCCATTGTTTCAACACGCGATCCCTACCAAAAGGTACACCCTCTAATCGAAGACTATGGCGCAAAAGGGAACGAATGGCCTAATGCCAAAAGAACGGTGTCCCAAGGTTATGAGCTTAAATGCTAGCCACGTTTTACATGCGACACTTATGGAGCGTTGGAACAATCTAAACTCACTAGAAGTCAACTAAATTTCAATAACGTCTAGACTAATCATCATGACCTCTCTCTTAATCTTCTTGCCCTGTTTTAGACAAAATTTGAATTCAGACTTTGCCGACTCGGCACTCGGATCGTCGGACAAATCGCCCAAACCGTACGGTTCCCAGTACCACCGCGATACGGCCATCCACAATCATCCACGCTACGGACCGAAGCAGAATCCGATCAACTCGAACATGTACACCTACCTCAAGTTCGGACTGCCACGTGTTTTCCCACCGAACGGGGGTCAACCGATGACGAATGGACGCCCGGGGCGCAACTCCTCCAAAGCGAATGGCCGAGGACGCGTGAACCGTGGCTACCGGGACAGTACCGGACCGGGGCCGGGTTCATCCGGTTACGATAGTAGCGATAACGAGACGAACCGTGGGCGTGTGCCAGCTAACCTAAGGTAAGGATTTCAAGCACGATTTCGATGTCCTGTCTTACGCAAATTCTGTCATTCCAGGAAATACCGCAGTGAGTCCGATTTCCGTGCGATCGGTGCTACTACCAACTCGCGGCCAAGCTCCCGTGCCCAAGGTATACCGTTGGCGGCCCTTAAGCAGGCCAACAGCCGAGCCAGTATAGCGGGCACACACGTCTACAATCCGTACGCCACCAACTTGCGGCATCACAATCTACGCTCGCAGAGTGAGGCCGATCTGTTGGCCGAATGGGACTACGATGATTCACCGACGTACGGTGAGACGCGGCTCTATCCGGAGGATATCTACACGACGCAAAGCCGACGACATTCCCTCGCCGGTCTGGTGTATCCCAACATTCAAGTCCACTGTCTGGATGTACTGCCCGGTTTACGTGGCGTATCGCTACAAGCAAAGGCCGGCGATCTGTTCGCCATTATGGCAACTTCACAGCGCGAGGGAACGGCCCTGGTTGAGGCGCTCGCTGGTGTACGGCAGCGGATGGGCGGTGAAATCCTGGTCAATGGGCAGCAGGTTAATCGTCGTATCTTGCGCCAACTGTGCGGTTACGTCCCCGCACTCGATTCCGCTCCGCTCGATCCACGCATGAGCGTCCAGAGTACGCTTTCGTTTGCGGCAGCTCTGCGCGGTCCGTACGATCGTAGTGATCTGAAGGAGCGCATCGATATCCTGGTGGAGGATCTGGGACTAACGGCGGTCCGGTCGGCGAACGTGTCACGGTTGACGCACTCGGAAAAGCAAAGACTGAACGTGGCGTGCCAGCTGTTGACGCAGGCTTCGATTCTGCTGCTCGACCAGACCACGATCAATATGGACATCTTCGATACGTTCTTTCTGGTGGAGTATCTGCGGCAGTGGTGTAGCGCTGGACGGATCGTTATTATGACACTGCAACCGCCAACCTTCGAGATCCTGTCGATGTGCTCCGGTGTGTTGCTGTTGTCCGGGGGTCGCACCGTTTACTCGGGCAGTCGAGCCGATCTGCCACGCCATATGGGCCAGCTGGGGTATCCGTGTCCACCGTTTAAAAACCCGGCCGACTACTATCTGGATTTGGTGACGCTCGATGATCTGTCGGCGGCTGCAATGTTGGAATCGTCTGCTCGAATTGAATCACTGGCCAACTCGTGGGATCACGTGAATGCGGAACCACCGCTTGCGGCCCCGGTGGCCAACTTGCCGGAACCGACCAGAAGTGCTGGGTTTTTCAGCCAGATCAATGCCCTTGCCAAGAGGTATGTTGTACATTATGGTTTGTAAAATGTCGTCGGAGTCAACTGACGCCTTTGGATGTGTTTCTTTGTGTAGGTACATGTCTTACAAGCAACCAGGATCACTGCTCACCTGGATCAGCAGATTGATTCTTGCCGCCGTTCTCTCCCTGTTCATCGGATGCATCTTCTGGGACGTACCGGCCTCGGATCCTCAGCTTACCCTTAACGATCGTCTTGGGTAGGTCTCAGACTCTGTGAGAAAGTGACCAAACATTCCCACTAACTGGACCGCCTTTTCCAGCTATCACCACTGCATGATGATGGTGGCCCTGTGGCCGCTGCTACTGTTGCAGATCCGTGACGTCCAGGAAGATCGCCGACACGCCGAGAAGGACCTGAAGCTGGGACTGTACGGTCGTTTCCTGTACATCATCATCCAAAGTACGCTCAGCGTGATGCCCAGTTTGTGCATCTGGCTAGCTTATCTGCTTCCGGCGCACAGTATGGCCGGACTGTACTCCTATACGACCAACAACGATACCGGCATCTATCTCTACATGGGTGAGCTGCGCTTCGCGACTGATCATTAACGAACAGAGTGACAGTTCTTAACGCTTGTGGCTTGTGATTTCATTCTCCCCACCCAACAGGTTACATGCTGCTCTACCTTATGGCCATACAGACGATCGTGTTGTTCATTGCCCATCTGGTACCGTGCGGGATCACCGCGACGATCGTTACCACGCTTGCCCTGCTACTCATGGCCTCCGTCGGTGGCTATGCCGTCCATGTGGCCAATGTACCCGAGTACCTGCGGTGGATGGAGTTGGTCACACCCCAGAAGTGGCTCACGCCGCTGCTGACCGAGACCGAGTACAGTGCCGAAACGTTGGTCAGCATTACCAGCCAGCAGCAGTGTCGCAACAAGCAGGTAAGGCTCAGGTCGCAGTTCTGGAGGTCCTGGAACGCTAAACGAGTACTCACCATTCCGCCAATGTTCTTGCAGGTCCAGTACACTGAAATCATCGTACAGCAACCATGTCCCCCACCGAATGGCACCTTCTTCCTGGCCGATCATCACCTCCTCCAGCGGGACCACATCCTGGACACTGGCGACATGTACACCTCGACCGTGCTCGGGCTGCTGATCACGTGTATCATCTTCTTTGCCCTCACCATGTTCGTCTTTCTCGTCAACTGTCAGTCGCTGCTGCGGAAGAAGAATCCACGCCACGGCAAACGCGTCTAGGGAGCGCGGAACCATTTCACGTCTATCCAGCCAGCCGGCCAGACTCCCCGGAACTGCGCTGGAAATGGCCCTTAGAGAAGCGACTTAGAAAGTATAGTAGAGTACAGTAGTAGAGAGTAGAGTGTAGCTAGGAAAACAGTGCCCCAAACGGTGCGCTGGTCGCGTAAACCTGTAAAAGTGCTAGTTAAATTTTAATTTTACTCTTCATTTCGCCCCATTTCTTACGGGAACATTCCCTTCGCTTGTTCCCTTCGCTCGTTGGGGTAGCGGAAATTGGCGAAATTTCAGAAAAACACCACCCCACAGACCCACATGCTAGTGTTATGTTCCGTTGCATTAAATAGCTTATGATGGTTTGTCCGGAGATCCGGAGAGAAGTTAGAAAATAGGAGAATAGAGACGAACTGATGGTGAGGAGAGGGAGGATCAAATTTTTACTCAATCACTTCTTCGCCGTGAACCGGTTGATGGCGATAACCATCGGGGTGCGGGGTGCGCGTGGAGAAGTGTTGTAAGTTTTATATAAAAAAAATAGTACCCGAAAACTTCCATTGTAGGTAGACTATAGGCATTTAAAGGATCGGGATGCGGTTATAAGCTGACGCCCTGGTTCATAGGTCGCGCATTCACCAGCAGGCAATGAGGATAACTTTTTTTTAATAAAAGACAAACAAATATGTGGGAATCCATTGACTGGAGTTTATTTAGCGTGGCGCTCTTGAAGAGTTTCGTCAAGAACCACTTCCGGTTGGGTGAACATCTGGCTGCCATGCCATGGAGAATGACAGCTGCTTAACTGCTGCACACGAAAGCGTCAAAGTAGGTCACGTTCGCTCACGCAAGGACCTTCTGAACACTCCTCTGGCATGACAGTTTCTCCCATAATATACTGCCAACAGTTGCATTACACGAACTGAATTGGCCGTCAACAAGAGCTTATGCTGGGTAACTGAACGATCAGCAACATGTAAATGCTACACACAAGCCTAGAAAAACTCAAAAAAAGTCCTATGTACCGAGTGTTTCTTGTAACACTACCCCGTCGGCGCCTCGACCGGTATTGTCTAGAGTGTAATATTTGTGAGCCGGCCCATACCGGGCAAACAAAACCGGTAGCCATGAATCATGATCGCTACAACAATGGTACTGATACTGTGTATCATTATCACCTGTCCGGATGGTCTACATGTATTGTCATATCAAAGTGCGTTTCATCATTACTGCAGGTGATAGAGAGCGCTCACTGTGTCTCTTTCATGATGACCAAGCGAATCACTCCGGAAGGTCGCTAACGTGTTCCTCTAAACAAACATTGTTACAATTTACATGCAAGATCCGAAACCGAACAATACAAACAATTGATGTATTCCGTCCGGGCCAGGGGGGGGGATTCACTTCTAATCTATTCCATCGTTACAGACCTTTTCTCGCTCTGTCTCTCAACGAGAATCTCCAGAGAGAGCCCGGCATCATCATTGATGCAGAATAAATGAAAATGAATGAGCGGCAAGTGCGGCATTAAAAAGAAATTAGAAACTCATTCTACCTTCTCTGCGCACTCTGCTGGCATGTGCGCTTGGTACACTGGGTGCTCCTTTCGAATTGCCAACCAAAGAGGCAACCACTAACGCTAACGATAAGTGCACCGCAACATGCAACCTCGGTTGCAGCAGCGCAACGATGGCATGTTAGTTTAGGTTGGTAAACAGCATTAACAGCAGTCCCGCTGGCATCGGACTCCCCCCCCCCAAAAGGTGTCGTTACAAAACATTCGCCATACACTGTGAGCGTTTGACCATATGATCCGGTCGTCAGTGGCCAGATGATGGAGCTACAAACGAATGAATGAGGAAAACGATCACCATCATCATCATCATCATCATCTGCATCAGCGACCGGGAGCGAGGAACGGCAGTTTTATTTGTTTCGCGACCGTAGCTCGGTTCGCCGGAGGAACAGAAACACAAAGCTTCGGTCGAGGGTCGAGGGAATTGGTGCGTGTATTGGTGCGACGGCGGCGAGCCGACCGAAGATCATGTCGCTTCTTCGACCCCAAAGGGGGTATATAAAAGAGCATCTGGGCAGTGCTTTACATAACCGGTCCCCGTGTGCGCGCGCGCGTGTGAAGCGAGAGCTCAATAGAGAGTGTCGTGTCTGGCGGCCTAAGCACAGCGCCACTGGTCTGGTCTGGTTGTGTCCTCTGGGTTCCGGCGGTGTGTGGAAGAAGTGGAAGTGTAAGTTGTGCCCAAGAGCCCAAGACCGAAGAACGAGGGACTATCTTCGAGGATCTTTGGTCGGGACGATCAGTCTTGGTGTAGCGCTACCAGCGAACGGCGGGATGAATCGACAACCGGCGCATCCAGAACGGCCGAAGACGAGGGCCAGTGTGCTAGTGCTGCTGTTGGTGCTGGTGGCCATCGTTCCGGCATCCACCGTCGAAGTCGACGACGAGAAGGTCCCATCGACGACCAGTGAAGCGTTCGAGAGGAACCAAATAGTGCCGGATCTGCTGGAGAGCGCTCCGCAGGAAGCGCTGAAAGTGACGTACCCGTCCGAGGTGGAAGTGTCGCTCGGGAACGAGCTAACGCCGACCCAGGTAAAGGACAAACCGATGCTCCAGTGGACCACCAAACCGGACACACTGTACACGGTGCTGATGGCCGA
Source organism: Anopheles aquasalis (assembly GCF_943734665.1). Classification (NCBI taxonomy): domain Eukaryota; kingdom Metazoa; phylum Arthropoda; class Insecta; order Diptera; family Culicidae; genus Anopheles; species Anopheles aquasalis. The sequence continues at coordinate 28,453,334 of NC_064877.1, read as the reverse complement.
TCCGGATGCACCGTCGCGCAGCAATCCCGAGATGCGCTCGTGGAAGCACTGGGTTGTTGGTAATGTGCCGAGCTCCCGGGTCGACCAGGGAACCGTACTGGCCGATTACGTCGGTGCTGGACCCCCGCAAGGCACTGGCCTTCATCGGTACGTGTTCCTGGTGTATCAGCAGTCGGGCAATTTGACCTTCGACGAGACGACACTCTCTAGCCGGTGAGTTGCACCAGAACCATTCGCTGAGGCCATTCGTTTCTAATGTCTTGTCTTTCGGTTTGCTTTTCGTTTCTGTCTGGTGTCCATCTAGCAATCCGAACCGTGGCAAATGGTCACCGGAGGACTTTGCGAACAAGTACCAGCTGGGCGATCCGATTGCTGGCAACTTCTTCCAGGCCCAATACGACGACTACGTCCCGGAACTGTACGCCAGCTTCACGGAGTCATGAGCGCCGCCGACGACGACGACGACGACGAGAATGCCCGACCGGTCCGCCACCGTCCGTCCGTTTGCTGCAACCCCCCGATCCCCGTTCTTCCGTTTCACACCCACTCCGGAACCCACTCGCTTCCTCTTCCACTCCCACTCCCTTACTCTCTCTTTCTCTCTCTGTTAGTCTCACCACCTTCCCCCGCACACACACAACATGCTTTCGGTTCCATCCATCGCACAAAATCACCGTGTTACAATAAAACATAAAAAAAATCGAATGAAAACAACGGTGTCCCCTTCATTCCTGCTGTGTGACGCTCGTTTCGTTGTCCTCCACCCCCACCCCCGAACAACGGGAGCTCCAGTAGGCGCATCAGGTTTGCGCCAGGTCCGAAGTGCCGCGTTCGGTGACCTCCTTCTCCGGTCACCTCCCCTTGCAACACAAATCCACGAGACCACGAGGTCGGTGTCGGTAAAAACCGATTTCGGCTGTCGAAAAGGTGTAATCTAGTTCACTTTCACGTTTATTTCCTGTTACCCGTGGTAACGGACTGCTAGCGGCACTGCGACGCTGAACGAGTGGCAGTGGCTACTATTCTGAGCGGGGGGCCGCTACCAGGACGTGTCTGAAGTGACACTCTTCGGGAGTACAGTGGAGCCACCGCCAAGTGGCCATAATTTGGATGGCCGCTATTTTGCTAAACGGCTCCGTGGTGGTCCTACGAGAATGTCTATGCAGGATTGAGAATGTTTTGTCGAGAGTAGCACTCAAAAGGACCTAGATCAGTGGTCTACAATCCATGGAGTTCGAAGACATTTCGGAAAACTTTTCTCCAGAAAAGTTTCTGCCAAACATCCGGACACCGTGGCAGCGTGCGTGTCACCATCGGGCATTGCATGGACCATCACGATTATCTTGGCCGAGAGGCGAGGGGCGCGCATGGTGCCGTGGCAGGCACAAAACCAATCTATCTTATCCACGCCATCGCCTGGAAGTTCTCACAGTGCGCGCGCGCGTGCGCCAGGGTGGTGACCGGGGGCGGGAGTAGGAGGCCGAGTAGATACCCAGGACTCAGGAGGAATATTGAAGTAGCACGTAACGACCTATAAACCTAGAAGCGGGGCGTAGCAGCCGCCTCGATTGCCACCTCGGAAGGCCGCCATCATCGCCATCATCATCATCGTCATGAGGCTAACGGTTGCCACCGGTTGGAACGGCGCCCCCGCGAGGACTTTGGCAGTTGCATTTGCCAGGTGCCGCCAGCAGGATGTCGGACTTTGTGCGCGATCTGCGCAACCACAAGATAGTGCCGGACGTGGTGCCCGTCCCCCCGGAAAGCCAGCTGACGGTAGTGTACCCGGGCGAGCTGCGCGTTAACCTCGGTAACATACTCACACCGACCGAGGTCAAGCAGATACCGACCGTTAGCTGGAGTGGTGCGGAACCGAACGTCTACTACACGCTCATCATGACCGATCCGGACGCACCGAGCAGGACGGCACCGAAATTTCGCGAGTGGCACCACTGGCTGGTGGTGAACATTCCCGGGCTCGATATGGCCCAGGGTGACACACTGTCGGATTACATCGGTGCGGCACCACCCCGCCGCACCGGACTCCATCGGTACGTGTTCCTGTTGTATCGACAGAACGAACGGATCTACTTCAAGGAACCGCGGCTATCGAATCGGTAAGCGAGTGTGTGTGCATGGCCGTGTCATTCTGCCTACGAGGATGCGCCATGACCGGATGAGGGACCGTTATTCGTATTTTTGTTTAATACAACTGCCCCTCCGCCACTGAACCGGAAGTGGGAAGTGAGGGAACCCACGACGTGTGAACTGGAAACATTTCGATTCCACTTTCCTCCACCTTTACCTTCGCTTTCTCCTCCTTTTCTCCCGTTTTTGCAGCAGTACCCAGGGCCGGGGCAAATTCTCGACGCACAAGTTCTCGGAAAAGTACGAGCTCGGGCTGCCGGTGGCGGGGAACTTCTTCCAGGCGCAGTTCGATGACTACGTCCCAAAGCTGTACCGTCAGCTGGGACACTTTCAGAACGCATTTTAAGGACTCGTTCGTTCGTTCGCGTTGTGCTCCGGTGCCGCCCTTTCCCCCATTCGTGGTGGTTGCTTTCTCCCGCGGGATTACCGGGAATCCGTCTGTCGTTCCCGGGATTGGCAAAGTTCGCGAAGGCGCAGGTCGCGAAAAGGTCGTTAAACCCGGCGCACCGTTTTGCCTACAGAGCAGCAGAGGCAGAGGCATCATTCGACGTTACGATGATCGCACCAGATGTGGCATCAGCCGTAGCCGTAGCAGCAGGAGCCGAAGCAGGATCGCTGGCGAGGAACGAAAGAAGAAAGGAGCAGAAAAGGCGGAGGTACTCTCAAAACAAAACCAAACAAAAAAGGGCTACGCGACGGCTACGACGCAATAATGCAAAACGTGGCCACACGGGACTTGACCAACACACACGGGCAGCAGCACCAGGACCAGCGATCGAAAGGCGTTGCGCAAACGGGAGCAAAGCAAAAGGGATACGAGATTTGCGGTACATAAGAGGATCGCACGGAAGGGAAGAAGAAGGGGGCAGACGACTGACTGACGACAGACAGACAGAGAAACGGAAGGACGGTCAGGATGGCCAGGACGGACGGAAGGCGCACGAACGTAAAGGAAATCTAGCAACGCAACGCAGCACAACGCGCGTTCCTTATGTACACTCACCTGTGCAGCACGTCTGTGGAGATCGGGAATCAGGAACGATCTGCAGTGCGTCCCCGTTTCTCCTTCTCCTCCGCCTCCGTCTGGCCTTGCGCCTCTTTGTTTGTGCATATTCGCGATGCAGACTACGGCACTGCTTCGAACCGATAGGGGTGCAGAGATGCAGCAAGAATTGAATCCTTGCAGTCCGGGGCGAAAGAAAGGATGAAGCAACTGCAGCAGCAACGGAGAGCAGCAGGAGGAGGCACGGTGCATAGCGGTAACCAGGGGTGGGGTGATGCGCAAGAGAGCAATTTTATGTAAAACAAAACTTTGTATTAGAACGTAACTGTTAGCTTGTTAATTTAAGGGTCCTGCTGCCCTGCCCTGGCCGTAGCCCTTTTGTGGCCGTTAGTGCAGCACAGAAGGAACGAGCGGTGATAATTGCGCTGCCGCTGTCGTTGGCCGCATGTTGATGATGACGGTGGTGGTGGTGGTGGTGGTAATCGTGATAAATAAAACGGACATTCGGGATATGCAAGCAAGGATGCTGTAACAATGTATCATCTGGAGGGCCCCCGGTTCGTGGCCATATTATGTGAACCGCGGAGCGAGCTGAGCTGAGAACGAACTGCCCGGAATCGCGATAAAGGAAATGATGACGCCCTTTCAACGGGTTAGAGCACCGGAACGGCGCAAAACGGTGGAAAACGTTTTCCTCCTGGAATCGTTTCTCTGTACACCATTTAAGGATGAAAATGAACGCCTAAAACGGTGGAATGATTAAGGCAGCAAATTAACAAGCATTTCGGCAACGGTCAGGTCTATAATGATAAGAATATGTTAATCTATTCTAATAAGTTATTTTCCATCTAAACCACACATAGAAATTCGACGGTATGTGAATTGAAATAGAAATGTTATTTTAACAGAAAAGCAAAATAAATGTGTGTTAAGAAATACATAAAATACAAAATCTAATTAGAAGAGAAAAATATCACTCCATCATACAGCAATTAAAACTAAATGAAACGTTATTGAAGAACACATTCATGGGAAACATGAATAAAGCGAAGACCAAAGGAGAAAGAAAATAGATAGAAAATTACAACAGATGAAATAGAAAGAGTTATATAATTGCGTAGCAGAACAAAAATCAAATCAAATGAAATTGGATGAAAACTGATTTTTCCAATAATCTATTTAAAACATGATCATAAATGTTAAGCTAGACTAATTGTTGCAAAATTACAAATGTGGTAAAGCAGAGCAGACTTCTTATCTGTTTCACTCATTTTCTGAGCAATCTAGTGAAATCGTTGGTTACATCAACTATTTTAGTAATTCGAAATGAATTCGGTAAAAAAATCGTATGAACCGTTGATATTCCTCCGATAATTAGATCCATTTGGCCCAAAAGAAAAGAAGAAAAGAAGTAAACACTATTAACCGGACGAGGGCACGGCTGCTGGGGTTGGGCTAGACCTGGGAATCTGTCCAACATCACAACCACCACCACCACCGGCCAGAAAACCGAGCCCACTTCACAATGGATCGATCCGCTGGTATCGCGGCAACACACAAACCATCGAACGTACAACCGGTTCGAGAGTCACAAAAGAGACACTCTCTAACGATCTACGAGCTGACGAGTGAAGCTGTGCCCAGTCCGGCCATACAGCCCATCATCAACTGCGCGCTATCTCGCAGCTGATCGTCCTTATCATTCGAGTGGCCACTGTACGTTAGAACAGTCAGCGGATTGTGGAGTAAAAGGAATAAAACACACAAAAAAAAAACACGAGCAATTCGTGGTGCTTCTCTCGAGTGTCTGATAAGCGAAACGACCGCGAACCACGATGGTACGCTCTCAGCCGGTCTCAGTTTCGTTGTGGCCACGGCTGTGCTTGGTGGTACTGGTACTGGTGGATTGCGCTTGGACCGCTGACAGTGACGTAACGAGGACCGCAAAGACCAGCATCATCATGACTGATGTGCAACAGGTTTTCACCGAGCATGAGGTGATTCCCGACGTGATCGACGTTGCCCCGAAGGAGCTGGCTAAGGTAATGGGCAAACAGCATCACAGCGCGAACATGTTGTGAGTTTTCCTTGGCCTTGGTTACCTTCCAGATAACGTATCCGAGCGGTGTAAGCGTCGAGGCGGGCAAGGAGCTTCGACCAACGCAGGTCAAGGATCAACCGAAAGTCGAGTGGACCGCCGATCCGGACGCGTTCTACACGCTCTTCATGGTCGATCCCGATGCACCGAACCGTAAGGAACCAAAGTTCCGCGAGATCGGCCACTGGCTCGTGGGTAACATCCCCGGTACCCGGATCGAAGAAGGTGACCACATGTACGGATTCGTCGGTTCCGGTCCCCCGAACGGTTCCGGACTGCACCGGTACGTGTTCCTGGTGTACGAGCAGCCCACCGGCCGCATCGATTTCTCGCAAGCCCCTCGAGTGTCGAACCGTAGCCGGAACCATCGCCTAAACTACAAGCATCGCGAGTTTGTCAAGCAGTACGGACTCGGTGCGCTGGTGGCTGGCAACTTTTACCAGGCACAGTACGACGATTACGTTCCGACGCTTCACGCGCAGCTCTCATCCGGTACGGAGTAGCGATAAGAACATTGGTGGCATTCAGGTTTTCTTTCTATATCTCTTGCAAAAAATAAATACAGCCAACCCTGATATGGAACCGATCCATTAGAAGTGTGAGTCATTCGATGCGCGCTGAATGGCCGCCTGCGATTATGTTGACCATCGAAAGCGATCCCTAGACAACGTGCTAGTCCGTGCACGTTATCAAGGTCTTGCGACCACCACTTGGGTCGTCGTGTCATTATCACTCCAATTAGGGGTGACAAGCATCGTCGTACCACCGATCTTTCACACCGTAATGATCGTTCAAAACGTTCGGGGGTACATTTCCTCCGGCACAACATTAATGCGCACGGCGCAGCTTATTAGATAACCGGCTCGGTTTGGTGGGGGAGTCGCCATTCGCTCGCACCAGATGTCCACCTCCTAGCGCAGGCTTAGGCAACCCTTCACATTTCGAGCCGTGTGCGGGGGGAAATTCTAGCACCGCGCAGCCACATATGGAGGGAACCAGTTTTTCGCAACAATCCGCGACCAGCGCGAGTGGATCCGTTTAAAAGGAAAATCACTCCACCGATCTGCAGACAGTAGCGGTGTTTTCGTCGTCAACGTTTGTGGTTTGGTCTCATCATCATCATGCTGCCGTGGCTGCAGTCAGTGCTAGTGTTCGTCGTTTCGATCTTGTGCAGTTCGTCCATCGTATCCCGGGCATCGGATATCCTGAACGATGCACACGTGTATCGATCGTTCGCTTCGTACGAGGTCGTACCGGATGTGATCGACGAGGCACCGGACTGTTGGGCCCGGGTATCGTTCAAGAGTGGCCGTCAGGCGGAGGGTGGCAATCGGCTTACTCCGACCCAAATCCGTAATCCACCGGTAGTGACGTGGAACGCTAACGAACGTGCCCTCTACTCGCTCATCATGACGGATCCGGATGTACCGTCGCGGGATGATCCACGGTTCCGTGAGTTCATTCATTGGGCCGTCGGAAACATTCCGGGGAATGATATCGATCGGGGGGAGACGCTGGTCGAGTATTTGGGCGCGATCACTCCACGCGGAACTGGACTCCATCGGTTCGTGGTGCTGGTGTTTGAGCATCTGCAGAAGCTGGACTTTGCCGGAGAGCCCCGGATTTCGAACCAGTGTGGAACGGTGCGCCGGTACTTTTCGACACGCAACTTTACCCGCAAGTACGACCTCACCAACCTGTACGCGGGCAACTTTTTCCAGACGCACTACGACGACTACGTGCCAACGTTGCAGGCGCAGCTGCGCGAATGTGAGGACGAAAGTGAGTTCGATCTGGAAGTGCAGTGAGTTTGATTAGAGACTGTTTTCTTATCTTCTGTTCCTTAGGTTCGCTGAACGAACTGAACGGACCGCGCAACAGCACCGTGTTCGGAGGAGCGTAGTGAGCGCAGTTAGCACGTAGGTTTAGGAACGAGGCGGTTTACGTTGAAATTGTTATAAACATAAGTTGTATTAAGTTTTCAATAAAATTAAAATGAAACACTATCCACGCAATAATTACAGAAACGCCAAAACACATTTCGGTCCAACGGAAAATTTGAATTTATTTCCGAGAAGGGCAAACTGAACCAAAATCAGCGTCCAATGTGGTCCGACTGTACCCCGAAACTGGTCGCTCTATTGGTTCCTTCAAAAGGCCGAAGGGTTGGTGGGAGAGGGGAGGCAACTGTCAACCGCTCCGTTTTTTTCCGAAAAGACGAAGACGAGCGAATCAGGATCCTGCCACGGAAAACGGAGGAAAAGGGGCTGGAAAACAGGAAAAGTTGCCGCCGTACCAAAGGAAACGGGACCGCGCGGGTTTTCCAACGGCGCTTCCGAGGATACCGTCAGCCGCCAGCCAGCGAGGACACTTGGATTTGGAACGTCGGCGGTTTTTCGATCGTCTTCCCTTTTTGATCGCGCCGCGCCATCGAAATTCGAGGTGCAGTGCGTGCGTTTTGTACGTGCGTGTTGTGTGTGTGCGCGTCTCCCGTCTCGTGAGGCAGGGTGTGCAAAAATTGCCCGGAAAGGCGCACCCGAAAAGTGGGTGAAACAAGAAATATCCTGTCTGCCCCCGGGAGGGTGCTCCAATTAGGTGTTTGTCCGCGCGAAAAGTGCATGTCGTGTGCGTGAAGCGAAGAGGCAGCGTGGCGTTTTCGTGAATGTCACAACGGGGGGGCTTTCCCCGCCGTCCACGGCTCTCCACATCCAAGAGTGCGGGGAGTGCATGAAGTGCAGCAGCTGCAGTTGCAGCATTATCATCGTCACCAGCAACAACAACAACAATAACAACAGCAGCTCTAGCGGCAGCAGCCCAACAATCGTCGTTGGCCGCGGCAAGAGAAAGGAAAAGCAAAGGCTGAAGCAGACGGTGACGACGACGACGACGAAGAAGAAGAAGAAGGAGGCGAGACTGCCTTCTCCAACTCGGTCCAGAGGGTTGTGAGTGCGTAGCGCCGGTGTGAGGCAGGCGACGTAGCGTGGAATTATGTCGGATGTGAAACGTGTGACGCTGACCACGATAAGTGATGTGGTAAGGAAGGGTGGTGCCGGTGGTGGACCGACTGCCTCCATCTCCACCGGAAGCACCATCATGTCATCGTCCTCCTTCGGTGGTGGAGCATTTTCGCAGTTCGAGCTACCGACCACCGGCGCCAGTCCGTTCGCCTCCGGTTCGTCCATGTTTGGTGGCGCAGCGGGCGCCAAGGATGCCATCGGCGGAGGAACACAGGGGAATAATAATGGAGGCAGCGGTAGCGGATCATCGAAGAAGCAGAAATCCGTGCGTCTCGAGCTGAACCTCTTCGAACCGACCGCCGACAGCTTCCCGGAGTTCAACTTCTCCAAACTGATCCACGAAGAGCAGGTAAGCGGCAACAAACCCTTTCATTGACATCTCGGCACTCGGATTCTTCCGGAGAGGCCATCTTTGCCTGAATCAATGCACCGGAACAATCCCCCCCTCGTATAGGTTGACCTAAAAAGTGAAAACGCATCCAAGTAGCTTTTAATCGTAGTGTGTTCGGGCATCGATAACGAACGGATGTACGCACGACCATGAGCACCAGGTGACGATGGTGGTGTGTTAGTAGGGCGTACGAATCATCGCTTGTTCTAGGTCTAACCCGAGGAATTGCAAATCATCTGCCACCTCTTCCCTTGGTTGGATTTACGGCGGTTGCCCCTACTTAGACTCTGCACGAGAACCCTCGGGTGTGCGAGCTGTTGCTCGCATTACACGGTGGCGGCCTACGCGATTGTTACCTGCATCTGCGTGTGCGTGCGTTTCGGTATTGTTTTTCAGCTGCCAGCCGACCCCGAGACATGTTTTCGCTGCTGCTCCTTTGTTGATGATGTTGTTCTTTCGGTCACGGTAGACCAGGTGTGATCTTGATCTGTCTGGAAAGCGGGCAATGATTTGGCGCGCCTTTGCGTGTCAATTGGCAATGCGTTGTTTTGCAATATAGCGGTCGTTAAACGGTCGCTCGGCTTGGTATTTTGTGTTGGCATATCCAGATGAGATGGTGGAAAGCATTCGCTCATTACTCTGTCTAATAGTTATCTAAACTAAATGAAATGCTCTAGTTCAAATGGGAAATGGGAAGAAAAATAGATTGTAAAAAATCATTTATTTTAAAAGAACCATTCAAATGCCTATACACATTTAACACACTGTTTCCACTTTTCCATTTTCCATACCTTGTAGAAACGGCTGAAAAAGCTACAGAAGAAGCACGATGAAGAAGCAAATGGTTTTCTGTCCGATCCGGAACTGGACAATGACGTGGCCCGCATGGCACGGGAACTGGAACTGAAGTACGGTTCCGGATCGGCGTACGCCAGCAGCAAGAGCTCCAAGCACGCTCGACCTGCTAAGCTGGACTACTGTGATCGCGGCGCCGGCTATGATGAGGAAGACTCGTTCATTGACAACTCGGAAGCAGTGAGTATTGCGGTTCGCTCGGATCGTTGGCAAACGTTTACGCTGACCGGATTATGTTTTTCCTTTCCTTTCGCTTTGTAGTACGATGAACTGATGCCACAGGAAATTGAAACGGTCGGTGGAGGATTCTACATTAATTCGGGTCAGCTCGAGTTCAAGCAGTTGTCCAACTTTGAGCGTCCGGAAGACGCGCAGCGTATGCCGAAACCGAAGAAACGTGCCCTGTCCACCTCCTCCGAGAGTAGCGACGGTGAGGCCGAGCAGGAAACTGCCGAATCCAAATCGAAATCCCAGGAAACCACAAACGCTCAGTCTGCGGGCGAGAAGGTTGTATCCAGCCATAAGGATCTCGGAGCTCAACAGCAACAGCAGCTACAGCCAGCACCAGCACAGCCAATGGAATGTCAGTCAGGAAATGAAGATGATAAGGCCACATCTTCCGTGGTAGCTACGGGTGGCGCAACAGCAGCCCCTACCGGAATTCAGGACGAAAAGGTTCGGTTGAATGGTCACGTAACGAAGAAGCAGAAGCTGAACGATAATGGCCAATCAGCAGCACCGAAGGGAGGAAGTGGCACCGTGGAAGCGATGGTTGAGGATAAACTAGTGCATTCTCCGGGTGCCACTGGTGTGCCAGCGGTGACCGGAGGTGAAAAAGATACGAAATCGAATGGCGTGAAAGGTGGAGGAAAGTCAACCAGTTCGGCCAGTGCGACAAAAAAGGATGAGGCAGCGGTGACCACCGCCGAGGGTGGTGGTGTGAAGACGATAAAGACAACGACGGTGAAAGATATGCTGCGTGCGAAACGGGACAGCTTGCGGAAGATGGAGCAAGAGAAGAAGGGTCGATCGAGTGGTTCGAGCCGTGTGTCCAGCTCGGAGGCAGAGGAAGACGGTGATGATGGTGGAGGGGACGAGGATGACGAGGAGGATGATGAGGAGAACGATGACGAGGATGAAGATGATGAGGACGACGATGAGGATGAGGATGACGATGAGGACGAGGGTAGAAGTGAGAAGAACTCACACGATACCCGCTCCGAGGTCGACATTGGCTCGGATAGTGAATCCAGTCGCGATAGTGCCAGGGAAAAACCGGTGGCCAACGTTTCACCCAGCGTGCCATCGACGATGCCCAACAGCACAATGACCAACACCACCACCACCACTACCACTACCAGTGCTGTTGCTGGTTCTATCGTTAGTGCTACTGGTGCTGCTGCTGTTGCCGATCCTCCGATGATGAATGGGGGACCAACGGAAACAGAACTGCAACAACAGCAGCTACAAAAGCAGCAACAGATTGAAGAACGGAAGCGAAAGGAATGCAAACTGCCCGATGGAATCGGAGAGTCGCTACGCAACGACATTGGCACGCTGGTAGAGCTGGCCAACAGTCAGCCCGGTGGCGGTGGGAAGCTTAACTATTTCGATAGCAAAGTGACCGATCTGATGCTGCAGATCGATGAAGCATGCCGTAGCTACGGTGGTTCGGGTTCGAACAGTACACGGAACGTGGTATTCCGCTATCTGGAGGCACATCTCTCGATCAGTCGACAATCGTTGCAGCTAAAACTGAAGAAGATGCGGATCCGGTTGCTAGAGAACCGCTCCAAGAGCACGCTGGGAAAGTTGGAAAGTACGGTGAACCAGATGATGCCCGCCATTCTGGCCAAATACGAACTGGACTGTGCGAAGGTACAGGAGATCCGTGCTGCGCAGCAGGCACAGGCGGCCGCGACTGCTGCTGCTACTGCTGCTGCCGCCGCCGCCGCCGCTGCCAGCGTCGCAAACAGTAACAGCATTAGTGGTTCCTCTTCGGCCACCACATTGATGACGAATGGGGCGGAGAAGCCGGAAGCGTCACCGTCAGTGCCACAGGTACGCAATCCAAAGAAACGGTTCCCCTGGAACGATCGTTCGAGCGTGTTGCTATGGGAACTGTTCACGCTCCGAACGGACATGTACGCGCTGGTGCGGCCACGCAACGAAACGCAGGAAGAGTTTGTGGCCGAATATCTGCGCACCCGGGTGGTACCGCTGTGGCCGAAGGGATGGATACGGTACGAGGATCTACAGAAGGAGCTCGATCGCCGGAAAAAGGTGTTGGCCAAGATTCAAGGAGCTGCCGCTGGTATCGGTGGTGGTGCTGCTGCTGCTTCTGGTTTGAAGGAACCACACAGCAAGAAACCAATCATCATGCTTTCACCACTAACTTCACCTGGTCTACCGGAATCGACTGGCACGAAGATGAACGGGGTGCCAAGTTCCGCCACCGATATGACGATGAGTACCGGCGGTTCTCAGCGGAGCACCAGCAGCCAATCGACGAGTGGCAGTAAATCGAAGCAAACGGACTCGAACGAAAGATCACCGTCAGTTGCCACTGGTGTTGCCACTTCCACTGCCAGCCTCACCGGTGTTCTCCCGTATATGGGCGATGGATTGTCTCCGAATCATTCTTCCCTCCACAAGCGTACCTCCGATCATAGTATTAGCAACATCATGAACTCACCTCCCCTTCCACCGCCGGCCAGCACCATGGACAGCCGACATTCTCCGGGCGAAGCCAACCGGAGTGCTAGCGGACGAAGCAATCACAGCGGCAATCGACGATGCTCGTTCGACGACGATCATTCGGCGGGGTCACATGCACAGCAACGACTCGAACCGGTAGTGGTAAGCTCTACGAGCTCCAAGGATGGTTCCTCGCCTCGCCGGGTACACTTTCCAGGGGTCACCGATGGCAAGGGATCTTCCTCGCATCATCATCATCATCATCATCGAAGAACGAGCCGCGAAGAGGACAGTGACAGTAGCATTGAAATCATTGCCGAGTACAGCATGACCGCCGGTGGTGGAGTTCATGGATCGAAAGGATCGGGCATAATGAGCGGAACGAATCTTTCCCCCATGGGCGGTACGAACCTGCCCGTGCTTAACCGGGAAAAGTATAAGAATCTGATCGCTGGCAAGACCAAATCGGGTTCCACGACGTCTTCGCACGCTGGCAGTCCCGTCGCCTCGATGGATCTTCCCTCTCCGATGGGAACGCCCGGTAGTTCATCCGGGTCCGGATTGAAATATTCCAAACATTCACCGGCCGGTGCCGTCAGTGGATCTACGTCTGCATCACCTTCTTTCAATAGTAGTTCCATGTCTAATGCCGCTGTTGGGAGTGGTGGTAGTGCGACTGGTTTGCCCTTTGCGATCCCATCAGGTGCGGTGAGCAGCGGTGGTTCCTCGCTGGACATTGTGGATATGCAGCAGATAATGAAAGATCTCAAGGAGTTACAGGTACAGAGAAGATTGCCTGTATGACTGTTGAAAGCATTACGATCATTCGAGTTTCTTCCCCTATGTTTGCAGGAGCTACAACAGCATCACAATGTCGGTGGAAACAATGGCAGCAGTAACCGTAAAGTGCCGGATACCTCAACGTTGCAGAACCAACAACAGCACCAGCAGCAGCACCAGCAGCAACCACCACATAATGGTAAGAGCTGTTCCGGTTAGTGCTTTCTTTAGGCGATCGTCGAGTACAACGAATCGCGACAAACACGCATTTAAGTGATCGTTGCCATTGTTGCTCCTGCAAACGAATCGATCATTTGGATCGAGCCCAATCGATTGACTTTGTCTTTCAAATTGTTATTCATTCCCCCTTCGTCCAGTTCAACTACCACTGGCACAGTTTTTACCGCGATCGTAAAGTGGATCGTCGTCGCGGTCAGCGCCGCCTTCTTCTTCGTTTCGATTCATCTACAACAAAGCACCACCCAAGCTGGAAGAGTTTACAACTGTCTTGTAGCGTTCTCGGTACCTAGTTAAGGTATTCATCAAACCTTCGATGTTTACGATAATGCTCGATAAAGCTTCTCCCATGCACCCTTGTTCTGATATGATTGATATGCGCTTTCTTTGTCATTTGTTGCATAAAATATTGTGTTGATTTGGCTACCGGTTTTACTGTAATGACAGAAAGTTTTCATTTCAATTAATATGCTTCGCATGAACATCAATCGCAAAATTAGTTCTTGTCGCCCAACGCCACTGGCTCCCTCAACGTGCTCCTCATCTCTCTTTCTTCAAATCATACCACCCCTTCTCCTTCAACAGCTGCACGTCCATCGGATTACTTTATCGACTGTGATATGGATGACGATGGCGAAGATCTGGTGTTCTCCAGGGACAACTACCCGTACGGTCCACCGTAACGCTACCTCTGTCTGCGAAGCCAATTTGTCAATCCCAAGTCATCCGTAGCATCTCAGTACGTCACTAGTGCCACTTGCCTGCTGCTCCTGCTGCTGCTGCTCCTGTTGTCATCACCGAGAAACCTCATTTCATCTCAGTTCCTTTGCTCGTTCCAACTAGTTTTATGTGCCGTTGGCGTTATTCCTTGATTTCGTTCGTTCATTGGAGGTAAAGCATGTTTTGGAATGATTTTGCTTGGTTTGGCTGGTGAAGTTTGTTACTCGGGGGATTTAATGTTAGGATTCTTTTCTTCGCTTTGCACTCTATTTGTTCATTTGCACAACCTTAACCCACCTTTTAGTTTGGGAGTGTTACTGTTGTGCGTTAAGATTGTGGCTAATGTACCGTTTCTCGGTTTTCTGCATTTTTTCTCTCCTTTTCTAGCAGATTCCCCAAGCAAACTGCCAAATGGCGAAGACGCAGGTACCATACTCGTGGATTGACCGACGGATTGTAGCCGAAAGTATTTTCGTTCCTTATGAGGCAGGCAGCTGGATAGGTCATAACGATCGTTGGTGGATCCGGGCAGCATTCAAGGATTTCTTAAGCGGATAAGTCAAGAGCAATGCGTTGCGCTAGCTTAACCATTCAGTTCAGCCTTTACCTTTCCATTTCAAGACCTCATTTGTGGGCGTGTATGGTCAGTTTGTGGAAACATTGCTCTCCAGACTACCGAACGCCTCTGGGAGCTTTTTTTGTGGTTTCACTTTAAATCTATTTATCGCTATTTTTTTTTCATCCTTCTATATCTTTCCAAGACGTTTAGTGTCATTTCGTTAGTTCTTTCACAATCAACTACTATGTTCCTCATTCGCGCGCCGGTTTATTAAACAGCCGCGTCTAACTGCACGGGATGTACAGCATTGTAAATGATGAGGATAAAAATGTTGTTTGTTAAACACAATTCGATGGCATCAGCAACGATAGCAGCAGAAGGAAATTTGTTGTAAAACGAACTTAGTCAGTACTAGCTAGGTGTGTATATTGCGTGCGTGTAAGGTAAATCGCAGTACGAGAATGAATAAATCGAACCGAAAATCTGATGTCTACTCTCGGATAACGGAAGATCTAACTGGATGACGGTCTCAATGTAATCCGGATGTTCTCTTTTTGAAAGAATGTTATTAATCCTCCATACGGTCCATTCCGTTAGGTGAAAGTAGCTCTATCTGAATGTAAGATTACGCTAAATCGGAGCGTCTCCGGGAAGTTATATTTATATCATCAACGCATATCAGGATCTGCCAGTGGTTGACTTGAAGAAAATATTCTTGAAGAATTCAAATCTACTGTTTGTGGAGTAATGTGTGTTTCGGAAGCTTTCTACAGTGTGTATTGATCCAGATCTTTTTCACAACTGATTTAACGAGAATATAAAAGAATTTATTGAACCTTCTTCTCAAAGCCACACCGCTTAGAAAGAGCCTTCCCTACGCAGAAGGATGATCACGTGTACACATCACAGTATCAGCAGCATCAGCAGCAGCAACATCGTGTATACAGGCAGCATGAAGCGATCGCCATCAACCTATAAGCAGCCGGCTGCATGTGCTACCTCTTGTCTTAGGCGGTCAATAGCTTGCTAGCGTGGACGATGCGCAGTTGTTGAGCATATAAAGTGAACGAACACGAGAGATGTACGACGGATAGTGCTTCATAGTGCCTATTGAACACATTGAAGACATATTGAAGATTTTCGTACCTCAAGAGGTTACTTGCTGCTGCATGTCCCTCCTTAGTGGCCGATCATCTTTAGAGGTGCGATTCGATGTTCACTTTGCATGCCCTATCCAAAATCCGCTGTCCAGAGTCGCTTGAACTGAACAGTTAGTATTGTTGACAGGCAAAGTAGGAGAAGAGGCAAAATATCATGGACAACATTGGA
>NC_064877.1:28252500-28430000 GCF_943734665.1 Anopheles aquasalis | reverse complement strand
CAGCATAATGCAACAGTATCGCCCGGTTTCACGATCCATTGCATATGGATGATCCAGCGCGCACCAGAGACCGACTCCGGTCGGCCCCTCTCTCTCGAACCCTTACGGATCCGCGATTAGGCGTCGCATGGAGAAACTGAAAAGTGTGTGCGCTGCATCGCCATTTCGATTTCATTTCAACCCTCCCACCCCCAAAAATGGGGGCATCCGAGCGGTCGACTGAAGAGTGAAAATGTGAGGACCATAAAAGGTTCCCGAGGCCCGAACGCACGACACATGACGATCGGTGCGTGGTGGTGAACTTGAGTTCCACACTCCATTGACCGACATTTTCCATTAAATTACATCACCTCACCACACATTAGTGATGGTTTTGCAGCCGACAGCACCGCATAATGATCGCTTTCCATCGCGATCGCGCCATCGGTCGCACTCACTGAAGAAGATCATCGTTTCCGGTTTCAAGGTCAACCGTGAGGTTGCTACAAGAGCACCCAGCAGTAGATGACCGACCGATCATGGCAGCCGGAGCAAAAATGGCGCGCCACGTCGCAACGGCGATCGTAGAGGAACGGTGGATTACGAAGCGAAAAAAAAAAGATGGCAGCCTAAGTAGGAGCGCGCGTTCAGTGGGTCCAATTAACAGACTTCAGCTGCCGCGAAGCCCAATGGAGCGCACTAACAGCCCGATCGTTCGGGTTGCGTCGGGTGCGTGTAGCTCGGTCCGAGGTGATTGGTCGAACGGCAACAACAGCAACAGCAGCAGCAACAGCAGCAGCAACAGACAACAACAAAATGGCAAAAAAGCAAATCACGACCTGGGCAGAGACCTGAGCTGGAGAGTGTACTTTGGTCGCGAACCGCAGACAGAAAGCGACCAGTCATCGCACGTACGCACATCCTTCTGCTGACGACCCTTCCTCCCGTCCCGGGTACCGGTTGTAGCTATCTCTCTCCATCGGCACAATGAATGCACCAGAACCTTCATGAGGGTTGCACTCTCTGCAGTTTGTGATGTCGCATCAACGGTTCCAGTGGGACCAGATTAGAATGCTTGCCAAATGCAAACCCTCCGATCCGATCCGATCCGGATCGTGACACAGAAACCCACTTAAAGAGCGCGAATCAATAATGAAAGCTCATCACCTGGATGACCGCAACGAGTATCCGCTGCTGGTGCTGGTGCTGCTGACGCATGTACACCATGAGGGCACAACAGGTTCGAGCGAGGACACAGCCTGCAAAAAGTGTTGGAAGTATAAAAGAATAAATAAAATAAGAAACCACAATGCGCCACACCAGACCGGACCTCTACGACATTTGTGTTACCTCGCTCGATGGCCTCTACGCAAATTGTTGCACAATGGAACCCTGCTGGCTACTGGCCAGAAATGGGGGAACGGCAAGGCACAGTTTCAGTTTAAATTGGAATAATTGCATTCCGCCGTGTTCTGTGTTGCTAACAGACGGGCGTTTCAAAAGGGGATCACCGTAAAGATCTTTATGTGCATTCATAGAAGCGAAGGTGTGTTTTCAATTTTCTTCTCCCAAATAGAAAGTTCTAGAACTTGCCAAAAGGATTCATAATCTAATCTAGATGGATACTGAGGCTCCGGAGACGGGATCGCCCAGTGTTGTGACGTCTAAAAACTTCGCGACAGTCACGCACAAATCGGCAAACGAATGTATCTTGCGATCGCGGTCCAAAGGTGCTACTGCTGCTCCAGTGGAGGAGCTGCGATTAGATTGATTTCGTCCGTTACCGAAGGCCAATCATCATCATCATCACCACCATCATCATTAGCTTCTTGGCTTAGCGCTCTTCTTTAACCACAGCTGTGTGGCCGCCCGTGTGTTTGAGATAACGAAAAGGTGTTGTGCTGCTCTCTGATAACGGCGCCAGACTGTTCAGGGCTTATCGTTGGTAGCACCCGTGCAGTGGTAAGGCGTCACGCAAAGAAAGGCAAAGAACCGCATTAGGCCGCACCAGGCGCTTCTGTCCGATTTGTTTACGGGGTCACAACCGTGGTGCCGCGATGGTGGCCCATCCCAGACCAGTATCCCAGAAATTGTGTTCTAGCCACCCGTAGCTACCTATTTTTGGGTTGGCTCCTCGCGTTTGCTTCCACCCTCCGCGGGCGAGACTTTGCTTCAAACGAAAACGTCCCAAGAGAATGTGCATGAGAAGAGTCATGAACTGGTTTTGAATTAGACTTAAGAAGATACACGCACACCGTTGTATCTTTCGCTTTGTAAGAGAGCGGTTTATATGATGGGCAGCTGTGGTGGAAATGGTGGGCGATCACTCCACGCCAGACGGTGTGTTCCACTCAGATCTACGAAAAAAAAGATGATTCACGGTAGAAATGAAGCGAATAAGGCATGTACATTTTAGCGTTTTAACTGTTTTCCATAAAAAATTCTTGCTTAGATACAACAAATTGAAAATGAAACTAACAAATAGAGGAGTATTTTGATAAGAACCAACTTAAACCCGGTAACGGCATACTCGTGCCCGTGTTTCCCGCCGTTCAAAGGTCTCGAGCTCTCGAGGATCGTCAGCGAAATAGCTCGCGATCGCTTCACGATTTGTTTATTTGTTTTCTAATGCACGGGAGCTTCCCCCGGAGCACTCACCCTCTTACTCGCAGTTTGTGCTGACAACACATTAAGCATCAGCTGGTGGTACTATGGGGTGGTAATGGCGCATTATTATGATGTAGCGAGCTAGGCCGTGCCGGAACTAGAGCCACAGATGATGATTGACTGCGGTGGGATAGACGACCGAAAGAGAAAACTCATTCCAGCCCAAATTGTACCATGGAATGAGCGATCATTTTGCAGAGAAAACCACTTTTCCGGAAGCACTTGAAATAACATCGGTTTGGCTTGAGCCGAACCGAACCAAACCAGTCTAATTGCGATCTGGTTTCGGGATGTTTGCGTAGCCAGCCCGCTACCAATGATGATCATCACGAGTGATCAAGGCCGCGTAAGTGAATGGATCGAAGGAGGTGGCTAAGCCCGCCAAATGATCGTAAATTTGAATTCGATTTGCATATTGGCTCAATTGGAGATCGGTTTGCGGTTCCATTGGAGGTGGAATTTAGGTGAAATTGTTGCTGATTGCTGGTGCCACGCTGGGTACGTGTCGTTCGTGTACATGATGGTGCGCTCGGTGCCTTCGGTTGCACGCTATCTTACGCCGCCACCGTGTGGCTGCAGATAAGAAGGGCATTGTTGGTGAAGCGCCCAACGTGTGATGCTTTTGGCCGGTTTTTTTTGGAAGCGCATCTGTTCGCCTCACTCCTAGGCGTAAATGTCGAGGTGATCATCGAGTTGTGCTGACGTGGCTGAGGCACCAGAAACAGCAATACGGCCAAATCGGGGCACATGGCCACACACTAGAGCCTGTTGCTGATGCTGCAAAACTTTGAAACAAAGCAAACATTGCCCTAAAGCAGCAGCAAGCAAGCAACAAGGTCGAGCTACAGCGAAATCGTGGAATGCTTAGCGACATACGATGGTGGGGCGTACACACGCCCATTCGGCCACACACAAACATTCCTGCGTGATCGAACGTAAACCAGTTCCTTTGGGAGGGATTCCTGGTGCCACGAAAGCGATCCGCGCGGCTACACTTCGTCTCCGGACATTCCTTGGGCGATTTCCTTCATTCCGCCGCGGGAGGCTTTGATGATGTCCCAGATTGAAGCAACAACAGAACGCTAAAAACAAAAAAACCATTCGCTCCCGGTAGGTGGCCGCTCCTGTTGGTGCTTCTGTCGCTGGCTGACGCGAGTTTGCGCAGAAGTCAGAAAACAAAAGCCAATATATGCTGGTGCTGCTTCTGCTGCTGCTGGTGGTGCCCGCGGCATCCTTTTACGAAGTTGGGGCTCACATGACGGAGGGCCTGTGCTGGTGCACGAATCGTCGAGCGTCCTTCACGGCGCCAAACATCGTTCCGGAGGATGCCCAAGGCCAGACAGACAGACAGACGTCATGGGCCAGAGTGTGGGATGCTATGCTGTGGCCTTACAGCAGGCCTTCAATTCCGACAACCAACTGGGACCCCGCCGTTTGATGGTTGGTGGTTGTCGTTGCTGTTAACAACCACTCCGTCGAAGTAGACAATGCCCATATCTCATCACTATTGCACACGAATCGCGGCACAAACTTATGTCACTAGTGGCTGGTGGCCATAACACACTGCTAGCTGGTCGTGCGGACACGGAATAACGCGGAGAAGAAAGCATCCCCCCCATAGGCACGCACTTAGTACTTGCACGATTATTATCACGAGGAGCTCTTCGTAGATTACGGTCGTTCCTTTCACCACGAAACACTAGCCGTTGTTGCGTGCACCTTCCGTAGGAGGCGCAGAGCTATTAATATTTGGCCACCGTTTTGCCACCTCGTTCTATGCTTATCACACCACCCTCTGGTCACCTTTGCACAATCATCGTCAGCCTCGGAAGTGGCGCTTCCAACGGGGCACAAATCGCGATGCTCCAGCCACGGACCACACGATGACGACGTTCCGTAACTAATCGCACTCTGGCTCACCCACCTTCTCCTTTGTTGTTCCCGTTTGTGACACGCACGCACGCACGCAGTCACGCACTTTCCAACCTTTTTCGCACGTACCTTTCCCTGCGCTGTTCCACGATTTCAGCGGTGGTAATTGTGGGTTTCTTCGCTCTGTTGTTTCTGTTGTTGCAGCGGAAAAGTTGTTGGAAAAGTGGTCAAAACATTTGCCGCACAGCATCCGCGCGTTTTAAGCGCTAAACTGTGCACGAAGCAAGTGGACCATTTTTGGTGTACGTTTTTATGCTGCGACACCTACTGGGGTAACAAAAATCTGTGCGAAGCACAGTCTCGGGGATTTTGCGACGTGATTTGTGCTTGCTTTATGTATTTTTGTAGCCCATAATCTTCACCCTGATTAATTTATGCTCCTTCACATATTTATGAGTAACTCGCGGCTACAAAATTACTTTTATTCACACTGCTCGCAACAATGAAACATAACTGCAAATTTGGTAGTTAGGTCTGCTAGGAGTTGTTGCAGGTTTTGTTGAAATAGATTTTACAGAAAATCCCTTGATTCTACGGAGAAAATGGCAATAATGGGTAGTAATTATTTTATAATTCACTTACAATAAAACTTCGTACACGCGTGTAATTAACCAAATCGCTCTAAATGGAGGAAATGCGATCTAATCTCCAAATTATTAAAAACGTGGCTAAATTAAACCGAAAATTCTACAGATTCACCTTACCTACACCTGCAATTTCATAAAGATACCGAAAAATGGCAAAAAATTAAAAGAATTTCTTTATTTTCTCCACTCATTACCCCGTTCAAAGCAAAACCTGGAGGGTATGGCAGAAACTGTATTTTAGATGTGTTTGGGAATCGATTTGATTTTGAATGGTTTCGGTTAGAACGACAATTGAAAATGTTATTGGGCGCGTGTCGCATAAAAAAGCCGGTGTTTCGTACAGAAAACGATTGATTTATTACACTTTAGTTGTGTTTTAGCTCATTGTTAAAAAATCTAAATTTCATTTCATATTTGAGTATGGAAGTACTTGGGGATCATCTTGGGGATTTTACGAGAGTAGCACGATGGGTTTTTGATTTTCGAATACCATCTACTATATAATATGAGACAAGAATGGCGTCAACAGCAGTGTTTTTATTTTATGTAAAATCCTTCCAGTTCTTCCCTTCATCTATCATTTGCCACAGCTGCTGTTTCCCCCTCCCGGACTAGAACAATTCGTTCTACACATTTCATGCTTATAGCACGCTTTCACTACGTATGCTCTCTAGCAGGGTAGTTGCACCTGAAAATAATCATTAAATCAACCCATATTGTGTAATGACACCAAAAAAACGCATTACCCAGCAGGTACTCTAGCATCTTCGCCGTGATACTACAGCGATTTCTCCTCGCAGCTAGAGGCGTAAACATGGCGAACATCATTAACTGACGATTTTACGAGCAAATTCCCGCTGCTGCTGTTGCTGTTGTTGTGTCGTGTTACTTTACGCAAATAATTCACAATTTATTACTCCCGACAAGCGGACAGATATGGGACAAATCGCATTCGAATTCGCAGCGCACGGCAGCGTTGGAGCGTTTTTTTATGCGATTCCTAAAAGTAAAAGCTTTCTTCGTCGATCTTCCTCCTTCGGGCGTTTTCCACCCATCCCTCTTTTGTTTACCCACCGCCCTCCCATGGCCCAGTAACTAATCCTGTAACGATCAATTAATCGATTGACGCCGTAAACTGTCTCCGGTAAACACTGGCCGGGGGTGTGTGCGTGTGCTTTACGACTTTTCGCTGGCTCCGCATAACCATAACGCGGAACCAACTCCGGCACAGGCAGCGTATAGACTGTGTCTTTAATGGCCCCTTTTCCGGACATTCGAGCGGGCCACAGTGCAATCAAGCAGCTGAAAAGCCGACAATTTACGACACAAACACTTTGTGGCTTGTGGTCGGTTACGTATTTTATAATTTCCAACATTTTCAGCACACCAACACTTCTTGGCACCTTGGTTGGTGACAATTGGTGGCCGACAAGCTGGCTGGCCGGTGACTTCCAGACAGCAATGGCCCGCAGCAACGGCGGCGTTAGTAGTGCTATTGGCCTGGAATTGCTGGCAGCAGATGCTTCCAGCAGCCCGCCGAAATCGGTTTAAGTGTTTCTCGCCATCTTCGTCGCCGTCTGCAGCTGATGGTCCTGATGGCGAATGGCCGGAGGAATGAAGAACAAGAAAATAAGGACAATTGTTGGTAGCCGCTGGGGGTGGTGGTTGGGGGCCTCATGATGGGCGCACCGAATGCCATTAAAAGTTCGACGAAAGTATCTGGAGTTGATTATCGCCCATCCTCCCCCCACCTCAACCACCTCCTCAGTGGTACTCGCAGCAAAGGTGATCATCAGGAGTGTCACACAGACGCCACCAACACACCCACTCACACTCGTAACCTCGTACACACGTGGCCGTGGCTCTTGGCGTACGCTGCAATTCGGCATTCGGCGAGGTGTCGGAAGGAAAGGCTAAGAGTGTCGCGAAAGTTCAAGAAAGCTATAAGTAAATATATATACGCGCCAAAATACGTTGCACCAGCTGTTTCTAACGACCGACCGGGACCAGAGAGCAGACCAGACCAGGCACACGAGATATATACACTCGCCTCTTGGGTGGGTCGGAACCCTCACATCCGATGCATCAATGTCATGGCGGCTGTGTCCGTGACTGCAAAGTTCTATTAAAAAGTCGTTTCCACACTCCGGATGCCCACCCCGGGGAGAGGCAGGAACCAACTTCAAACACCTGCATCCTGCACGGAGCAGCTTCGGCCCCACCGGGAAGCCACGGCACGGAAGAAGCGTTTGATCGATCGCACATTAAACGGCATCGAAGGCGTATGTTGGATTAATTTTAGGTCAACCAGCTCTTACCTGGCGGCTACGACACTGCAGACGAAGACGCTCCCCGAGGAGCAAAAGTTATGAGGATAGGATTTTTA
The DNA here is from genome assembly GCF_943734665.1 of Anopheles aquasalis. Classification (NCBI taxonomy): domain Eukaryota; kingdom Metazoa; phylum Arthropoda; class Insecta; order Diptera; family Culicidae; genus Anopheles; species Anopheles aquasalis. Next base: position 28,422,449 of record NC_064877.1, on the reverse strand, counting down.
TTAAATTCCGATCACCACCCGTCGAAGCCCCGTTCTTCAACAGTGCGGCCGCCTGTGAGGTTGCCTTAAAGTTAGGAATCTAGGGAAGAATCACAGCAAAGCATAAAGACATTCGATGAACGGTATGGCCGCTCCGTAAGTGGCTACGAGCGGCGTTCACATAATCTCAAAGCGAACGATCAACAGTTCCAAGATGGCCGCAGCGAGAACAACAGAGCGCGCGCTAGCAACATCTCGGAAACAATGCCCAACGAATGTGTTTGATTTGATTTAATTCAATCACAACCTTTCTCTGCCTTCAAGTGGAGTTCCCTTCTGTCCCTTCGAGGGCTCTGTCCTGGTGCCTGCATGTGTGTGCCGAGGGTTTAAAAATAAATTCCAAAAGCGCTCCACGCAAATACGGACCGACGGTGACGGGAACTGCGGTGCGTTGTAACCGAATGCAAAAGGGTCGATGTCATCGCAAAATTGCGTTGCCTCACACCACAGCTACCCTCGAGGCTTGGTTGTTGCGTTTGCCCAACCGTAGGCCGGAGCGATAAGTCAAAGGCACACCCAGGGCACTCGCAGTGTTTCGGTCCAGCAGCGTGTTCCACCGTTTTTTGGGGACAACACTTTCGTTTCCCTTTCGCTGTCGTTGTGCTTCGCCAGAAAGCTTCCCTTAGAAAAGGTTTCATAAAGGCCACCGGTTGGGGGCTACGGCCAGGTGGCCTTTTCGATTTCGACCTATCACTCACTCAGCAGCAGCAGCAGCAGCAGCAGCAGCAGCAGCGATCCCACTCTTTGCGGAGGAAGGAATACGATTAAAAGAAATCTAAAATAAGGCAAAGAGGACCGGCGACTCTTTGTGTTCCAGGCCAGGCCTGCGTTTTGGGGGGGGGGAGCAAAAGAATAGGTTAACCTTCTTCTCCTGCGGGCCACTCTGGCAACACGTACCGCGCTTCGCTTCGACAAAAGGTCGTTGCTCTGGTGGCAAAGGCAGCCCTTCATGCCCTTCGTTTCCCCCCCCGCATTTGCAGTTGTTGTTGTGTGAATCCCTTGCTTTCCGTAACCGACACGAAACATGGCGGCCACCAGCTTTTTCGGGGGTCGCCATGTTTTCGTGTGTTGTGCGAGCGAAACCAGAAATCAGATCCGATGTACGAGCGGATCCGGTTTGACTATTGTTATGTTTCTTCCCTCTTTTGCCGTCACACCGGCGCGTGGGGAAGGAGTTCCTCCCAGACGAACATTCGTGTCTGGTTAAGCTGCCTTAAGTTGGAAGGAACGGTACCAAGCCGTCAGCCCAATGGCATCCATCGGGGATCGTGTCGACGGTTTTTCGCCGAAATCTGAATCCTTCCCCTTCCACCCTCGACACTTCTTCTTCTCCCCGTCGCATCCGAGGACAGATAACAATGTAGCGCAATGTAGTCGCCTCGTTTTGTACCCCGTAGGTGTTTTGTTTATTGAATTTGTGTGTTGTACTTGAAATGAAATTTCTCCCTACCAACCGACCGACCGACCGATGCGGATGCGGATGAGGCACTGGTGATGACAACGCAGACGTGATGTGTAGGTGTGGGTGCTACCCTACTCTACCCTTTCTCCCAGATTGAGTGGGCATCCTGTGCGTTGGCAAATTTTTACCTTCACAAGACGCTCGTACGTTCGATGAATCGCTTGGGAATTTGGTGCCGAACGAGGATAGGAATGGTGGTTCCGTCCCCAATCAAGACGCAGATCCGATTGAATGTGTGCAAAGGAGGGGGTCTGTGTATGTGTCCTTTGAGCACACGAGTCCTCGTCCTCGTTCTCGTCCCCGTCCTGGGGGTCCTGTTGACGCTGCCGGCGGCGACGTAGGTAGTTCGTCAGCGGACGTCTTTCACAATGTGTGCCGCGGGTGTACTGGGGGTGTGCCCTGGTGCTGGCACTGGCGGCTGCCAGTCACAGCATCTCAAGCATCAGTTCGAGAGCACAAAACAACCTAAGACGCTTTTTCCGGTGGCGCGCTAAAGCGCTTTCCACGTTCGTTCCCCTTGGGACCGAAAGGCGGGGACGGGCTAGAGGACGAGGGAGGGTTATTTGTGTGATTTCAACGATGTAGTCGTAACGGGTAACGAGACACGGTCGCAAAGCTCGCTCACCAGGTGCGCAGACAGGCAGAGGGGCAGGGGGTTTCCGGTTCGTTTCTACACCTTCCGGTATGCCTGCACCAGACCTGCACGGGAGGTCTGTGCCCGCGCGGGAATAGTAGCCACCGCATGACCCGGCACGCGGTGAAACGTGGTTTAAGGAAACCGGGGACCGTGGGTCCCGTACAATTTAGGATCGCTTGTACCGCTGACGAACGCGACGTCGAAGTATGAATTGTGCTATGATTGCCTAGATGATGCCATCGTAGTAGTCATCGTCGTCGTCGCCGTCTGTGAATGGAATAGTTACGGGATTGTTATGGCAACTTGTGCTGTAGTTGGTGCAAGCGGCGCGCATTCGAGTGGAAATAGTGGATTGAGAGCCATTTTTAACATTACGATTACTGGTAAAGTGCAGTCTGCTGCATTGAGTGCGTCATTCCTTCACCTACATTCCTGGTTCTATTAATTAGCATTCATTAACCTCACTGGCATTCATTTCATCCATCGCATTTAGCTTCTCGAGTTTTAAATCGAACGATAGTGGTTTCTTCTAAGCGGTAAGTCATTTTATTGTATGCATATGTTGGAATTGAAGATTGGTGATATATCTACAATGGCAGTAGCTTTCGAAAAATGGAAGAAATTGAATTGAAATTGAAGAAAAGTTTTTTTCAATAATTCAACATTCGCCACATAATGGAGCTCGCAATCACTGGGTTATTTAACCATTTTCTTTTCTATTATTGACCTCTGAACATAAGAAATTTTACCGGTTACCTGGCGCCTCCATCATCGAGTTTAGGCAACGGAGCTACATCATTTCGTATTCGGTGCTGCGACCACCTTTGGAATTGCCTTTAAGTCTCTGGCCACGAAAACCGGCACCAGTTGGTCCTGGTTGATACTTTGACACTGCCTGATTCTATTTTGCATGAAATAACTTTCAAAGAAATGCAATTGAAGTATCAAGAAATATGCTACTTCTTGTTTAAAGATTTGTGGAACCTACAGGACTGACGGGAAGACCAAAATACATTTCTCCCGAGAAGGGTGGCAAGTACTACGAAGCGATCTATAACAACGCCTTTACCAAGAATCACTCACATTATGTTTGTGCTTCGTTTAGCTAAGGTAAAACAACATCTGTAATCATCGTGTAAACACCACAAAGCATCTTTCTAATCTTTCGTTTCTGATAAACAGGGGCATCCGAAAGCACTCAGAGCCAATGAGATCTGGCCTTTTTTCATCACGAACTCGCTGGACACGAATTGCTGTGCCTGTCAGAGATGTGAGAGAGTTGGTAGATTTGATTTAAGCCCTTTTTTTATAAATAGCCACAATTACCCGAAAACGCTCAAAAGATTTAAATAAAACGAGCAAACGGACCTGTTGATAACAATTCATCTAGCATTAAGTAGCCTTTTGAGCTTCTGTGCAAAGAGACAGGAAAAGGCGTTTTTCTAAGAATTTGCCATCACGGTGATCCTTATCACAGCGCTAGCCAGGGGTTCGCTATTATGAAGCACCATTAAACGATGTAATTCATGTTGGAAATTTAATTTATTAGAAGGATTAATTCGCGTCGCAACCATTCCGAACGATTTCTCGCTCGTCGTACTATTTGGGCAGGTGGTTTCAGACGCGCTGTAGGGCTTTAAAAGCTCGTGGAGAAGTGCGGCCAGCAGCTGGAAGAAATTAAAAGCAAATTGATTTGCAGTATCCTATAGCTAGCTCTCATTCCACCGGGCAGAAGATTAGATTACTTGAAGTGCGCCCGAACGTTCACTATTCCGGCTGTGAGTGCGGCCATCGTGTCGCCATTGATAAGCCGTGTTTTCGATGGTGGGGGAGGTGTGCTGGGGGAGGGGTGATTGGTGGTGACGGGACACGGACACTTGGACCGAATGGACCGATGGGATTAGCGCGAAATTGATGTCTAAGCTGACTCAGGTGTTTACCAGGGAGTGAAAGCTAGGATTAGCACACCAACGCCGCCCCAATAGCTGGTGTCCTGCTGAAGCTGATTGTCGTTGTCACTGTCTGGTGGTCGTAATCAGACACACCGCGGGCTTTGTTGATGCTGATTTGCAAGCTACCCTATCGAGCGGCCGAGAATTAACAATATTGAACGAGGATTTCATGGAAGCCCGAAGCTTTTTTTCCCCCTCCTTTCCCTATTGCTGCCCTGCGCAACATTAATTAACGTTACAGCCTACACACGGTGCTCGGGGGGCTTTTGTACACAGTCGAGGACTATTTAATGATGGCGAATTGGGAATCTCGGAAGAGCAATTTAAATATTGCACGCCATTTTTTTCTGATTTTGGTTTTGCCCGTAGCTTCCGCGATCGGAGCGGATCGTTTTCCATCATATTTCCGCTTCAACCACCATTGATGGCTTCATGCAAACAGTCAGTGGAGAGACTTCTCCATCCCCCCCCGCCCACGCCCCCTGGATCGCTGGTTTGTTCGGAGTCGAAAGCACCGTTTGCCGGAAGCGCAAATAACATAGCAACAGCCCTGGGGCTGAGCGGTAAACGGGGAACCAATCGAATAATTGAAAAGAGAGAGTTTTTTTTGTGCAATCTGCGTTCCGAGCCTCGTTCGTTCTCGATGGCTGATAAAAAAGGGCTATTGAACGAAAGCATACATTGAGCGATCGCTGAATGATGGGGGATCTTCCAAGAAGTGGCAATTACTGTAGTGAGTAACGCCGTTATGGGTTGCTCCATGCTGGGCGATTGAAGTGTCCATAGAAAAAAATCGCCAAACGGTCATTTTGTCAATAGGAATGGCCCAACAAGCAGTTATTACAGTTTTATGCAACAGCATTGTGCCAGTTTAACACACAATTTGAATGAACTGAACAATGCGCTGCGCCCTTTTATTCCTTTTATTTTCATTTCTGATTATAAAGGCAGGAATACACGAAGCGTAAACTCTCGTATAAACTCAGAATGTAATGCCAAAAAGTTTACGCTTCGTGTGGCAGGCATAATCGCATAAAAGTTTATACCGAAACGTCAACTGCAATTACATTCGGGCACCTGCAATTGCATTATGCAATTACATTCAATTACATGTGTTTTGAGCCACAAAAACATAAATCGACGAGATAAGTTGATTTCGGAACATCTTTTCATATATTTTAAGATGTTGTTGCTGTATATTAGCGATTGTAGAACATTCAATTCATCATAACGCTACGCTTCATGTTGGTGCTGAGTTTACGCTTGCTTTTACGCTCTGATTTACGCTCCGCGGGCCTATAATCTTTTTGACATAAGTATAATCTTTTTGGCATTACACTCTGAGTTTATACGAGAGTTTACGCTTCATGTATCCCCGGCTTAACACCTCTATCGCCTAACTACGCCCGGCCCAGTTCCCGGGAGGTGGGCAATCGCATTTAATGAGCGGGTTTTATGTTTTACCTTTTCCAGGGAAAATTTGCATTTTTTAACTGACGCCATACAACAACAAAAAAAAAAACTGAAGAGAGAACCATCAGTCATCCAAACCGACAGTGCGGATTCCGGATAATTGCCTTCATTATTGGAGCTGGGGCGGGGGGCTTATGCGTGCTTATCTGGCATTTGGGGCAATCCACTACCCAGAAGTGTTCTCGTTGCGATATTGCAACCGTAATAAATGTTTATTAAATTATCAGTAGCTTTAACACAGCGCTGTTGAACGATTATGGCGCGGGTTTATTAAAGGTGTCATAGTGAAGGCGCAAAACTAAATCAAAACTATTCGAAAAATCTACAAGAATCTAACAATCTAATGAAAAATTATGTCGATCTGTACAATTCAGCCGTCGGTATTCTAATATTGGTGCAAATTCGTTGTTTAAAATGACATTTAGTACAAAAAGTATAGCTTTATGGTCCTGAATCAACAAAAGACCCCTTTGAATTGAAACTGTCTTTCATATTATTTTAAAAGTATTTTGGAACGTTGTCTTGGAATTTAATGTTACAATTTATTTACATATGAATCGTACGAGCCAACCAGGCGTAGCAAGAATAAACGATGATATTTATAACTAAAACTCGTCTTAAGAGTATACATGGAAACATGAGTAAGTGGAGGGTTAAGTATGAACAGCATAATATTTCAACACCATGTATACAGAATAAGCGATTTAAATGGTTCACAATTGTTTTTTTATGCTGTGCATCATAAGCAAGTATCACTTATGAATCAACATCCTTAAGCAACCGAGAACATTACTAATAACCCGCCATAACAAAGAGAGGAAAGCATTTTGATAGACAGAACTCACAAGCTAAGACATTGCTAAAAGAAATGCGTTCGATTTTACTTGCTACAAAATCATAAAGACGCATTTAGCGTTCCCTCAAAACAGCCACTTTGCTCATGAAAAGACGAAGAAGAATTAGCAAGTTCCCTGAACAATCGAGGCGAACCCAGTGTGCGCTGGCTGGCGATAAGACAATTTGGTGATTCGACAAAGTTTGCTGTTACTTTAAGAACCGAGGCCGTGGCGTGCCAGCCACGTCCCTTGCACAACACACAACACAGCGGCACTCCTTCATTCATGAATGGCTCGGTACCTGGTCGGTCCGGTATCTGGATCGCTTTTATGATTATGATGGACAAAGTATTTTATCAGAGCCCTTCGCTCCATCGCCTCCGCCGCCGGTTTCGTTGGCAATTGTTTCCAATTTCCCACACGAAAATGCTATCCCCTTCTTCGCTTTTTCTCTGTGCCACACCTTCCCCTTTGATAACCCGTTGTTCGCTGTACGCTGCTCTGTCGCTAGAGTTCGGTAAACGCTCCCGTGCGCACGCTGCTGATCAAGTTCGGGCGTCCAGAGCCGCTTTACGTTTCGGTCCTAGAACGAGATCGTAAAAGGTAAGCGGTGGTGGTGGGTTCTGTGATAAAAATCACACCAATCCAGGGGGATGGTGATGGAAAAGAGGGTCGCATGATGGAGAACATTGTCTCGTCGACTTGCCCGGGGTGGTGGGAAGATTCGTTTCTCAAACACCCTTACCACCATCACCACCAGCACCACGGTTCTAATGATGTGCCAGAAAGAGAAGTGAGCGCCTGGAAATTGCGAATACGCATCCCTGGAAGGAGGAGGATGAGGCCGGCACTGAACTGTACCGTCGAAAGTTTTCGCCAGATCGTAGAGCTACACCACTGTCACCGCTGGCAATGTCAGTCCACCGTATCTTTCGTTGTCAGGTGCCTGCCAAAACCCGGGGCTGGGGCCGGGGCCGGGACCGGAGATGCTGTTTTATGTGTCGCACAATGGCCGTTGAAGTCGCCCAAGAAGAACCTCCCAGCTAGTTCGCTCTCGGTGGGAGATGACGAAGGTTCTTACCGATAATCGGAAAGCCACCGGCATGCAGCAGTAGCCACCGACGGGGCCGACGACTCTTCTCGACTCCGTTCGCCCATTATTGTTGAGTGAAACGGTATCGAGTGGCATCTCGAGGCGACGTACCTGCTGCATTCTTGGTTGCACAAATACACGCACGTATCCAAAGTGACGCCAAGTAGCACGTGAAGTTGTCTGCGATTCAAGAAACAGTATGCGCTTCTGGATCCACTTTTCCAGCACAAGAACCTCGCCGCGAGACGCAACGGTGGCGGTGGCTGCAGCATTCAAGCAAGTGGTTGCGTTACAATCGTCGTCAGCTGCCGGTGATGTGAGGTGCGTGAGGAGAAGAGAAGATACAGAAGTAGAAGGGACCGGGGGAGCGCCTGAACACAGAAATGCGCGCTGGATGCGCTGGCACCCGATTGACGTTGATTTATGGCTGAAACGAAACGAGAAACGTCACCGAAGCCGTAGCCTTATCAATTAGAGCATAAATCTTGAGCCTCGGTTAACGGAGATGTGCTGTCTAGCAGCGAGGAGGGATTAGTGTTTATTATGTATATGCTGCAGGTGCGCCAGGATTCGTTCGTGCAGGTGCTCTCCAACACTCGGCACTCAAGACGATGTAGTGCTGTTCTGGTGCTGGTGACGCCAATGGATGTTACAAACACACGAACATGGTGAGTTATGGAGTGAGGGATACTGATAGTTGCCGCAGCACACTTGTAATCTATTGATGAAATGGTATGCTGTTGCCCTGTGGAGAACGTTTGTGGAAAGTAATTCCAGAGAGGGTGTGTGTTGCACACAACTCAATCAGCATCTGCAGCAAGCCCCAGAAGCGTAAAGGGAAAGGAAGAGAAGAGCACATTCCCAGGGTTGCCATTGCGTAATTGCACTAAGGATATGGAATTGATTAATCAAAGTACTGTCAAACGTGAGAATCGAGCAAAATATTTTGTTTGAAATGTGTGTTCGCTTCTTTGTGTTGCGTTGTGCCACTCAAAATAATTCGATTAAATCCTACAGTTCAGTTTATTCTTGGTATTGCGAGCATGCGAAAGACACTCGATGAGCCTCGATGCTTCGCTTTCCCATGAAGCAATTTGTGTAATTTTCGGAGACGGAAACTGACGAGAAATGTTACTTCGGTTCATCCTGAAGTTCCGTAGAATATTTAATTCAACCTTCCGCTTTCGTTAGGAATTTGGCTGAACGCCACTCAATCATAACTAACAGACGTAGAGGATTGTTTTGTTGTTACAAGTGGCATTTACTTAGGGGGACTTTGGTATTTTCAGGCCAAAAAAAGGCCCCTTTTTGACGATTTTTCGCGACGTAACCATTCAACTTTGTTCTCTCAAGTAAATGACATATTAATCTACAACTTTTGAAGAATATTTGGTATTGTTTTGAGCAACATTCATTGAAAAATTAGTCCGTGGCATTTATTATTTGTGCAAATGATCGCATGTTTCTGTTGGCCTTTTAGTATGTTCGCATGTTGTTGTTGGTCTTTCATATATTTACTACCGTCTCGGAGATCAAAGACGGATTCGTTGGTTATTTATGCGCGTCAAATTTAGCTTTATAACGACTAGCTCCTACGCTTGCCCTGCACTTAACAAGCAATTGCTTTCCATTAAAAAAATTATTAACCTGCATTAAAAACGGAAGCCTCGCCGGTCTGGATGACGACATTAATCATGAAGCGCCACTCCACTTGGGCCCTGGGCTTCATGTTGCGATGAATTGTGAATAATGGAATGTTTCAGGCTCAAGATGGTCGCCTTAATTCCTTGCCTGTGATTTGTAAAAAAAAAACACTCATCCACTACTGCAGCCGTACAAAAGAACATCTATCAAATCTGGTCCAACAGCCGCCCGGACGTAACGCTTTTGGTAGCTTGGTCAGTAAATTTCAGCTTCCCTGGTGTCACTTCCGCTTTCAATGGACATCGCACATCGTACAAGAGAGGAGTGGCCACTCACGTACAAGCGCTAAAATGAAATTATCTCTCCAAAAATGTGACCCAGTTGCACCCGGGTTGCTCCAGAGTTTGCGGTCTTCTCGGACCACGACACAACCCAACGACGGCTTCAGTGACGTGCTGCACATGCAAAATACCCCCTCCCTCCCTCCCGATGGACATGAGCAGGATCTTCGGCGATATGCTGGCCACCAGCATAAAATCCCTTTTCGCCGGTTTTATGAGCGAAAGCCACGAACCACGCTAGCCAATCTGCTAATGTGCAATCGGTTTCCAGCCACTCCAGGACCCCGTTCCGGAGAAGGGGTTTGAGGGTACTGGCGAATGTGGCGCGCGAACGTGGGAAAATATATGTCTCTATCGCCCAACACTCACCCCCGGTAGATCGATGGTCCAGCTGGTGAAGATCATATCTTCACCGAGATGCGCTCGTGTTGGTGCGCTGGTTCTGGATTGTGCCTGGTGCATGGTGAAGATGTTCCTGTTCCTCCCGTGCTTCATCACCCTGTGCAACCGTGCAGCCACCAGTCGGCCAGCGGTGGAAGTAAATCTTAACAACAACCAGCAGTCTCGTTTTTTATCCAACCCGAACTGGCCACCAACCAACCAACCCACCCATGATGCAGTCTCTCTCTCTCTATCAATGCACACCGAGCTCCCCGAGGCTGACGACGACGACGACAAGGCAGGGCCGGATGAAGGCTGAACGCCTTCCGGGAGGGAAGTTTGCTTATCTTTAATCGCGCTTATTTATATCTTCCTGCCTGGTGCCCGCCTTGCTGACCCCGTGCTTTGGTGGCTGGACTGTTGGACGATGTGCCCTCCCACTTGCTTGTTTGCAATGCGAGAATCCGGTTTATTATGTGTTCCTGTGCCACCACCTCCACCGGCACCATATACCATTCCTGTTCGTTTACGTTCGTTCGGCACACAGCTGGATCGTCCGTTTCCGTTGCGGTACTCCGGACCCTCGGTCCCCCGGTTCCCGGCTCGGTTGACCGTCGATGAAGGATCGTCTGTTATGAAGGTTTCATCTCCGGCCTGCCAGCTGACTCCCGGCTAGCTCGGCGGCCTGCTGGCTATTCGTTTTGTACTTCCGGTTCTAAACTTTAGCGTCACCACAGCTCCTTCTCCAGCTGCTGCTGCTGCTGCTGCTGCTGCTGCTACTTCATGGCAATCGAACAGAGAGCACCCCCCACGGTTTACTCTGGGTGGACGTGTTTATAAGGAGGAAGCTCACAAAAGGAAATAATGTCGATTGGTCTTGGAGTGATTTTTCTTTCCTTTTCGCTTGTTGTTTTTGTTTTCTTTCTTTTTCTCCTCTCAACATTTCGATCCCCCTTCCCCTCGATCCTAACGTCCTCCTATCCACGGCCCTCGGTGCACGGGAAAATGCGAAAAAGTAAACAGCTCACTCTTGGTGAGGGCTTGCGAGCGCGCTGCGTCTGCAGACAAATACAACAACAACACAAAAAGGAAGCAGAAAGAAGCGGCTTTCGTTGGAAAATTGTGTTATCGAAGCACTTGATGATCGCTCCTAGAGACAGGCAAACAAGATGAAAAATCTAAAGAAGTGAGTGTGCCACGGTCTGAGCTGCGCGCCTCGAGCTTTCAGCAATTGTTCCCCATCGCGACTGTCTACCTGCAAGCCGGTTCCGATGGCGACGGGATCAAGCGGCCATTTTTGTTCCATCCATTCCCCCCCGTTGTGCTGGCTGGCTGGCCGCGTGTTGCGTCTGGAGGGTGCCCCGCCTTTATTTGTTTGTACTTTCCGGTGGCTGAGTTCGGGGAATCATTACAGGCGAAGGCAATAACTGCTGTTTATGATGATGCTGCATGCTTTTACCTTTTTTTGTAGCTGTTGGTGTTGTTTTTTGTGTTCTCATTACAGTTCGATTGCATTGTGTTTGGCTTTTGGGGATAATGTAGCTTTACGCTGCGCGATACAAACACGTCATGTCGTTGCCGCTTTTAATTAAGTGATGAGCGAAATGGTTTTATTGATATTTGATAGCTGCCGATATTAAAATATGATGATATTAAAATATGATTTTATTTACATTTGTCGACGTACTCGCAAGAGTTTACGATGGTAGGTAGAGTTTTTGCACGACGAGCTAGTGATAAGCGGAATATAAAAGTCGTTAAGGATCATATTTCGTAGTTTTAAAGAATACTACAGTGTCATCATTTCCAAGCTATTGTCAATACACAATTAAACACTCTTGGGCCAGTCTAGAGTTATTGTGCAACAATTCAAATGAAGCAGCTTTAGCTAAACCAACATAAATTGTCGAAAACCCTTCATGAAAGGACAAACGTACAACAAATAAGAAAATTAACACAGAACGCAGCCACAGATGGCAGCCATTTGTTTTATCATTCCTAATGCAGTTCTTTGGACAGGGAATCAACAGGGAAAAAATTACCTATGCTTTTTTCCTGGGTAGTCATGAGTCCAGCTGCATGCACTAATCTGTAGATTACTCTCTCTTCTAAATCTGTTAGGGCAAATGATCCAGGTGCATCATTAGAAAACGATGCTACATACGAACGTGTCGTAGGGGAAACAATTCTTTCAAAATTGGATTCTAACTAACCACCTTCTAGCGGTCAGTTAGTAACTTGTTAGTGTTCGCCCGATTTTTTGACAAGGGTAACGGTGAGAGGAGAACCAGGAAAACGACGCCAGCATCGAGAACATTTGTCCGTTTTATGTGGAACCAGCAAATTTAGAAAATCAGAATTGCTACCGAGCCAGCTAGCCTAATCTTCGCTCGAGTGAAAGGGAAACAGAATAATTCGTACAACCCGGAACGGAAACCGAATCGGATCCAGCAAGGACCAAAGGGATGTGTCTGTGTGGCCAGCGCTTCCCAAATTTCGCTTCCAAATACACATGCGGCGTATGTAAATTTGTCTTAATTCCATGCGCAAACGTTACATAAATTAAAAGACAAACACGTGTTCGGTTCCCGGAGGAGCCGCATACATGTTCCATTTTCCGCATACCGTGATGGGGACACGTACTGGAATTGACTGCTCCGGCACACCAGCCAGCCAGCCAGCCAGCCAGCCAGTCCAACGAACGATTCCTAGCGAGTCATTGGTTCCAGTCATTTCTTATATCAGACAAGGGCCAACCGGAGCGCCAAGCGCCGGAACTTGTTATCACGAAGCGGCGAAGAGCATGAAACCAGCGGCCAGAAGTTGCCCCGAGGATATGCGCGCGAGCAACGAACGAGCTGGACAAGCCCGGCCTCGAACTGACCACGCTCCTCCCGGTTCCTTAATTCCGGTCCATCCGTTCGACATCGGTGCCCACATTCGGGTCTTTGCGAGCGAGAGCAACCCCTTTCTAAGCATAAGTACCCCTCCATTTTTGGTGGGAGTTGGGCGTGAGGAAGCTCTAACCCCGTCCCTGGCTGGCTGGCTGGCTGGCTGACGACGGACAGTTTGTTCAACTTTTCGGCCAACCTGCCGTGCGGTGTCCGGTGCTCCCGCTGGTTCCCGCTGCATTCACGTCCCGACCGTGACATGGGTAAACATTTGCACTTTCCTCCTGATTCGCTCCCGGAATCTGAAGGGAAAGCTTCTCTGCTTCCTCTTCGGTGAACAACGAGTTGCTGGAACGAGCCGACTTTTTGTTGGCGTAATGTACGAGCGAGAATTGACCGTTTCGAGTATCCGTTCCTGTCGAGTTTCTTCATCTGCACCTTCACTCCACACCGAGATTGCCTCTAGCACCGTTGGCGTCTGTTACCCCGGCGATGGCTTGTTCCCTCACCGTTACAATCGAAACCGCCGCCACCGGAACACATTTCGCGCGAGTTCTGAGGTGGATGAAATCTGGAACCGCCAGCACGCCAACGAAACGAATCCTGCGGCACAAGCACAATGTTGTGTTAATTTTGAGGTTGAAGTTTTGCACTTTGTAGCAGATTGCAATTGAGGATTGGAAGCCACGGGGATAGCGTGGTAATGAAGCTGCCATACCATTAAGACCACCACCACCACCAGGACCATCTTCTAAATTCAGTCACTCTCTCATTCGCCTACAAACGAAACAAATACTAGCACAGCACACAATGTCAGTTCTTGAGAAGGAGGGAGAGTCCTATTTTCTGTTAAACATAAGTTGTTAACGGTGGTGAATGAGGCAGCAGATGGGTTGGGGAATAGACCGACATTCGAATCTGAAATCGCCCTACACCCCGGAGGCAATATCTTGGATCGAATCGAATCACTGAATATTCGACATTCACGGGCGAGAAAGAAAAGGTGGCAACGGGCTGGAGGGTGAGCACCACAAAACAATCGCAAAGAATCGTCTCCCTCCTCTCCCTCTTTTGGTCAAGGCTCAGTGGTCGAATGCCTCACGATCTTTCGGTAAGAAACTCACCGTCCCGTGTGGCCATCGAGCCGGACGAAATCGAAATCGACCTAAACAGCCAACAGCTAGCCCGCAACGGAGGCAACCAACGTCAGGCCAAAACGGCCATAGTAAGGGAGCAGAGGAATGGATGGGGCACCGCGCGATGGTTTCGGAATCGAAAACTGCAAAACTGCTTCGTTTAAATTCAAATGAAAACAAAATCCATTTAATGCTTCATAAATTCCCAAACACCACCACCGTCCTCGTGCCGTGCCGTCGAAACCTTAACGAAATGTAAAGAAATGGGCAAAGGAAAGGACGACGACGATTGGCCGCTCGGTGGTCGACGGCAGCAGTTCCCTTCGATGGTTTTGCCTTTTTTTTTTTGCGCCGGCCCGACGTATATCGTGTGCAACGCTCCGGTGTGCGAGGGCTCATGGGAAGCTATTTGTGCTAGCAGTCAGTAGCAGAGCACCAGGACAGGACAGGGCACGCCAAAGATCCTCCTGCGTTCCCGTCCCGGTTGTCATTCCAACAAATTTCTTCCCACCGACCGTCGACTCAGCGGCCATTTGTTTCTTTGGTTTGTTCCTTTTTCGTTGGCTATTTTACACTCGCGAGCACCTTCGAGGGTAAGTCAAACGTGAAGATGTGCCGTTCCCAGTGTCCTTTCGTATCGGCTTAACACTCTTCGCATCGGACGGACCGTAAGAGTCTGGTCTGGTGTTCGTGGTTCGTGCCCCCCCCCCCCACCTTTTTTTTAAGCACCAAGAATGGATACACTCAACACTGGACATCGGAGGCATAAAGCCAGGTGAGCCAGGGTGCTTCCAGATGCAGGGCGCATGCAGATGGAGAAGCTCCATTCCGTGTCGATGGTTTCTCTTCACGCTTGGCCGGTTAATACAGGCGTTGCGCATTTTTACTACCAACCAACCCCTTTCACCGGAGCGGGGAGGAGGTTATGCTTCGCCGAAGAACCCACTGATGCCACTGCTGGCGGTCTGCTGAACGATAGACGGTAGCGATAAAATTGAGCTGTAAAGTCAAATTAATTACCCTTTGGAAAGGGAGGAAGGGGGTGAGCAGGCACCCTCCTTTACATTATATAAAATCCACCAGGGCACCGGTGGCCCATTATCGTTGGTCATTCCCGGATTGGCGTACGTGCGAATCGTTAAAGCGTAAGGTGATGGCGCATTACGGTGCATTATGGTGCCGAGCCGGGCCTGGCTGGCAGATTGAAACCAAGCGCAACGAAGCACCTTTTAATTGATCTTTTTTTTTCTCTCATTTGCGATCCGGTTAAAGTGGCCGCCGTTTTTTTGTTGCAGTTTTGTTTCCCGATGGTGCTCGAGGGTGGTGCAGCTTTGCAACGCTTTGATGTTTGATGAGAGTGGGAATTGGAGGGGAATCTTTAGCATGACAAAAAAAAAACGGAGACCATCTCGTGGCTCCAAATGCTCGCTTCGTGCTGTTATCAATTATGTTTTACAGCGTGTACGTGTGTAGCGAGCAGATGAAAAAGGGGGCGATGGGTGCCACCTTTTCCACCATTCCAAACACGAATAAACGAGATCAAATTCGGGGGGACAAAAACCGAATGTGTGCCGGCATGTTTCGCGTGTCTCGTGGTGGTTACGTCTGTTCCTCTGCCCCCTTTCCAGCTACAGCTTTGATCGAAGCGTTGTTTCTCCGCCCACGGGGAAGGGTGACTGTTTTGGGCCACTTAGACTCGGTGGAACACAATTGAGGCAGCAAAAAAAAAAGGAAAAAAGCTTTCCCAGCCACAATCAGCCTCCGGTACTGCTGTGTTTGGTTGGTTTGGTCACCGTGCACGCGCGCTTAGCAATCGAGGGGAAAAACCATAAGCAAGAAGAGAAGAGAGGCAGAAAAAAAAGAAAGCAACGAAAGCAAAGCAGAAACAGTCTCTGCCAGCGATCGGACAAATAATAATAATAACAATAATAATAATAATAACAATGGCCCTTGACGTAACCATTGACGGGCTGATCGTGACCGGAGACCACGAGGCACGAGGAGCACGAGGAGAAGCGCGACTGCAGTCGGCCAATGTGCCATCGAGTGCTGCTCGACCATGAAGCGAGTGCGGCGGAGGCAGCAGCAGCAGCAGCAGCATAATTTAGAAAACAGTAAATTTTATTAAACGCTCCACTGATCACCGTAATTGGGTTGATGATTTTATTGAATTTATTTTGCTTTATTTATGGCGAGCCCGGCCGCCCGTTCGTTCGTTCGTTTCGTTCGTTCGTTTCTCACAACCGTGACCGTGTGCGCGGGGCCCACGCGCTCGGCTTGCCTGGCTGGTGCGGTTGGGTGTTTTGGACGTTTTTTGCGCTGGAGCTGGAATAGTGGCGCAAAAAAGTGAGTGAATGAAAAAGGGAAGTGAGAGGCAGACACAAAAATGATTAATTGAATTCGGGGTTTTTGGGTGGCCACGGTGGTAAAAAGCTGACTGGAACGGTTGCATCGATGGAGGCGCGCGGTGTCTCGTGTCGGAAAACCATGGAGGCGCCCGTTTTTTTATTTTTTTCTTCGATTTGGCGTTAAATGAGGTCGGAAGTATGGGATTTCTGATCTCTGAGAAGTCCGGAAATACTCACTACAACGCTCTCTACCAATGCTGTAAGCCCCCTTCAGATCACCTGCTCGGTATTACCTTCGAAGGGCAGGCTGGACATGTTTGTCCCATTCATGTCCAGCAGGCGTTGCGTACATTAGCGACATAACGCTTTCTACTGTATCTACTGCGCCTAACAGAAGGTTCATGCTTCCCCCTCCTGGGATACTTCATGAAGTACCCATGACCGGAAAGGATCTGAGTTATTACTAAATTCACCGTGTTTGTCAGCCAGCATTTATTTCCCTGTCCCAATCCCGCTGCCAGTTAACTAAAGACCGCGGTAGAATTGAACTACGCATCAAAATTCAAAACTGACAAACGTAAACGCATTCGTTGGGTGTTATAGGATACGTTCATCAAACACCTTCGTTGTGTATTCGAGTAGAAAAGTTAATCAACAATCGAACGCTACGTCGATTTTCATTAGCAGTTGCGGTGATGAGTTCGTTCCTGGACAGTGCTGGGTTTCTAAATTGATCAGCAATTAATAGGGCCACAACACACAGGCTATCACCTCTAGGTGTCTGCTTGATGCTCGATGATGATGATTCGCTCCCTTTATCGCCACTAGTAACGCACAGGCACGCTGGTCAATGAAACACTGATTAAGAATGATCAAAACGTCGCCCTTTCCCTGCCTTTAGGGTGCGTTTTAATTCCGATTCCATTGGCAACCAATCATCATGATTTCACTCCTCCCGTTTCTTCCCGTTCCCTGGGTTCTTTGTTGAGCCAGGAGGAGCTACTCGATAACATGGGATGGAAAAGACAGAAAAAAGGGAAAGAGGAAGAGATAGAAGGAGAGAGAGAGGGAGAGAGAGAGACACAAAGAGAGAGAGAAATGACGCTCGCATCACAGTAAAACGGGCACGGCCGTGTAGCGAGCCCGCACAGCGCACACCAGCGACAGTATCAATGTTGATTTGTTGGCCAGC
Organism: Anopheles aquasalis; assembly: GCF_943734665.1. NCBI lineage: Eukaryota > Metazoa > Arthropoda > Insecta > Diptera > Culicidae > Anopheles > Anopheles aquasalis. The sequence continues at coordinate 28,405,024 of NC_064877.1, read as the reverse complement.
GACATATTTATTTATCCGTGCGACCGTTAAATTATGGAATATGATTGCCTGAGAGCCGGCTCAGCCACCGCACACACCGGGAGCCAACATTTGGGCTGTGGATTTGGCTTTGGCCCCGTGTGCGAAGGCTGGCGAGTGCGTATCGATTGCCGGGCGTTTCGCTTCACTGGAGATGCTGCTGGCAAGTGAGGGAGTGCTGAATTCCCGGAAAGGCATATTAGGGAAAGGGAGAGCCGAGACCGAGAGCAATGAATCGTGTGCAATCAAGGTGTGCTGTCACGTAGCGACCCAGGCGAGCGAGACCCAATGCCCTAGTGCGGATCGAATGTGTTCGGAGCCTTAGCTCGGATGGCTAAACGGTGCTTCGGTCACTGTTTGCCTCTCCCACCCTATGCTGGTGGTGGTGCTATGTGGTGAGCTACGGTCAATAGAGGGGGCCGACGGGATTTTACCGAAGGGATGAAGATGGGCTCGTTGGTGAGGAAGGTCGATCCCGTGTTCGTGTGTTCCAATCAATACTTCCAAATAAATCAGCTACGTGCAATTAATTCCAAGCAATTCCGTAGCCCCACAAAGTGGATGGGGTAATCCGGCCGGGGGGGGGGGGGGGGGGGGCGGGGGGGCATTTCAGGGAAGATTCATCTGAATTTGGAAACCAAGATCGAAAAGAGCCAGCGAGCGACGGGCGATCAAAGGTTGTGATTCGTAAAATTTGAATGAAAACTTCATTGAAATTGATCGAGGGGAAAAGATAATGTTTCAATGATGGAAATGAGATTTCAATTTCCCCTTTGGTAAAAAATCACCCCCCTACACCAGCACGGGTGGGGAGGACCGGTGTTGTAGCATCTCCCTTTGGATGATCAATTAATTTAGTTGAACCATAAATTTCCATCTCATTTCCCGGAGCGATTACTCCGGGCGCGCGTGTGTTGGTGGAGGTTTTTGGAAGCACTGGCCCGTTGGCTTTATTACACAAAGTTCTCTGTACACAGGCGTTAGTGCAGCAATGGTAGCAGCGGAACAGGCCACCGAATACTCGAGAGGAAATTTTGGATGCTACGTGGAGGCTGGCGATGCTGCGCTCCAACCGCCATTTCTAAGCTGCTACCTCAACAATGCCACAAATCAAGATAACTGGCACCGAAAACCGCTCCCTGTTCTGCTGCACATTGCACTACCACGCACGCACACACCCAGGCACAAATGCCACGAAACCAGCGACACATAAATCATGCGCAATTGGTTGCACGCGATAATGCTAATTGCGAGCGCTTATCAGGTTAGCGCATCACCATCGCTACAACCGGAACACGCACGTGTGTTCGCCCAAACAAACGTGTGCTCGCGTTCCGTTCGCCCATCCCTTACCTGACTTTATCGATCCAATTACTCGCCCCACTCACGCCTCTCCCTGGGTCCCCCTGGGTGCTGGTTTCTAACCGTTCCTGGGTTCGTTGGTTGGGGCCGGTTGAATCCGATTTCCATATCGATTTACAAATTATGCTTACGGCCGAGAACGAGCGGGGCTGTTTTATGCTGATGAAGCAGCGCACGATGCTGGCTGGCTGGCTGGCGGTCACGAGGTGTGTTCAGGGGTTCACTCGCTACCACACGATGCCTCCTAGGGCGGGAGCTGGGTCCCGAAATCATGAGCACGAATTAGAATTGAAAACCAATCGAACGCGTGTTTTCGGTTTTAATGAATTTTTAGTCGCACAGACGAACGACGCAGCGCGTACGCAGAATCACCTCAGAGAGGTGCAGGACCACCGTGATCGAGGCCGTGGGCCAGAGGAAATGGTAAATATTTTCCTGCAATCGTGAGAGAGTTCGAGCATCGAAGTCGAGAGACCCGGTCCGGTGGTGGTGCGCGAGGGGCTCTGGGCAATTACAACATTTTCAATTCAAAACCACTCCACTCGACCACTCCCACGGACCCCGTGTGCCCTTTTGCCTCAGGCCTAGGTTTTGGCAAAGCATTTAATGAAACTTTTGTAGCTCACTTCTCTACGCTCGTTGGGTGGAGAAACATCAAAAAGTACCTCACTGGCTGTTCCGGTTTACGGTGCAAAACATGCCGCATCCCCGAGCCTCCCAGTTGCTCGACAGGGCTCGGGAGTTGTGGCAGAATTTAATAAACAACAAATCTATCCCAGAGGCCCAGGAGGGAATGGAGCGAAGGGCGGATGTACGTATGTGTTTTACTGCAAAGGGTAAATTGTATCTCTGGAATGACATTTGTAAAAACTGGAACTCGACAGCATATTGCGTTGCTCGGACCACCACAGCCGATGCAACGGGGGCTGATCGGAGCAGTGGATTGACAATATCGGGAAATAGATAAGCCTGACCTCGGTTCGATGTGGATCCGGTAGCACAGGCGATGGTGTATGGTTTGTTTTAAGTGACCAGAAATTCAGATTTCAATCAGTTGACTAGGACGTCAAAGGTTTTCACTGAAGAGTGGCAGAATATGTTGATATGCGCGGCATCAAAGCATTTTGATTCCGATGATACGAACGACCAGGCCATTAGCTATTCTCTGGAAAAGGTTCGATTACTGTACCTGATTAATGCCAACTTTTGCCCTTTTCAATGGTCATTTGTACATAAATGAAGTGCATATTTAACACGACTGCCTTTACATTTTTGGAGTCGCAAACATTTCCGCGCAACATGATACTCTATCCACCACTATGTTGATGAATGAATTCTTGGACACCAGAGCTTTGTGTGCTTTCGTGACAACAATTTGGTTCGACTATGTGCGATGCTATATCTATAGGGAATCATCACTGTTAGCTCTATCATTGAGACATGTTATCAGAATTCCTGATATGTTGCTCACATCCATATTGTGACATTCTCGCCAAAACCAACGACATCTATCGGAGCGCAACGAATAAAACCAATGGATTTCTCTTGAATTCCATTTTTGGCTGAACGGCTATGGCAACAAATAAAATTGCCTTCACTGGAGCGAACATATTTTTACTTCTGTACCAAGAAATGAACACATGTTGACCGTTAGATGCGATACATGGTATAGTGGCGTGGTCGGGTATTATTCGGTTCTCAGAAACGTTATCTTCAACGGACTTTTGAGCTGATGTTAAGCTGCCGGTGTATGTGAACGAAGCATCCAAGCATTTACTCGGTACTTTCAACAAAACGGAGGAAAGTATCAAAACGCCCATCATTGTGGGTATTTTGTGGATGGTTTCTATTCAATATTGCATCAATCGGTTTTGCTCTATATTTGCTCTCTAGGAGTCAGAGTTATATGATGTGAGCTTTTGAGTTGAAGTTCTCGCGCTCACTGAATAAATGTTCTTATTGTGCTACTTTTTCATCTTGTTCTATTTTCTTTTTTTTTCATAAGCTACTTTTTCAAATCTTTAAAAATATTGAATTTTTGATTTAAGTAAGTTATTAATAAAATCCTTCACACCTCGAACTACTATAGTTAAATGTAGAGATAATAAATTAAAATTCCAAAACCAATCGTGTACTGGCACATGATAGCAACTTTGCCAAAGCAAGAAGCTATAAATTTCATTGAAATCTACTAGGATTGTCTACGAATCTACGACGAAAATCATTGAATGTTGATTTTGTGTAGTAGCGCATGGCTTGAAATAAATACTTCAAGATCTCAAATCAAAAGTTACATCAAGTTACTAACAGTTCAGAGCAACTAAAAGTTGCTATCGTTTATTTGCTGCTCAATATTTGCATCATTTGAGCGCTTTATTTATCCTTTATGAAACCACTCTTTACACGCTTGATTTTTTTTGTTATACGCTACACAAACAGTTCAGTTGAGTATGTTCGAAACGTTCAGTATGTCATATCCTGTGCGCATAATGCTCGTCATCCGCAAGCAATCGATTGTACCCCAAATCATCACTCTCGTTTGCCAAAGAGACACGAAAATCTCTCTGATCCATCATTATGAACCGTTATCAACGTTGTACTCGACGATGCATTCAAGCAGCTCGCAACAATCCATACAACATCCGCCATCGTCGCAGCACACAACCGAGCGTTCGGTGCTGTAATAAATGCGTCGCAAACCAATACGCGAACGATAAACCGGTGGTTCACGAATCATTCGTTCTTGTTTATTCTTGCGATGCTTGGCAGTATGCTCCCCCCCACCCCGCTTCCCCTGGCTCACCACTTGTGGCCATTATTTTAAGGTAAAGCTCATTATTCTTCATTCCTGGATTACGTTCGTGTAACTGCGAGGCTGACGGCGCCCAGGGGGAGGAGAGTGAAAACGTGGCGCATTTTCCAGCACCCGGGGGGCGCTCGCTCACAATCACAGTGGTCGGTATTTTCTAGAATGCACACGAACCACCCCCCCCCCCCCCCTGGGCGTTTTCCAAGCGAGCAGACAAGACACTGGCACTGGTGGTACTGGAGGTGAAGCGGCCACATTCCGTTCGAGTGCTGCTGCTGTTCGCTGCTCCAGTGCCACCGAAGATGGTTGCCTGCCGGAATCATCGAATCGAATGAAGTGCCAAATTCACCAACAGCAGCCCCCCCCCCCTCCCGGGTAAGGGTGGAAACAGCCGGCGGGTGGAGGTGGTAAGATGGCGATAAAAAGCACAATTTATCACCCGAGACATTTGTGCGCGAAATAAATGTTGGTGCATCCATTTCCGTAGCGAGCGCGTGTGATGCGCGTGGGCAAGCGAGAGGGATTCTCGAGGAGTTTTTTTTCTCCTTTTAATCCATTTTTGTTCTCGAACAGTGTACGGGTGGCGATCGAAAGGGGATTTTCTGTAACACTGTCTTGCGAGACGCGTGCATCTCTATTGCTTCGGTGATAATGTCCACCTAATTTTCTCAACCAATCCAGAAGTCCATTCCATTCCCCGACACAGTGCACCAGTTGGCTTCGTGGATGGATTCAATCCATTTTATATTATTCTTTTGTTTTTAACATTTGCATCCAGAACTTCACAAAACTCACAACATGTTAAAGTGTTCGGTTTCTCGGCAAAGTGAGTTCGCTCATTGTTGCTGCATCAAGGGAACCATTACCATTCATGGTCTGCTTTGGCAGCTAGCGCCAGCTTACGCTCTAGCTGTTATCCATTTTCCATTATCTAATTAGTGTTGCTGCTACCAAATGCTCCACTTGGCTCTGGGCTGACTGGCTGGCTGGCTGGTTGGCTTTGGCAGCGTTTAACAGTCCGCCGCTAAGCCCCCAGCCGGCGCATTACAATCGTAAGCAGAACTGTAAACGACTCCATTTGGGCGACTGTCGGCGAAAACACGCAGATCAACAGCAATTGCCATGCTGCTGCTGGTGGTGCTGCAGCATTATCATTAACCACTGCATCCCACGTTCCAATGTCACCCCCTTTTTTCGGTCGCTTGCCACTTCGGTCACTGAGCCACACGACAGAGAAAAAAGAGAGCAAATAACCCCGAGAACACCATTTTCCAAGCGCAGCTGCATTCACCTTGGTTCGGCCACGTAACGAGATGGTCGACGGTGCGCGCGCGCGCGAAGAGATTATGTCGCCTTTGCAGCCGTTTGCGCCCGGCTCCTCGGTTATTCTCAAGAAAGCCCTTGGATCGTTCCGGTGCACCATCATCAGCAGCATCGACCCGGTGAAGATGGCCACCTATCGCGCGTTGGGGTTGAGTTCATTGTTGGCCAGCCTTGCTAATGGCTTCTGGTAGACTTTAAACTTTCAACAGAAGCACCAGCAGCAGCAGCCGTAGCAGCAGCTGAAGAAGGTTTAGCATACCTGCACCGACGACCGATGCGCTCGTCGCGTTGGCCAATGACTTTCGCCAGCATTGGAGCATTGGTGCACCGGGGGCAAGGAGGGACGTTAAATTTATGTGTGTTGTTGGAAAATTCCACTCGTAAATCATGTAAACAACCGAAGCGGAGTGAAAATCAAAAGGAAACTGCAGCTGCACCAACGGCGAGCGGCTTCCGGCATCCGGTATGCCCGCTGGCCCCGCATACCATCGCACCTTTCTTCCCTTCCCTCCCGCATTGTCCTTGTGCGTCCTTGCGCGAAGGAGGCACCCGGCAGGATGTGGGATGTTCGGTCGGTTCCCGGTCGTTCGGTTCGGTTTGGTTTTGGTTCGATGGTTATGCTTCGCGGCGGGGGAAACGCCACCCCTCCTGACCGTCCGTGCTCAATGTTCGATGTTGGGCCGTGATTGTGACCGGTCGCGCTCTCGACTAACAGGTTCGCTTAACTGGCTTGTCTGTGTTGGGCTGCCGTTGGATGTTTGCGTTCGCTACATTTACCTACATTTTTGTCCGTTCCAGTGTCTCTCCTGCCGGCCTGGCGCTTCCTAGGAGAAGGACGAACTGAGCCGATCCGACTGCCAGTGCCAGTGCTTTTGTTGTTCTAATGATAAATGATTTTTCCTATCCCATCGGCCAGGGCATTTGAACAGCTGAGCCCTGGTACTGCCCGATCACCGACACTAGCACACAGTGAACCGGTTTGCTGGTGCGTTCATTATTCGCCGAAGAGGCAGCAGCAGCTCACGGGGTTTTGTGTAATGTTTATGCTTATGTGTCAGTTTATTGGTTCGTCTCTTGGTTGGTGAACACGTTGAAAAGCAACAATTAAAGGGTGGTTTAAAGAGCGTCGCACGTTCTGTATTAGAGCAGAAAGTGTTGTGCAGGAAGCATTTATGCTTTAAATGTGCCTGAACTGCCACCGAGATTCAAGAAAAAAATCGAAATTGTTTTCGAGCTAACCTCAATGCATCTGGTTTAGTTGATGGCTGGAGATTCATATGGACAACATGCATGCACAACAGTCGTTGTACGCCACACATAAATTATTCAATATTCAGTATCGGATTTTATCCATCGTGCAAGCTGTCATTTGGCGACATTTTTCCCATGGTGCGACTGCTAATGAGGGCAGGAATGGTGCATCTGGTGTTTCATCTCAACGACCTACGTTAGTATACAATGATTTCAATTTTGTTCCTCATTATTACTCACGAGTTGCTGCACTAATAAAGGGATGTTATTGTAGTTGTAATTGAGATTTGTACTCAAACTAATGCTGGTGATACAAAGCAAAGCAGATAACGCAGAATGCGCAAAAGGAACTTCCCGTCAATGAATTATCTTAAAACCATCGCGGTTTGTCGCATTATTTTGTGATGAGAAATGCTAATCCCATCACAATGGAATACGTAAACTGTATCAGATTGGTTAGGAATTCGGCCGAAAGGACAAATATTCCGCCAGCGGTGAATGGGATAGTGTGGTACGATTGCGTCAGAGCGATAATCATGTAGCGTTTGAAGCTGGTGCCACCGATCTGGATGTAGTCGTACCAACGGAAATCGTTATACAACGTAGCGCCAACCTGTGCGTTCTGTTGGAACAAAGTGTACAAAGAAATGTTAAAGCAACTCGCACTCCATCGCATCGTTTACCTACCAAATCCTTGAGCGTTTCGATCTGTATGAAAAAGACGAAAATTTCCACCAACTCGAACAAAACCGCTGCCGTTGGGATCAACATACCGAGCGCTGACTCACCGCTGTCGACTACGTATCGCACCAAGAAGGCTACTTGTATGATGAGAAAGAAGGCAATTTGAATAAAGGATACGTAGTATACGATGCTTCTCAGTCGCTTCATGATCGCAATCAGTTCCTGATGACGCACAAGATGCTCGCGTAGCAACTCCAATACGATGGTTTGCTTACTGATCGATGGTCGCACCTGCTGATGCTGATTGCCTGTGGCATCGACTCGATCTCTTATCTGCTCGTCTAAGGTGGATAGCGAATCAATCAGTACTCGGTACTCGGCAATCAATGATCGTACGATCGTTATCAGTACCATGATACCATCGTGGTACATGTAGCACATAGGAACCAGACTGGTGGTGTAGAGCAATCGCGCCAGTTTGTCCAAGAACGGGGCACTTTGGCTCCAGTCGACCGGTGCGTAGGTCATCGGATTGACAAACGAGTTGGACGCGGTCAAACATTTCCAGAAAACGATCGGCAGCATGATATGATGAACGGTCAAGATCGCTCCCATGACACGAAGGTTCCATGTGCGCACATCAAGGCGTATCTGTCGGGCACTCTCGGTGTTCCTGCGGAATCGGCATTGCTTGTCAAATTGCGCAAAAATCTCCATATCCTGCATACGGCACCGTAGGTAGAGCGTGCGACAGATGCAGTAAAATGAGATAGAACTTATGGAGAACACGTCCAGTGAAAGGCGAACGTCGTCAATGCGCACCACATCGTAGAGTTGGGCGGCAATCTGGGCCATTAGCAACGCCACCACAACGCCTTTCGCGATGCGCTCACGGCCGGAACGTTCTGGACGCAAGATGGAAATCACTGGGAAGGTTAGGGTATAAGGGAATCATCCACCGAGCAACGATTTCCACGAATCAGATCAGCAACTGGATCAGCAAAGCTTCGGGCACGCATACACTTACCGGATAGACGGTCTAAAATCTCGACAAGATGGTAATTGTGCGTTTCGTTGACGAACTGTAAACGCAACCAAATAAAGCGTCGCACTTTAGCCAAGATTCGTCTCGGATGCATCCTAGACGGGGATTCGGATTAATTTGCAAAACGATTGTTCGGCAAACTTCACGTCAATGCGACCGATTCCAAGAAGCGGTGACAGTGTTCTAATCTCCCCAGTTGAATTCTGCCCAGGATATGGCGGAAGATAGATTCCTGTAGATGTCATGTCAGCTCAGCAGTTTTCCCTCGTAACTAGCGCAATGTTGTGCCTGCTGCTTATTATGGAATATAAAATTAAAGAACCGACACTTCTTGCTGCCCGATGATTGTAGGTGACAGTGGAATGAATTATTTCTGATGTGTCCAGGTGTCGTTAAGTAGCTCCGAGTACATCTGCTAAATTCCGATAACTTGCGACGCGAAAATGCAATAAACCTTCCGATGAAGCTTCGAATCAAATGGTTCATTGTAAGAAACATGTGTTAAGCGAACAAGAATTTGTTTTAAGAATTTGTTTATTTTGTTAGAAAGGTTTTTAGGAACCGATACCACATTGATTGTGATCTAACTCTGCCACAAGAAATTGATATCGTTGTTTTGTTTGATAGAATTATCATTTTCTATCACAATGTAGTACCGTAAGTAAGTTTTAAACAAATTCTACTCTGCCATTGGAATACTCTGTTCGGATTTAACTAAATCCTTGCACTTATAGCAGATCCAATGAGTAGCAGTGCATCATGGAGCAGATGACACCGAAAAACCGATATTTGCGCTTACGATAAGTTACATTTTAGCCGATATATTTTAGGAAAACTATGAACATATCTTTATTTTTGCAAGTTGTATCCCTAACTGTATTCATTCAATTGAGGGTTGCGCATCGTAATACAGTGCTCAATCAGGTGAGATAAATATTCTTATCAACTAATTAACTCACTTAAAGACTCAATCAAAAAGTATCAAATGATTTCATAAAATCCATGACCTTTTTAAAGATGATGGGCTTCAGTTTTGAAAACATTGAGAAAGTCTCTTCACTGTTTCGGGGTTTTCTAATGATTTTTCTTTTCCTTTTTTTTTTTATTCATACAAAATAAAGGAAACATTAATCGCGAAAAATGCATCTTTCCGCAGAAAATGACACACCGTGACAGAGCCAGGAACGCCCCTTCCGTCGAGACACTTCAGCGATTGGTGACAAAGATAGTTTAATGTCCTCACACATTGGCGATTTGTGTAGGCTTTTTATTTAAGAATCTTTCCCGACCGATCGTCCGAGCCATTTTTCTTGGTCTCCATTTCATGTTATGAGTGTAACGTGTTCAAAAATCGATGTTTAATGCGACCACCAAAGGCTTCATAATGTTGCCGCAGCGTAGCACAAGCGCAAGAAACCCACTCTGCGTTTTGGCGACGAAGCCGGAGCTGATCGGTACCGCAGGAGCAGCAGCAGGGCTTCTGAACTTCTGGATTACATTCACTTCAGTTCCATATTCTGTTCATTCTCCGATCCCGTAGTCCCATAAATCGTGTCCACCCTCCCTTCCACCCCACCTCGTTTGCCTTTGCCTGGCGAATGGGACGAAACTTTCGCAACCGGAAAACGATTAAACTGTGCCGCTTGTCTTTGTCCGAGTTTCTGGGGAGGGAAATTCAAAAAAAAGAATGAAAAAGAATGCATTTCTCATTCCCTTGGCGCTTCGTGGGGAGGGGGGGATGTCCTAGGGCGACGTCTCTACTGCATAGCCCAGCAGGCGGTCCGCTGGGAAATAGAAGGAGAAAACGATGCGATTGTTTCTCGAAATCGACAAAAAGCAGTTACCAGCAGTTGCAGCACTAGAGTGCAATTTAGATCCCGTTTTTCTCGCTCTCTCTCTCTCTCTCTCTCTCTCTCTCTCTCTCTCTCTCTCTCTATGTCTCTCTCTACGTCTTTCTGTTTGGCCCCGTTTGCGTTAGAATGGATAGTTTTAAATCCGTTTCCTTTGGCCCTGGAATGCAGCCCCGAATTTCTAGCGTATCCGCTGGAACCAAATGGTTGGTATACGGCCGGCTGTTTAAGCGCTGGCTCTGCTGGAACCCAGTTCACCCTAGGGAGGGGCGACCAGCAGCAGGAAAACTTGTCGTAGAGCGAAAGAAAACAAATCCTATGCTGTTCCGCTTTTATCTCTCCACGACATTCCAACGAGCATAGATGGGTTAGGGAGGGATGGTGATTGTGGCAGAGGTACCCGCAGCACTAGACCCACCCAGAAGGAGTGTGAATGTCGGATGACCATTTTAGGTCGTTAGTTTGGATTTGGAACCATTTTCAGCACAGTGCGGTGCCTTAAAAAGTCGTGCACTGTTTGTCGGTTAGCGAATGTTGCGAATGGTTTCAAAGTTGTCGAGATTTCTTTCGTGTTTTGTAACAAAATCGTTGCAATACACAAAATGTGATGTAAAATGTTGTTGATTGAATCGAAGATGGATAGTAAATATTAAGCAGCACATTGGATTGCGTTCGAAATTGACTGTACTGCTGCTCGATCGATCGATCGATCACACTTTAGAGAGCTGTTACGTCGATCCCATCGAACGGCTAATGGAAGTGCTGTTTAAAACCTATTGCGATCGGTACCACCTTCTTGGGAGAGAGGACCAGCGATTTCTTGGATGAGCTCTTCACTCTCTTTTTCTCTCACCGGAATTGCCATCGAACGATGATTTGGTCGCTTGAACCGCGGGTTCCCGGGGTGGCTGTAAAGTCCGAGCGCCCAGTCCAGTCCGGCCGGGCGGAATATTTATGAATGCAATTTATTTTTATGATGCAGTCCCTCCAAAGCTCCTCTCTCTCCCCTCCTGAACATTGCCATTCTGTGGGCCAGCACCACATTATTTCCGGGTTTTTTTTCTCTCCCTCTCTCGAGCGCCTCATTCCCGCGGCTTTTATTCTCTTAAGGATTGGGATACACCTGCGTCTTGCGGTTCTTCGGCTCACAGGAGAAGTCCAAACAGAGGAGAGTAGCAAAATACGACGCAAAATCGCTCACAAGCTAGAGAATCCGTGTACGGGGGCCCAGTGGACACTTATAGGGTTCACATGATGGTTTGATTTGGTCGTTTATGGCGCAGCTCGGCTCCTGTACACGATGACCGTTTCTGTTGCTTTCCTTTCTTTCGATATCGATCGCACTTTCACTCACGTTAACCCGTTCGTTCGGGTGATCGTTTTGTTGCTTCGAAATGACATTATTTGCCTTTGCTTCCAAGAGTGCTTCCATTAGCAGGTGCCAGGCAATTTATGTTACAAAAGTGTAGTCGTTAAATCATGGATTCACATACGAGGCAACCTATTAAAATGTATGAGAGTCTCCGGTGGAAAAAAAGAAGCCTTCACAGAGGCCATAAGCTCATCGCCTTAGCACCGTGGGTTGCCATTCACGTTCAGTACGGACGCTCTAACGACGCTCTTGCACCTGCATCGCTGAACCATGCAGCCAGTGTAGTGATGGTAGAAGCAGCAAAGGAAGCACACTCGAGAGCGAAATAAGTCAGGCTGAAGGTTGAGAATTTATGCCACTGATTTCCGGTTATGAATGTAAGCAAATATATTTCCTAGAGCTCTTCTCTTCCAACGGGGAGAACCTGACGTCGAAGGGGCCTGGCCGCAACCACACGCCGAGGCCACCGGTCTGGTGGTCTATCGAAAATGAGAATTTCGCTCTCTTGCTTCCATCTCTACGCTTTCAGTTTCCCTTTTTCGTCCGAGAAACGTCGTGTGTCCTGTGCTTTGAGGAATTTATGGAGCCAGCGATAAATGTAAGCTTCCGCACAGGAATTGGCATTGCCCGCGAACGAACGTCTAGACTTTGGTTTGAGGGGAATGTTGTACCAAGCTCGTACCGGCACCGCACGGATGTCAATGTGCACGTTGACAACTGGGCTGATGGAATCCGAATCCGCCAGTAATGAATGGATGGTAATGGAGAGTTAGAAAGGGAAGTGCGCATTCACGCACAAGTGGTTCCTGTTCCTCGGCATGTGCACCCTACTGTCAAACATTTTTAATTTATTTTTTAATTACACTCAAAAGCGATGATGGTGCAGCGTGTTCAGTTAAACTGTAGCAGCATCATCAACAGCGAGTAGATGAACTGCAACATCGAAGCAAACAGCGTGGCCGAGAGTTGATACATGTCGCCGCACATGAAACAGAGTGGTTTCTGTGACGCAGGGATTGTGATGAGCAGAAATGCCTTGAGCGGTCGGATCGCTCCGGTCCATGGTGTAGAATAAACTGCGAACGAGTGCTGCTTGTGCAGTAGTTCTATCTCATCGACCTGCCAACAGTACTGGAACAACTCGAACAGGTAGATCAAAATCATGCTGCTCGAGAGTGCCACCTCGATCCAATCACTCGTCATCGTGCACAACCGCAACCCATTGATCGTTAGCAGACCGACGATGAAGACGAGCTCGAGCAGCACACCACCGTTCATTAACCGCTTGACGATGTCGATATGCTCGTGCAGAGCACTCTTATAGATCGATCGCTCTTTGACGAAGCTCACCAACGCCGCTAGTTCCAACGGAGCATCTTTGTACGAATCGTTCAAGATACGCAGCTCGATGGTGAGCGCCAGGAGGTAACAGCTCGTGATCACGTAGCTACCGAAGAAGGTAAACATTAGCTGAGAGTAGCCGAGGTAGAAGTACAATCGGAACGCTAGCTTTGCTGCTTCGGGCCACTGGGCGGTATCACCGAACGGGAGGTGGGGGAGCATTGGCAGCAGAACATTCTGCTTGCGAGCCTGGTACTCGGTCAACAGAAACCAGAACACCAACGTCACGATCTGCACAAACAGGAGCGTCGTAAGGAACTTGCGAGCATTGACCAGGGTACGGTTTCGTATGGTATCCGCACGCTCGTTAAGCCAATGAAAGGCCGACAGGTTGATGAAATTTGCCGTTCGCCGAAGATCACTCTTGTGGTGGTTCTGTAAATGGGAAAATCGAAAGCAGAAGATCGCTTGCAAAGGACCACTGACACTTACGATGACGATCAGACGCGAGAAGGTCAGCAGGATGCCACCGAATTCGTTGAAACGCTTGGCAAACTCTTCCAGCGTGGTGTTTTGCAGACAGCCAACGACGAGATTATAGGCAACCAGAAGTTGGGCTAACTGCAGCACATAGAACGCACGCTGAAAGTAGCGGCCAAGCCGGTGGCTAGCGAACAGATTGATCCCGTTGATCGTATCCATCCATTCGACCCAGCGGAAGAAGTTTATCTTCAGCAACGGTTCACCGCTCAGCAGGTTCATTGTGTACTCCTTTACTCAGACGGGGGGTTTGTAGCTACCACGGACACTCGAGAAGATTGTACGTCAGTCAGAGTGCACTCAGGGATATTTATAAGGACGAATGTCTTGCAGCTTTTGTTCCGACGGATCTCCGACGCTCGGTGTGAACGGACAGCTGCTCAACCAAGCTGGGTTGCTGCACGTTGATTACACAAGGCACAGGAGGACGTTAAGCTTCGGGGCTTTGTGATAAGCCTCCGTGATTCGCTTGCTCGACCGATGGCCATTCGGTGTTGGCTTTGATCTTGACACCTCTGCTTCTTGGGTCCCTTGGCACCGGCGGGTGTGACAAAGCGGTAAACCATTTATTATTTACGACAGCATCAAACCCTCGAGAGGGGGCCGGTGTGCTATTAGGGGACAAATGCAAACGCACTGCCAGCAAACCTCCAATTTGCTTCCGTCGCTTCCTTTCCGCTCACGTTCCTTTTGTGCTGGTATGTCAGATACATAAAACATATTTGGATTTTACTGCAAAAGGCTTTCTAAGGACGATTGTTTTTTTGCGTTAATAGTCGCAGTCACAATTTTAGTTTCTAGGAAACCATTCGCTTTACAAGTTTATAGGTTCTCTACATTACTACAGTACTACATTTATTGTTTCGCTCAGTAAGATGATCAGTTTGACTGATATTTATGTTAACAATCCCTCCTCCATCTCGTCATTCGAGCAACAACCATCAATTAAAATCATGCAAAGAAAGCGCAAAGCGGGAGAGTTAAGTATGCTAATCGAGCTAAGAAAACGACAAGAAGTTTATGTTGTTTATGATGGTTTCCATTTTAGGTATTAAGAGGGGCTTCGGTAATTTCTTACCAAAACAAGGATCATTTTTGACGATATTTTGTGACGTAACCATCCCACTGCATTCTTTCAAGTGAACGTCATATTAAATTGCAACTTTTGAAGATTATTTGGTCAAGTTTTTGTTGAATTTTCTATTTTTCGATTTTTGGCAGAGTTTTGAAGTTGAAAAAGTGATGCTTTTTACTATTTACCCAAGAAAGACAAGTTTTAAACAATTATTTTAAAAAAATATTTACTATTTTAATGAAATTCTGACGAGGCTACCTGGCAAAGAGTGTACAGATTATTTTTTTGTAAAATATCGAATCGATCGGTCCAGTAGTTTTTGCGCTACGATGGGAACCGACTTTGAAAAGGTTGGATTTGGGAAACGCTCTACAAAGTAGCGAGCTGCATGGAGCCTTGTATGAAACGCGGATTTTCAAAAATCTGTATCTTTGTCAGTTTTTCCTCGATTGATCCAAAACTTTTACACAGTACTCTTGAAAGGATCAGCTTTCAGGGAAAAATGTTAAAACTATGTGTCACAAAAACAATTAAATACCGAAACTCCCTTAAGCTGCAATCCAGAGGTAAGTGCATGTGAAATGCATTATAAAGATGCGGTAACAGAATTTACTTTTTACCTTTTACCACCAGGAACTGGATTTTTACTCTTTTGGAATTTTTTGCATAGAGTATGTAACTGTACAACAATCTCTCACGAAATGTCCGTCCTGGTAAGCCTGGTCCAGCCGTTGGGTTCTATATTTGTCTTTTTTCTCGTTTTTTAATCTTTCAATCACCCTCACCAGGACCCAACGTGACCGTCCGCTATCCGCTTTGACTTCAGAATCCTTCCCTTACCGCGTGCCTTATCGCTGCCTGTTACCTGGAAAAGTTGTTCCGCTTGGGTAAAAATTGTTTTCCCATAAAATGATGAGCTTCAGTCGAGTTGAACCGTGTACCCCAGAGGGTGGATGGTGTTGAATTCGAGCGGAGGGGAGGATTTGCACCTACGCGTGTAAATGTGGTCAGTAGCAGGGTGGCTTCGGCTTCGTCCTCATCGTCGGCAATGGTGGCGGTGGTGTGGCGCTACTTTGCATTACAAATTAATTTGTAAACTAAAAGCAGCGCTTTGGCACGGGACAGGACAGCCGTACCGCTTCCCGCCAATCCCGTGGGTCCTAGACAGGGCGCTACTGGGCTACTGCCACTGGACAGGTGCAAATGAAACATAGTAGCCCGCTGGCAACGGTAATGAAAATTGCAAAATGAAACCTTTATCCCCCTGCGGTCCACTTTCCGTTCTGGTAGGCATCGCAGTAGCCGATGGTATCCGAATGCTCGTGTTTGGTGTGCCAGAGGAAGGGAAACTCTTTATCCAAAGTTTATGCAGAGGATCCCATTTTTTTATCGCAAGAATATTTGTTTGAGACCGAAAGATGGTGGTAAAGGGTGGTGTAAGAAGCATAAAAGGTTATCGGTGTACCATTTTTGAGTTGTACATTGCACGCACTGTCTTTCCCTCCCTCACAGACTATCGTACTCTCTGAGCCCACAACAATTGTCATGGCGTTTGATCTTCTTCTGTTGTTCTGTGCTAAATGAACGGGAGGGATCGGAATTTACGATCCTCGCCCACTAAGCGTTAACCCTTCTTCTTCTTTTGGCTAATTAACTGTTGCGACCAAAGACGAAATACTTTTCACTTTGGAACTGACAGGTTAAACTTCGCTTTGACGCTTTTCTGGTCATCCACATGTTTCTGGCCATTGTCTAACCCACATTTTCTCTCCTTCTTTCTTTCTTTTTTTGAGCTCTCACTCTGCCCTAAGTTATGCTTTAATTTGATTAAAAAAAAGGCGAGCAAAAACACGAGTTTCCCTTGCGGGCCAATGGCACTGCCAATGACAACTGTGGTTACAGCGGCGCTGGTTGGCAATCGTCCGTGTTCCATTCAGAGCGCCGTGGTTTCGGTTGAGATCAAAAATGAAAAATATAACCCCTACCCCAAAACCCCGTCTCCCCCTCCCTCCTGCATCCCGAGGACACACTGTTTCATCGAGACAAAACAATAAAAGGCGAGCGAGCGAGGTGGAAAACGCCGGTGTGAGGTTAGAATGTTTCGCGCAAACGTGTGCAGCTGATTTCGAGATGTGAGTGTTCCGTTTCTTGCCTCATCGCATTGTGGATGGTCACCAGCACGGATAGTGCCGGAAGGATGGCAGAAGATGAGATGCTTTTGTGAAATTAAATGATCTTTCTCTATTAAAAATAGACGAGACGAGTTGACGAGTGTTGTTTTTGTTGTTGGTGTTGTTGCTGTGGTCGGTATGGTACAATTTTGTTTCGTCGTGTCGCTGATCGGGATCGGTTGACCTTTCCCTGACCGATCCCCATCCCCGACGCAGCCTAATTGCTCGGATTGCTTCGTCTAACGAATGTTTACTGCGGTGGAACGGGATGGGAGGAAAGGTGTATAAAATATGGTGCGATGGTGATTAATGAAAGGAATTCCTTGATTTTATTTGATACGTCTGGATGACCTTCGATGAATGTCTGAAACGCTGCGCTAAGATGTAATCGATCTTCGCGGCATGAGGCGTGACGCATCTTAAATTGCGGAAAATGGTCTACGTCGCGCGATACACGATAGCAACTTTACGACGAACAACTGTGAAATTTAGATTTTATTTCGTATATTAGTTGCTATCGTGCATGAGCATAGCTAAAAAACTTGTTAATTTATTTGTTATGCGTTTAAAATTTGGGCATAAACTTTTTTATTTGTTTATGGATTGAGCTGGCGATAAGTTTGCCTCAAAGTTTTATCCAAAGTTTATTGATATTTGTTTGATAGTTGCGAAACAAAGTTGGTTCACTATTTAAAGAGTTTATTTTTTGGTACCTGGAAGAAAACATTAAATAAATATTGTATTTTGACAGAGTTCAACATTCTTTCATGTTCCTTGAACCCCTCTATTTGTGTGAGTCAACGTCACGGTGGCCCTGGGCCCTCACTGTTCTAGAGACACCATATTAGTCAGTGAGTGGTACCGTGATTCACAAAACGGTGAATCAACAACTGTCATCCGTAGATCTCACTCCAATCATGCCGAAGACGAATGGTCCACCAACCATCCAACAATTGGTTGTTGCCAACCTGGTGGCAAAAACACTGAAACGCTCTTCCTGTAGTGCCGTTTATGAATGATTGGTCGTTGCTTGAATTAACGGGCAGTTGGGTGATGCCAAAAACGAATTGTCGCTCCCCGCCCTAGTGTCATCAGTGCGCGGAAACGAGCATCTGTTTTGCGTTTGAAACAGGCAACCAACGAACTATCGCCCTAACCTAAACATCGCCCAAACGCGGGGAGCGAGAACACGAACGGCGGAAATTGTCTTAAAGAGACAACAAACGACATCGTTGGTGTCGCTCTATGCCCTTGTGTGGTGGCGACACACTAGCGGCCACCGGGAACGAGGGGCGAAGAGATAGAAAATAAATGGATCAGGACAGTTGATGTGTTTCTATAATTAGCTGGGGAGTTTTTTTTTATATTATTCCGCCCCGTTGATGTCTTTCTTGTCCTCGTCGGATAGAGCGTATCTCTCTCTCGCTATCTCTCTCTCAGTCTCTCGCATTGCTCATGCTTGCGCTTATGCTCGTATGTTTTTGATTTTCCGCTTGGAACCCTCCGTCGTCGCCGTCGTCGTCTTCGCCGTCGTTCACAACGCCTAACACCCGCTACCAGTGGTAGCATTCGCGTGCGAGTGAAAATAGAAGAGTAAACGCAGAAAACAGCCATAAGCGACCGAAAGAAGTGTTAGAAGTGAAATTTAAACACAATGGATGGTGCACGGTCAAGAGAAAACCATCAATAAAAATGACACAACGCTCACAAATGGGCTTACGTTTCGGGACCGAGGTGAGCGGTACACCGTGGACGAGGAATGTTTGCATGAATGCGTGGTAAACAATTTTTTTTCGTGTTACCCACAGTTTCGACGAGTTGTACGACGCTACCCATAGACATTCCTTAGGAGTCGCGAATTCACACGACAATGGCCGTACGAATGAGCGTAAATGAACTGTCATTTGCTGTAGTACAGCGTTTAGTGGTATTGCCGATCGCAGTATAACTTCCTCAAATAAGACTCCATCGTCCATTCGCCCATCGTAGAATAGAAAAACTGCTCGACTGAGCCTTTAAAGGTATTGAAAACATTATATGTATACTATTTTCCATAAAGCATATGAGTTTTAATAAAATTAGTAGTCAATTTTTTAATAAAAGTGCTGTAAAACTTGATTATAAAACAAGTATTTTAAGTATAAGTAACAAGTAAGTTAAAGTTGGAAAAGTATTTATAGTAACAATAAGCAGATGAAATGTATATTTAAAAAAAGTTTATTCTTTTGGTTTCTACTCTCTCTCTCTCTCTCCCTCTGTTTACAGCAAAGAAGTACTTTTCACATGGCTAACCTCTAGATCTAGGCCACCTCTTAGGACTTTCTCCAATGAAGCTAATGCGGAGGGGAAAAGTCAAAGTATCGATACCATACCTAATTAAATTGTCTCCCAAAATACCTCGAACTCTCGAAACAACGATAAAAAGTAAGCGACAGACACGGGGCAGAACAAACTTGTTTAATTACAAGTTGAACTCGACAAACGATGGCTGGACCAGACCCCTCCGGGGACTCCCAGAGGGAACCGCTTACTGGAATGCTTTTGATGAAGAAAATGAAAAGCTTCTTCAGTCACCGTACCACCGCGTCCCCGGAATCGCACAACGTATCAATCTGCCAAGTCAACCAGTTCCATGAAAAGCTGAACTTTCCAGTAAAATGTGTATGAGTGTGCGTACGCGTGTGGGTGAGTGTCAGTGCAATCCATCCCAAAAAAGCCCGCGATCCCTTTCGCAAGATACGCCGCATTACAGGAGCTCAGCCCTGTGCGATCCATAAAGATAATGAATCCGGGTCTTTGGCAGGGCTTTTTGTCAAACTTCAACACAAAACCACCGATCTGAAAATGGGCTGAGGGGAAAAGCGAAGCAAAGGCAGCACGAAAGTGGGCAACAAAATGAACGGCTCGAAATGGAGATTTATGCGGTGGCAAGATCTTGAACAAATTAGACAATGAGATAAAGTCGCAGCTACGCTTCGTTGCCGTTGTCGTTCGCTTTAGTGTGCCACCGTCGTGTGCCACGTCGAGCCGTTTTTGATGACGTTCTTTTTCGCCAGGACCCCGGGGGAACAAGCCCAGGAAAGTGAACATCGCCGTAGGGGATGGTTGCCACAAGGTCGCGAATGTGTACCATTCCCATCCCTCCCCTGCCCCTGCCAAACCACTCACCGCATAACATCTTCGTTCCGCGTCCGGGGATAGCTTATCTGTGCCGGCTGGGAATCGAATTAACGACAATCGTTCGTCGTCTAGCGGAGTTGACAATGAGACAGTGGTGGTGGAGTACGGGGAGGTGGAGGGTGGACTCACTGGGCCCCACTGGGTGAAGGAAGCGGGAATATCGTGACAGGCTCGGGCATCGTACCATCGGCTGGACAGCTGTCTCCATGCCGGACGTCTCCCGAGAATTTGGCCACAGTGGGGCTGAAGCAACAAATTTTATTCATCACTTTCCAACAATCTTTGACAGTTTTGTGAGGTGCGTGGTGCGGTTGGTGGTGAGCCAGGCGACATGATATCGCGACAGCATAATGACAAACTTTTATTGTGTGTGTCTGTGTGTGGGTGCTTCAGTCGTCGTCGCTTTTTTTGCAAACCGTGGTGGTACAATTCTGCACACAAATCAACGCATCGCACAATGGCCGTCACCAATCCAGTCCAGTCCAGCACAGTCCACAGGAGCCACAACTTTCTTTGCGAGGAGAAAATTGACTTTTCATGTTTTGATTCTGATTGTGGAGCTCGGGAGCCCCGGAGGGGCAAAGGGAGCTCTGTTGTAGAACAGACGCATCTGTTCGCTTCGCCTGGGTAGTAAATATTAATTTGCTATCCAATGAATCTATTGCTTCTATTAACATCGCCCTTAGCGAGTGACGTAATCAACCTGGAGGAGGATTAATATTTTCTGGCCGAGGCGAGGGGAGATGGTGGACGGACGCAGCGTCACGATGAATTCATGTCAGCGTCGGTAAAATTCGATGAAAATTGAAATGCCCGGGAAACGCTATTAACGGAGCTCCATTCATTCCGATCGCTGACAGGCAGCTTCACTAAGGAACGTTCACTGTCCGTTCGTACTGACTGTTGACAGAAATCCAATTGCAGACGATTGATTCATATTTTTTGTTGTTGTTGGAAAACTCCTGATTTTTGATGAATAATTCCGATTTTCAATTGAACGATTGACAACGGAACGATTTTTTTGACGATTGGAATCGAACATTCGAAGCAAAATTATTTTGTTTCCATCATTTACAGCGATTCTATTTTGTTGCAACAAAACGGGACCTCAGAAAATGGATCACATCCACTAATCTAGTAACCAGTAGATACTGATTACGAACCGCTTGCGTCGTAAGCTACTAGGATTCTTCTTCTTAAGCCAGTTACAGAGTGAGGTTATCAGAGTGACTCTGATCGGTTTTCGCTCTATCGTAGGCGGCTTGTTTTAGACTTGAAGATGTCACGAGAGGAGGCCACTAGGTAATGTGACCTTAAAAAGGTTTTATAAATAATTCATCTCCAAGCCGACCGAAACCTAGGCGGCTGATCCGTTACTGACGTATCCACATTTTGTATTTTTTTCCACTCAGCCCATCCATCGCGATGACAATCTGCTGCTGCTGAAATTGTGAGGCTCGCGTACTCAACCTCTCGGTGATGGTAGATCCATCCATGGTATCAGTTAGCAACCAGTTATCCCCTCAGCTTTTTGCAAGGGTTGCTGTCGACGGGAAAAATATTAATTAATGCTTACATTACACGCAAGCTACGTTGGTTTCCATGGGGTACGTCGTCAGGATAATCAGCAGGCTGTACGAGGGCGCTCTCTCTCAGTCAAACGTCATACAGCACATCGGCTGACAGGCTTAATAATCTCTTGTATGGAGTAGTTTTCAGTAATGCCCACAAATGGTGCTCCTTTGTGGTGCACTAATTGAATTATTCCTAATGGATGATCAATAGAGTTATGCAGGATGCCGTACCGTGCTATGTCGGATGATAACGTATTCAAAGGATTCGCCCCCTGTCCGCCCCTTACCCAGCACTAATGATTTATCCTCTGAGTTTTCCAAATAATTAATCTAGAACGAATGTAGTTCGACATATTTGTGCTTTAGATCGCCTCGCCATTGTTAGGCCCCAGCTTTGCATTGTTCGTACTGAATCAAGGATGTGCAGGCGTTTATTGAAGGGCACCCATGGAGGCGCCCCGCTTTGTAGCAGCGCAGCAGCTCAGGGAATGTAATTCCGTATTGCAACTTGATGAACAACATACCAACGAACAGCGCTAATAATATTCTTTCATCCAGGCGCCTTTAGTTCCTAGCGAGCTGCTGGAAATCCGCAGGGATGCTTTGTGGGAATGCAATATTGGAGAACGTATTTTACAGATTTCCTCTTTTACTTTAAAGGCTTTCATTCGCTTTATGGAAGGAATGGAATCAGGATGCGAGTCGATGGAAACTATTGTTAGACAGTAAAGGACTTGTTCGGTTCTACAAAAGATATTCTGCAATGTTGGGAAGGGGCTTAGATAAGAGAAAAGGAGATATGATTGTTCTGCTGAGTCTGCTTTATCTCAGCTTTATTCAATTTAAATGAATGTAGATCAAAGTAACTCTATTGCATTTTTAGTACTATTCCTAGACTGATAAATGTTATGAAAAGCGTTTAGTTGAAGAATGTTTTAGTAGAATTGTACCAATTATATTACTCACGTTTGGTCAATGTTCCATAATTCTATCACAATATAATAATGCACATTCTACTTCTACTAGCCAGGGCATTTCATAATAGTCTCACCGGAATCCTGTTGATTCCTCATCAAAAGATGGATGGAATTAAACTGGCTCGTGTTTTTGAAAAGCATCATCAAGTCTGATACGAACAAAGAAAGGGCATCCCAACATAACAGGTTTTTTTAAGCTACTTCATGATGATGAACGACAAGTGCATGTTACTGAAGCTCTGATGTATTCTGAGAACGAGATGAAAACCTCTATCCGCACAGTATATGGAAATGCATTCAGCCCTTTATTTAGCAGCACCCAGCGGTGGGTGGAGTTCCCCCCCACTCCCATAATGCATGATAGAACCTTGTTTCAACCCCTTGCATCCCACAATCTGGTTCAATACCTGGAAATGTCTACATTACGCCCATTTGAAAGACGTACTCATCCGATTGTTCAACATTTCCAAACCATCATCATCGTCATCATCATCGCCATCAATACGGCGAGGTTCAACAGGCATCCGGGTTCCTGCGTTCCAAAACCAACGTCAACGATGACGATCGTCGAAAAGGAGGAAACTGAAAATAAAAAAACACGCACACACATTTCTTAAAGTGAAAACTCAAACGCTCACCACGCTCGCAGGCTGGCAAAACATTCGTTGGAAAATCGGTTCCAGGATGACCCCATTTTTTGTCTCGCTCATCTCGCGACCCCATTTTCGTTATGCGCGCTGCGCGCATAAAGCATCGCTCGGCACGGCCACCAGCAAAAACAAAACCATTCATTAATCGACTCGACCACATTGAAGAGGGGTTGCGGGGTAGTACGCCAGTCCGCGAGCACTAGGAAAACTTCCTTATTTTTCCACCGAACAGATGCTCTCTCAACCTCCGCAACTCGACCGTCCAGCATTCAAGCATTCGTTCGGCAGCAGCAGCAGCAATGGCCCTGCCGAAGGAAAATACATTTACCTTGCTTGAAAGTTTTTGGACGCCAGCGCGAAAACCCAAACAAAAACACTGAGCTCTCTCCCATGCCCCAAGTCCATCTTCACCTTCGCACCCCTCATGAACCCGCCACCCTCGTTCCTATTGTAGTGCCGATGCCGCGATGCCGAATGCGAGGGAAACGCGCGCACTGAACGAAAGATGCTGTGTGCGCGCGCCTTGGATGGAAAACTTAACGAAAAGTCCATGTTCTTTTTGCTTCTCACCAACAGTGGCCTGCTATGATGACGACGCACGCTGTGTATGTGTGTCTGTGTCTACTACGATGTGGTGGAATGGGAGCGACTCTCCGAGAGAGAAAGAGAGAACGAGAGCGAACGCTGCAACGCTTGGCCGCACATGGGTTGGCACATGGGAAACCACGCGCTTTTCCGCTCACGCTGTCCGCGTGCTGCAAAGGGAGTGCTATTTGCCATTTTCACGTGGAAGAAGCGTCTTTTCTTAAGGGAGAGGAGTACCACACACAGCGAAATTCTCAATCACTCTCATCGGTGCTCCAGAAGGTTGAGCGAGGCAGAGGAAATGCTCACTTCGCTTGCTCACCGGTGCTCTCCGGCATTCTCTCTAGCTCTCTACTTATTTTTGGTTTTTCCTTTTTTCCATTTTCCGCGCTCTCTCTCTCTCTCTCTCTCTCCGCGCTGAGCGTGATGGGAGAGATTCATGTCTCTCATGAGAAGGATGAAAATTATGTTCGCAAAACATGCAGCTCTCGTGCTGCAAAAAGATGCGAAACAAATAGCAGCGCAGGAGCGAAAGGATATGAGAGAGAGAGAGAGAGAGAGAGAAAGAGAGAAAGAAAGAAAGAGAAAAAGAGAGACAGAGTAAGCGATAGGAATTGATAAGAAGAGAGCGTCCAGCGCGGAGTCGCTCTTTCTCTCTCTCTTCAGTCATTTCCACCGCTCTCTCATTTGCTCTCTTGGTCGCGAGCGGATGTGGAGGACAAATTTTCACGCTGCCACCGTTGTTGGCCAGTGGCGTTGGGTCGCAGAACGCGCCAGTTGTTTGAGCAATTGCCTAGCATTGCCGCCGTTTACACATACACACTCCATACGCGCGACGCGGGGGTTGCAGCGGCCCCGTATGCAAAGCCCGGAAGCACCAGCTGCACCAAAACACACGGATACGCACGTAAGGAAGTGGGTGGCAGTGCCGTGGGTGGAAGGGGAAGAATTGGTCGCGTGGAAAGTGGCCATTCTGTCAGCTAACAACGCGTCTCGATGCCCCGTACGTAGTGCAACTGTGAGCGGTACGTGAAAAACAATCACGAATCACGGTGAGGGATCGCAGTGGGCTGTGTATCGGAAGCGAACTCAACGTTTTCGGTGATCAAAAGAATGGTTCTCGACTGCACTCGATTAACGTGAAATCCCCGTCCCCCCTTTTAAGAGTGATTTAAACGAGCTCGATCGAGTTGTTAGTGCGTGGTGAAGGGAAGGGTGTAGCGTCTAATGTGAAAACCCGAGAAAATCCACTACCGAAGTGATTGCTGATGGTGAAAAGCCGTCGGTTTGTGAAGAGCCGTCGCCATGATCGTACTCCATATTGTCACAAGTGCGTCTAGTTGGCGCAGAAGTTGCTGCCGTGTTGTGGAGTGCTTTGATGTGGATTGTTGTAGTTCAAAATGTGCCCAAAAGCGTTCCGGATGTGTGACAGAACAGGAACTGTTTGTGAAATGCCTAAACGAACGTTCTAAAGGTTAAGTAATGGACTGGATGCTGGGACTGCAGGAACAAGAACGTGCGAAATGCCGACGGCATTTTGGAGTGTCATGAATCTTTGTCTTCTAGGAACGAACCGCTACACTATCCAATTCCACGGAAAAAGGAAGAGAATCCCAGGGAAAGGATTAAACGCCGTAATCGTGTGCTGCTTATTTGCTCAATACTCCTGGATATCCTTCTACATACAAACAGCATCACAGCTTGCGATTCTTGATTCTTGGACAATGCAGCACACAACCAAACACTCCGGCCGAGCACATCAGCGTGATCATCAGCGTGAATCGCTGTGCTGGAAGTGAGGGGATCACAGCAAAAAATCGATTTCACCGTCGATGCCACCCAGAACACCCCCAAAATGAGTGATGGGGAGGGCCCACCGCCCCCCACCAACCAACGGTCGCATCATCCGGACTCATCCATGGAAGCGTCAGCGTCAAAATGGAGTGGCGCACACGGTGGAATGGAAATCGATTTTTCCATTCAATCCCTCCACACCTCAATCCGGTGCGCAAAGTGAAGAAGAGCGAAGAGAAAGCAGAGGAACGCTTCTGCATCCCGTGGTGGTACACCTGTGCGTCCTCTGCCAGGAATGTTCCATTTCTTTTTGTCTTTTCGATGCCGAGTCGTTGGCACAATGGCGACAGCATAGTGGTGAGGGGAAACCGGGCTGCCAGGTGAAGGCGAGGGAGAGAGAGAGGATGGAAATGATGGAAAGAGTCGTCCCCTAACCCCCCGGCCACACCATATATCATCATGATGGGATGGGACCGACACCTACCTGGATTTTCCGTGGAGCAGGTGCTGAGGTGCTCGACGTCCTCGAGAACTCTCGAGTTCTGTGACGCCGTCTAGCTGCCGACGGTATTGTGGTGTTCGATGATGGAAAATGGTCACGCTATTGAGTCGTTGATGTTGGTGCCAGGAATGTGAGTTTGTGCTTGTGTGGAGTGATAGCAGCAGAACTGACGTTGCTCTCGCACCCATTCTCCTCCTGCTCGTCCGTCTTGAAGTTGTCGAGACTTTGGGAATCGGGAATCATATCCAGCGACCAGGATAACGAAATCGATTCCACAATCTCCCTAAAATCCGCAGCACAGATGGACGGACAGATCAGTCCGTTTTGCAGCATCACTCGACTTTGTTGTTCGATGACGTATCACGCTGGTTGACAGCATGTTCCCCCTACGCATCTCTGTCTGTCGCTGGGGGCCCAAAGATCCGCATGTGCGACTCCGAGGTAGCGACACCAAAAATAAGTCATTGCTCATCGGTTGGCACCGGTTGGCCAGCGGTTAAAGCCCATCCAGGAGCACCGGGTTCCCATTGGTGGTAAGAGATGTTATGATTTCGTTCGGTGCATGTGCGGTCGTAAGAAGTGACGTAAGGTACACTAGGAACGTCAACGACAACGACAACGGCGACCACGGTGCAACGTGTCTCGTGTTTTGCCGTGCCAGGTCGGGGACCAGTGGCCTTGAACTCGTTGCTAGCGTCTGGTCGGAGATTCCGATGTTTTTTTTTCTTCTTCTCGAGGCCAGTGTTACCTGCAGAGTGTTGATGGAAGGTGCGCAAGCAAGCTGAACACCAAACGCGCCGAGTGCGCAAATTGTCACAAAGTGGTTGCGTTCACTTCCAGATCCTGTATGCGGCTCTCTCTCCCTCGCTCTCGAGATAACTCTTTCGTCAACGGTAGCGCCATCGTCCTCCCGGTGGCCCGGAATGTGCGATCTTTGCACGCGGAAACGAAAATAGGCCGACTCCCACCCCGCGAGTTTGCGAGTCAGACGGATAAAATGCCAAAAACCTCCGCGTCCTGTGCACGTATGTGTGCGACCGAAGGAGATAAATGGACATTTTGGACGGTGCTCATGCCCAGCCGAGCCCCGGCCCGCATCTACCTGTCGACCACTGACGGATGAACACGGAGCATGGCCGCTGCTGCATGAAATGGAGTCTAGTGACTAGCGGCGGTAGGCGATTTGACGTGGCCGTTGATGATGTACGGATTACCGTCGTGATGGATTGGGTCGCAATTAACGCCACACTGCCGTGCGCGCGCTCTTAGTCTCTCTGTCTGTCTGTCCGTCTCTCTTTCTCTATGTGCGCGAGTGTGTTTGTTTTGGGGTCGACACGAATATCGTCTTCTTGGTTTGTCACCGGCGTGAAGTCACCGATCAATCTTGCCTTTGCACCTTTAACATCGAGTAACGTAATGGTCCGGTCCAGCTTCTTAAAGGTCTGTTAGGAAATTCCTAAAGGATGTAGTAGTGCTTTCAGTTAGATCTTGTCCAGACTACAGGTATCTAGGCCAATAAACGGTGGTAATTTTTACTTTCTAGCGTCGACACTATGAGATTCTTCGCGTTGAAATTGACGAAGGCGCTCTCTTTGCCTTTGACGGTTCGCCTGTTTTGAAAATTATATCTTCGTTCGTTTGGAAAAATGGAATCTTTTAAAATCCTTTCAAATGAACAATAATAGAGCAGCTGCTTCAATTCAACTTCTTTTCCATGAATAGAAGTTGAATTGCAGCAGCTACTTTATCGATTGGTAATATATCTGCAATGACAGTAGTGTTCGAAAAAAATGAATGAAAAATCTTTTTTTTTCAACATTTCAACATCATTTTTATTTTTATTACAAACAACTGAAAGTATGCAATTTTACCGATTACCTGGCGCCTCCATCATTGGGTTTCGGTAACGGAGTTATATCATTTCTTATTCTCGGCTCGGCGACCAGCTTTGGAATTGCCTTTTCCTCCAAATTATATAGTGAAATGGCCCGTGTACTGATTGAAACTTAAATCTGCGACTCGCATGCTTATTTGAGTTTGAGACTCCTGATCTAAAGTCTTGGTGGATGTAGCAATTTGTTGATGATTTATCCTAGTTTCCATTTGTTTCGAACGGAATCAGCAAGCCGGTTTGGCAGTACCTATTCAAAAACGATAAAAGAACCATAAGAAAAAGAAAGTAAGAATTCTCTGTCGCTAGACATTTTTCTAGGGCTATACCTTCCCCCAACCAACGACTGTGGACAAAGGGGTTAGAACGTTTTCCATTTCTTTGCAAATGAAGTGCTTGAGCGCGGAACTTCAAGAAGTTTAATGATTAATTTGTGTGCGCGGAGATGCGAACGAGCATCGCATTAATAAAGTATTTCGATTCGAAGAACAACAACGCCACGCCACGTTTGCTCGCCATAAACGCCAATGCCCCTCGCTTGGCTTGGCGTGGAGTGCCAAACTCAATCAACGCACGGAAAGGAAGGAGGGGATGAAGGGGGCTGAGGAAGAGGAAAATGAAAAGAAAATTCAATTTGGAGTACCTCGTACCGGTAGAATTATCCTTTCGTGAAACAACGCGAGCATACCGAGCGAGCGCGCGGCAGCACAATTGCTTTTCATCAACAGTTGTCAAATGTGCAATTAACGACATCTACCTCACCACCATCACCACCACCACCAACACCCACACATGCACACATACACCTCTTTGCGATGTAATTCCGTCGACGGTTTTACGTTTTAATGAACGGCAGCGACGTGGAAGGTGTTACTAGGCGCTCGTACTGGTGGTGCTGTACCGGAGCAGGGTGTTTTATGTTGCTTTATGGACTCGTGTGTCTTTGTGTGTGCCATCGCGAACTGCGCAACGTAATCGATTTGCTACGCGGCACCATGGAGTGTTCTGTCCCGGTAAGCAACTCAGCCACTGGCTTCTTCAGCTCATCAATCTCGTTCACTCACTTGCTGGTACACCGGCATTGGCTGGCATTGTATTTGTATGTTGCGTCCCTCACCCTCTTCCCCTTGATACGCCCCGGAATGGGTCATTTAAAATTTTATGGCATTATGATTGCATCGGTTACCGGTAACCCAGTATCAGCGGGGCGCCTCCGTGCCCCGGTGCTGCAAATGGCCCACCTGTCGTGGCCATGCACGATGATACGTTGGGCATGTTTGTAGTTACATTAACCGGCATATAATCGTTAAGCTTCCGAGCAGCAATTCCGTTCCGTCAGCATAAAACCGCGTAAACGCGAGTGTGTGCTAGCAGAGTAATTATAAACATAAAATCGGTGGCGAATCCTGACACACTGGGCGGCGCACAGGCTGACGGTTGGCCTCGTTTCTGGCATCCCACCCCACCGGGCGTCAATCGGTCGTCCCCGATAGTCGTTACGGACGGAAAAGCATTTACTGTTGGCTGCCTGTTGACTGGCTTCTTCCTGTTTTTGGTATTAATCACCTTTGGATTTGGAGTGGGCAGGTGTTGTGGTGGTTTTTCTCCGTTTTTTCCTCGAGTGCCATCACGGATTGAGGATATTTTTATGGTGACAGCGCTAGTCGTGAGGGAGTACGATACAATGTCAATATGAGCTTGTTCCGGAACCATAAACAGAGGTAGTATCTTGTCTTGCTGCTGGACAGAAGAAGAAGACGGAGTGATCGCGAAAAGTTTTGATCTATGGATTCCCTGGTGCCACCGAGCTGGTAATCTTGTAAATGAGAAATCAAAAACCCCGCTCGACGACGACGCTATCCGCCGTATCTTATCCGCATTCTGGAGTCTGAGATCCGGCGCCACTGTTAAGTCCTTCGAGAAGCCCTTCAAACATTCGCGCTAAATATTCGATAGTACATCGCCCCAAGCAAGCAGAAGCAGCGGCGCTAAACTCGCGCCAATCGCTCTTCTCAACTAAGCCTCGCGTTGAAGCGCAGAAGGTGAAGAATGGAAAACTTTTCTCTATCCGTCCGCGTCCGCGTCGGCGTCCACGTTAAGCCTCAGCACAAAGTGCTTCTGATGCTGACCTTCCAGGGATTAGGAGGCGGTGGTCGTGTTCGTTCACTGGTTCTGGTGCGTGTGCCCGAGCCCGGTCACAAGATGGATTCCGTGGGCCAGATGATCGAACCAACGAATTGGGCATCTTGGGCGATATTTAAAAAAAAGATGAAAATCCGCACAGGAAATTATAAGAAGCGGTATAATCCTCCCTCACTCCCTTGACGATGGTGGTGTGGATTCTGGCTGCATGAAAGCTCGTTTCGCTTCAAAAGCCAGCCGTTCGGCGCTCGGTCACGAGCGGAGTTTCAGGGAAACTCCGGCTCTTCAATTAATACATCATCGATTCCGGATCCCTTGTCGTCCTGCTGCTGGTTGTTCGTCCTGCGAGAGAAAGATTTGATCCCGATAAGATTTGCTTCGCCACTTAAAACTGATTGGATCACGCACACCCCCGGGAGCGGCCTCGCCTGAACTGCGTGATTGCGTGACAGCCAGCCGAGTCGTCTGGACGTAGCACAAACTGTGCTTGATAACAAGGGGCTGAAAAGGGAATGGAGGCAATACGTCGCCTCCGTGGCTCTAGGCATTCCTTGGGAGAGTAATATTGAGTTTCTGTTTTCGAAATTTTCGGAAGGACCTACAACCGCCGGCGTGTCCTGATAGAATGTTGGCATGACATGCCCTTGGGCTGATACAAAAGATCAGTTTAAGGGAAAAGGGGTTGTGAAAGTATATCAAATACTAACAGAGGGCAGAGAGTGCAACGAAAGATGAAAGAGATGCTAGCGATTGAAGATTTGTTCCACGAATTTGACCGTTGCCCACACTTTCCACTTTGGTGGCTTCTCACTTCTTGAACGTTGCCGAAATTATTGGAAATCGAATGGCGTCTGTGCCTACTACAACGATACATGCTGATGATTGGCAGACTCTCGAGTTGTGATACCTCTCTCCATGGACTACCTTGATGAATTCAAGCTCACGATCTGATACAGTGTTCAACATGTATCTCGCACAAAAAGGAGAGCTACGATCGAACAAAGTTCACTCATGTTGGTCCCTGAACCATCCCTAGTAAACAAAGTGATAAAATCGCGGGCCAGAGAGAGAAAAAAGGGGTTCCTTAAAAAAGAAAACCTTCGTGCTCGATAGTTTAGACCCCCCCCCCCCCTGGACGACAGGGCGTGTGTGGGCGTAATTGCTCTCGTCACTTCCCCCATCGGAACACGCTGGACCCCATAGTGCGCCACGGTGCCCCTTTGGCCGTTTTAGACCGATTGTTTACCGTCGTGGGGCGCTTTTGGAGGTTTGGAAGATACGCACAGAGCTAGAAGGAGGTGGGATCTGAGGCCAGAACCGAGATCATCAATCAAAACCGAAACGGCCGCTGCGACCGTGGTTGACCGTCCCGGACCGCGAGCGCGCGCTCGCACACTCTATCCCGCGCAACCGACCATCCCCATTCGCCTTTTGTTGGAAGACGCATCAGACCAGAACAGAAGCACCACGCAACTGGCAAACGCGTGAAGATCCGGGGGACGAAAACATTCCAACATTCCAAACCGTGGGTTGCGTGGGCCATTGTGAAGCTGAAGGCCAAAACTGACCCAAAACTGACAGCTCGGCATGCCAGCGCCATCCGTGTCGCACGTGCGCCCCCCCTTCAATGCCCCGTGTGCCACGCACGTCAACCGGGTGGACGTCAAATCATCTTTGGCGCATCCGAGCAGCGCTCCGGTGTGTTCTGCTGCGTTGACTTTGTCCAGAGACATCCACATCCTCGTTCACCACCATCGGTTGACCACCTGGTGAGGGGGTCGAGCTGTCATGCAGATGACACAAGGGGACATAATCCGGAATCGGAATCGCATTCAAAGGAGTGGGAAGAAACTTCAAAGAAGGATCGTTCGGAACTTCTGGTCAAAGCTGAACCCAAAACAACGGCGGTAACCGGTGAGCGGCGAAATAAATTTCCATAATTAATTATGGACCGTTTGAGTGATGGAACCTTCAAGCCGCCCATTACCACAGATGCCATTTTCCATCCGCGCTGTAAAAAGCGAAAAGACCGGGGCCGAGTGAGTCAAGTGCGAGGAAATGTTTTCACTTTCTAGCTACTGACCGCCCAACCCACTGACCACGCAATGGACCCCCCGTCGAGGCGAACGTCACTGGATCCGAGACCAGTCACGGGTGGGCAGCGAGGGAGCAAGCGAGTGGGAGCGACGGCACTGAAAAACGCGGCCATGTTGACCATGAATATTGCTCCAACTTTGGCCATTAGCATCCGCAACTGTGAAACGCCAATCTTGAGATGCTCTGGGCGCGTGTGGCGTGGCGTTTACAAATGTTTTGTTTGTGTTCAGGCTCGTGCGAGTACGAGTTCTCGCGTACCCCAACCGTAATTACCCAGTATGAATGGAAGCGAAACCGAATGACTGGCCAAGATGACGGAGTATCGAGTATCCGTCCACGGTAATCACTGCTACAATGCCCGGTTACAATCTACTACCGTTTGCTAATGATGATGATAATGATGATGATGATGATGACGATGTTTTCGTGTACGGTTCGCACTACTAACGTGGCGTGTACTGTTTGAATGATGATTGATTGAAGAGTCGAATTGCGAAGAGAGATAAATTACGGACCTCGAGTCCCGGACGTACGGGCTCCCTGCTGCGTTCCTCGGCTCGGTAGAAAGTGAAGGAAATTTGTTTGCGATCCTTGCGATGGTGACCTTGATTGATGGAGTGTTTCGGATTCGGTTGGCCGTCACCGTCGGAATCATCCGGACCGGACTTCTCGAACACTCTCTCGGACTCTCTGACGAAACTTTAGCTCGATCGCAATCGAATCTACATTACGTTCTAGAGAAAACTGGTGTGTTCTGGAATGTTTTGACAGATTTCTGGTCCACCACCAGGAGCATCCACTGTGCCTAGATATTGTTTGTTAACTCATCTTTTCCCCTTAATTGGGTACTTTGGGACCAACAGTGCGCCAGTTTTATTGCCACCAAATATTGACAACGGACATGAATCCACTCCAACGACCTTCAACCTGCCGCCGGTGGTGTGATGGTGCCGGTCCGGTAGCTAATGGACTTGCCTGATAAACAATCATCGCTCACCCCCAAATCCCGGTGGCCCACTTTGGTTCAATCCGATAGCACGGTGCACCGTGTCACGTGGTGACACCGTGGTGGCCAGTGTTTTATGCCATCATAAAGATTATATTGGAAAACCAACCGGTTATAACCGGTTGCCGGGAATGATTTTATAAATCCGTTTCGTTACAGCGAGCCAGTGGACCTGGGACCTGGGGCATCATCATAAACTCGATGAGCTCTCGCTGTTGATGGACACTGTGCTGGTGTGTCTCTGGCCACATGTCGCGCGCTGTCACTCTTTAAAGTACGAAAAAGTGCCCCAAAAATTGACCGACAGAGAACCAGAGAGAGCCAGAGAGAGCCAGAGAGAGAGAGAGATCGATCAGCGAACGAACTTTAAATAGTTACACCAGCTCGGAACAGTCGGCACAAATCCACTCCAGGCGGCCAGCGCAAGGGATTATGCTGGGATGTATGGTGGGCATCCCTTGGCCCTTCGGAACCGGTTCCTCGCTTCGTCGGTCGCCGGTGGATGAATAAAACATAAAATTGGATTACGTCTGGACGAGTCGATAATTTGCGATCATCAAACACGGCGGTGGATACCGTGGTTGGTGGTGCGATTGGGGATTTTGGGAAAATAGATTCCCTTCCCATTATGACCGTGGTCGGGCCTTGTGTGGCGCACCGGGGACCGTGGCTACTCGCCTGCCCCCCCAAGGGAGATTTGCTGGCTAATGCCATCATCGATACGGAGTTATGCCGGTCCGGTTATGGTGCCAGCACAAGAGCGCTCATCCTATCGTGTATGTGTGGTGGATGAATTCTCGCTGCCAGAATGCCTCATAACGGATCCCTCTGGCGTTGGTTCTCCTTTTTCTGGCACCCAAAGTATTGCCAGCATTGGCCAGCCATTGTGCCAGCCTCCGTCGTAGTGGCCCCTAGTGGTAATTTAATTAAAGAATCCGATCAGAATCCGCCGCACCAGCCGGTCAGCAACAGCTCGACGCTATCCATATTCTATTTATTCTCGCATTTGCTTCACCTTTATGTGGCTAATAATATCGTTCCAGTGGTACCTGGTGCCTCCAGTGGCGGCCTCACCGCTTGTTGCATTGCACGACAAGCAATCCCTCGATTTGGATGCGTAGGACGGTGTGCCACTCCCTTCGAGCAGTGAATGGTTCCAATGGCGATGACCATTTCCACTGTTGGATCTGGTCCACGGTTCGTCCAGAAAGATGAATACATCTTTCCGGCCCCGGGACCGACCACGCCGTCATCACTACTGGTAGTGATGCGCGCAAAGGTGAACGTGCCTAAGCCGTCCATAATTAATTACATTTACATAATTTCCTTTGGCCATGGTGCCATACCATCGGACTGCTGATGCTGCTGCTCGAGCTGCCCATTAAGAAGGACGCTGACAGTTGGTTCTTCCCTTTCATTCCCGGAGCCACGATGGAGGCCTTCGGGTGTCTCAATTCTCCCAGGGGTACAGTATAAGATGATAAGAAATGGTCCTATCTCATCATCATCATCATCATCATCATCATGGGCAGCAGTAGCTTCCTTGGGGGCTCTTTTGATTCTTTCCAACTTCCACGCCGACCGAACCGAGTGGACAACTTCGGCGAAATTGAAGCCCGAAGCTCCCCTGCGCAAATGAGCTTCTGTGACGGCACGGGTCGCGCTCTTGTGTTGTGTGTTTCAAAAAACGTTGCCAGCAGTTGGGTTTCGGTTCGGAATTTTCAAAGCCAGCCACCACTGCACACACGCGGCTGCCGCGTGCTGCTTCTTTGCTTCTTAATTTATTTGAAGGCTCACGGCGCTCGACCGTTCTTTCGATCAAGAAACGCTCCTCCGGACGGTAATTATGAGTCGTGACAGCATGAGAAGGAGAGGGATGGCCGACGCTAGGGGATGCGCACGGGAACCTTTTTTGTCCGAGGGACCGGATTTCCGTCGCTTTCCCGACCGCTCACCTCACCTTGGACGGATATTGTGGGGCGAAAGCGGAGTTGGTGGTGATGCAGGCTGGAAAAAGTTGACACACAGAGTTTTCGACAGAATTTCCGGGATACTTGCTTAACTTCGTGGCTTCCGGGGATTGGTAGAGCGTGGGGGCTGTAATGCGATAGCAGGAGCAGAATGGAGCTTCTTCTGCTTCTCCTTCTTCTCGGAAGAGCTAATTCTGGCCAGCCAGTAGCGTTGGATCGTGTTTTTGGCATCGGGAAAGAAAATATAATTACCTGCCTGAAAACATCGTCGAAAGCATGTTCCAAATATTGTGTTCCAAATATTAAAGTATCGGTAACAGTGCGATGCGATGCGATGTGATGTTGTCGGAAGTTTTATCGTACTTGTTAAGGACATTTCGTGGATACAAGCGCCTCTTAAACTATCTAATCTCATTCTCTCCTCATTTTCTTCTAGCATAACGGCACAAAAATGTAAGGCAACAAAGATGACTCACGTGTTCCGACGGGTGCGTCCGTATAGAACAGCATAAAAGGTAGTGGCTGCAACGTAACATACCCGGTGAATAGCAATCTGCAATCTGTAAAGTGCAAGAAAAAAATCGAGTGTAAGTGTCCAACCTGAGAAGCAATCAAAGCAAAATGGTCTGCCTATAAATCAAAAGCCAATGGCTACTAGAACACCAGAACTGTGTTAGTGAGAATGCGTCCTGCGATGCAGTTGTAATCGGTTGTGCTCGCTAAACGAAAGTGTGTTTTTTTGGTGACTTGAGTAAATTTAACGTGTTCCGGCCCATTCCATTTTACTATAACATCGGTCTCTCCCTTTTTCCTACTAGAATCTCCATCAGAATTACCAAAGTGTTGTGTATTTAGATAATCTAACGCGTCAGCGCGTCAGTGTGTTGTGAGTAGTGTATTTGAGGTGTCCCTTTCTTCTTCTACTTCTTCCTTCCACTGTTCTTCGAGGGACGGTTGCGGACGAGCACATTACACATTTGATACCAAAGGATCGTCTGAGTGTGTACATTCTACCGAGTGCTGTTGAAAGTAGAGTGTATTTAGTGCTGAGTGCGTCCGCGATTGTGTGCGTATGTGTACAAAAAAAGGACGGTTGTGTACGTGACGGTTTTGCATCATCACGCATCGCTTAATCTCGACCGGTTGTGACACTAGCCCCAAAAACTACCCCCCCCCCCCCCGCCCTTTCTCACACTCAGTGGCGTCAAAACAAGGCAGAAAATTGTAAAAAGTAAGCAAAAAAAGGAAAAAAAAAACACCGGAAACAAACCACAAGGAATGTGTAACATAACCTGAATGAACTTGTGTAGCCAAATGAGAGCAAATGCCCGGATGCGGAAGTGCAGCGCTCAAACTACAAATTAACTAGATAACTCATTACCGTCCTCTTTAGCGTGTAAGGTGAGCTGAGCCAGTGAGCTCGCGCGGAGCGAATTCGAATCAAACACAAAACCTTGTACCACTGTCGTGTCTACGCTAGATACGTCAAGGTCAACGGACGCACGAATCGAATGTAGCCACCAGTACTGGCGGGCCCGTGTCCTCAACTTGTAACGTGTGTGCCAAAGCCGAAACGAAAGTTGTCGGCTCCAAATCCACCGATTTAGAGGCCCCCTGCCCGTTCCCGTGGGACTGAATATGATTTGCTCGTGTTGGCGGGGAGTGGAACCAGCAGAGAGTGAGAGAATGCTGCTCAACGAATAAAATACTCCATCGCCACCGCTTTCCTTGTAGCACCCGAATGTACATAGACAGACGAAACGTGAAATGTGTAATCGAAGTAAACGATGAAGTGAATCTCTCTCTCGAATTGGTGACGCGCGAAAAGTATTGACAACCCACTCGTCATCGTCCTCCAACAAAAGTATGTGCGCGTGGTGGCAACAGCAGCACAACGGGTGTAACGCGTTCCGGAAGTAAGAGTCGAGCACCAGCACGTGACCAGCGTTTCCCGGACTTCGAAGCTTGCTGGTTGTCACTCATAACGATGTGGTGGTGGCAAGGCCTGCCTTGGTTTGCTGCAGCAGCAGTAGCAGCAGCGGCAGCTGTTGCACGCTGTCCAACACAGCAACCGCAGCGAAGCAAGATGGTGATGGTGGCTCCCTTGGAACGGCGTTCCGTCGGTTAGGTGGAAACCCCGAGGCCGAGTCCCGGTTATGCCACGGAACTCCTACCGATAGAGACTGACTGAAGCCAGCCAACCAACGATTGTGTGTGATACCGTGAGTGCGTGTACGTGTGTGTGCGGGTGCTTGTGTGGTTTTTGGTGATATTCCGGTAGTGTGCTGCCCCCACCGCCATTACGCCACAGTCAGCGCCATGCTGTGGCTGCTACGATTACAACAAATAAATGAGTTTGGAGAACGATTGTGACTCGGTGCTCGGTGTGTGTCGTGTGCACGTGCGTGCGTACGCACGTTCTGTTGCGAGTTGCCTGCTGTGATTACCGAGCGTAAGACCACCGACTACTTCGACAGCCAACAGCAGCAGCAGGAGCAGCAGTAGCGACGGCAGCATCAAGTGTTCGGGTGCGTAGGTGCGTGCTGCTCTGGCCCGGCCGGCGGGCTGGTGTGCCGATGCCTAGCCGGAAACCCGCTTGGAAAGCCGCGAGAAAGTTATTTCACGCGTAATTGGTAACGGGCTGGGCTTTGGTTGCTGGTGGCCGGAAAGAAGGGAGCGTGAAGGGAAAGGTTCCATTTCGTTGTGTTCGTTGTGCGCTGAGTGTGTCCGTGCGTGCGTGCGTGCGTCCGTGCTTGTGTATGTGGTGCGTTCACGTTGGCAGTAGTTCACTACGAAGCGGAAAGACGCTCTCTACGGGGTAAGTAGCACTGTAGCGTGTTCTTTTGTTTCTTTCCCGGTTGAGCCGTAAGGCGTTGATTGCTTTTTACTAATGTATTTACCCCCTCAGCTCCATCGAGGGGCCTCACTGCCTGCGAGCGCGTTGTTCGCTTTCAACTCGAGCGCGTTCAAGCGTACGCGTACGCGTGCCATGGCGTGGCCTGGTGCCCCAATGTTTGGTGGTCATGTTTCATGGCGCATTGATTCTGGTAGCGTTTGCAGATTATCGCCATTTCGCCATTTCGGCTGTCCTGGGGCTGTGCACGAAACGAATGGTGAGGAAGAATGTGGCACCGAATGGAAACCGTTTTCCATCCATTATTTTCCCCCCGCAAGCCGCCGAATTAGAAACGGAACGTTATTCGGGATCTGGATGGTTTAGGACGCTGGGAGGTAGTAATAGCTCGAGTATGTTTATGATGGGTGTAGCTGTTGTAAAGTGCCTTATTTGCTTAGGTTAATGTTGGCCCAGTTTGATCGCCTAGTATCAAAACTGAAATTATGCAAGTATACGATGTGGTTTTAGATTTCTAGAAATAAAACGAAAAAAGCTCTGGTTTTCTGATCATTGGCTTTGATAGAGGAATGTTTAAATTTTAAACTATTTTCGTCTTCTCATTCGGGGGAAAGGTGCTTTATTTGGTTTATGTTTTGAAGCAATAGTCTGAAGTTGTTGTATTTTTGTAAATGAGTTTCTGACAAACCACAATGTATGAATATTTTTTAAAATGCTTTTAAAACTCTTGGAAGAAATACAACCACATGACAGTAAATGTAGAGTAGCGTCATTGAACAAGAATTGTTTTGCCGCCAGAATAGTACACAGATAGTGGATCATTTCAATTCTTAAAAATCTATATACTATCATTAAATTATATTCTTTCGTTAGACAAAACTACAAGAATTTTTTTTATTTAAATTTTCCTATTTAGCCATGATTTTTATTTTTCATGAGTAAAAAAAAGGATCCATCAGTTTGGTAACAGACTAACTGGTAAAAGATGCGCTTGAAAATCAGTGCAATAAATCGGAAGCTAGACAGCTCTTTGTAGGTTTGTGGATTCGATTTGCATGAAAACATGCTACAATATCGCTGAAAGATTTCCCATTTTAACATCAATAAAAGCCAACAATTAACTTCCTAAGCTGCTCCTCTTAAACGAGCAAACACTTGGGCCCAAATTCATTAGCAAGCATCGGCAAGCATTTACACTAATTCGTTTTTCGTACGTATCACCTTTTGCGCCAGCAGCGAGCACCCCAGCATCTCAAACAGATTGCAATGAGCGGACGGTGAGGCCAGCAAATGGAATTAGTTTCGTCGCTGTCGCTCATCACATCTCGGCTTATCCGATCGATTTCACGAGCGAAACAAGCGGCAGCAGCATTCCGTGAAGTGTTTCGTCGTTTCGTCCCGAAAAATTAAGGACCAAGGACCAGCGCGGTCTGCCTACCTTAAATCCGTCCTCACGCTCGGTGCTCGCACTCGGTCTCAGCCGTCGCCGTAGCCAGCCGTTGGGCGAGAGATCGAAAACACATTCGTTTGCCAAGACGATTAAAGGTTTCGCCCCGATACCCGAGTACGCTTCACTCAGCAGAAGGAGGAGAAGGAGGAGGAGGTGGAGGACATGTAATGGTGGCCTCAGGAGGGAAAGGATAATTAAATTTATAACGAAGATAATTTGAGTTGTTTCGCGCGGGCGCGACCACGGCTTGGATTCGGATCCGTGGTGGAGATTTCTGAGCATTAGGTGCATGACAGAGAGCATATAGAGCATTCGAGGGGTGCCGCGGTTGGTCCGTTGGTTTCTTTGGTACGAAAATAGCCCAACATTCCGCCCAACGTGTCCCCGCGTCCCCGCATCCCCGTGATATTGTGTCGGCCATCGTCATCACCGTCGTCGTCGTCGTCGGTATGCGCCCTGGTTGGTTGGTTGGATGGTTTGGTGATTGTGTTTCTAGGCTAGAGTGGGTACCGCATTACGAGAACGGCTTTTGGGACGGCAAATTTATTTGCTTCCTTGACATCAGCACACCCCCCCCCCCCCCACACCACCATCACCTCCTGGGAGGTTTATTTGTTGGCTGGTTGGGTTGGTTGCTTGGCGTATTGCTCGCTTTTCTCTTTCTCTTATTGTTGTTGTGTGTTTTTTTGTGTGTAAGGGAGCAAAAAGCAACTTAAGCGACATCCCAAACTATTGTGTCACCGTCTTGGCACGACAGTGGCCAGCGCAGCTTGGTTTGAATCTCTCTGTCGCGGCCACAAGGTGGATGGGCAGGGGTGGGGCACCTTGGTTGGTGGAATTAATTTCCCCCGTTTTTATTTCTTCACGTTTTTGTTTTTTGTCGATTAAACCGAGACGAATTTTGTCCGAAGGTTTTTATGTGATTAAACACACAATAAGCACGGAATGTTCTCCTCTATGCGTCATAACTGCCTCAATTCTACTGCCTTTTGAGCACTCGCATCGGAACTGTTGTCGATGCTAACGAAATGGCTACAGGCAGAGAACACGGGACCGCACTCACCATCACGCCACAACGACTTGGCAACATGAAACATGATCGGTCAGCCATTTCAATGTTGCCAAACCTCAAACCTGCGCTGCCTGTCTGCCTGTGGCACTAGACGTGTACAACGTGAGAGTGTTTGTGCCAATCATATTTCGAATTCATGTGCCTCTGTATGTTTGAAGAGAGAGGGTAAGGGGGAGAGAGAGAGAGAGAAACACAATACCGCACACCGATGGCAGCGCGTTCCAAGTTTGATGATTCTCGTCTCGACCGAACGAGGCGTAATTGAATATGTGGGTCACATACTTGGCCGCATCGCTCGTTGGCCCCTCCAAAAAGCCACTCCACTCCAATAAACGACTCGCTCCCGTCGCTCCCGTCCCACGGTGCTATCGAACATCAAAGGTATGCTCATAATGGCGTCAAAAGAGACGAGAGAGCGAGCAGACGAGTGGATGGACCGGAATGGTGAACCAGCGACAGCAGCAACACAAAGTTTTTCCACCCAATCCATTTAACCCATTCGTCGACGAGTGCCACTCGAGGCGCGTTTTCGTCCCCCCTTCGCCTCTTTTCTCTCTTGCACCACCCCACCCACGGAACGTCCTTGAGATGGCACGGCACTCTCGGGTATCACCGGGACGGGACAGCACTTCATCTCGATGCTCACTCTCTCTCGCTCTCTCTTGGGAGCATCCTCCGAAACTTGAGTCGAACCCCGGGACCTCACCATTCTTGACGAGCCACCGGTTCCCGGGGCCCCGTTCTCGGGGCCTTCCTCGAGATACCGGGTTCCGGTGAAGGGCCGGAAACTTGTTCATATTTTATCCACTCCACTCATCGACCATTCGGGCGTCCATTCAAAAACCCCCTGGCGAAGAAGGTGGGCGAGTGATGAGAAGATGAATGGCAGAGATGATGCCGCTGGATGATGTCGCAAGGAACAATCAAAGGCTGAGCAGAGGATCCCGCTAGTCTGTACCCCTTTGACGTCGAAAGTTTGTTTTGATCTTCGCTCCCGGGCTCGTTCCCTGAAGTGAAAAGTGGCTAACGGGTGGCCATCGAAATGTCGGGGGGAGGGAGTGGCAGAATCTTGTCACCACAACAGCAGCAGCACAAAGTGCCACATTTGGGGCGCCGCTGGAGTGCGACGCTTGTTCGACAGAAAAACTAAAAATCAGAGGCACAAGAACTCTTTTGTTAATTATTGTTAATTTCTTATGATAATTTCTTTATCTCGCTCCAGCTGCTGGCCGACAAAGTGAGGTTGCGTGTTGCGTAGAGCAATGGAAATGGGGATTGGAATGAGCCAAGATGCGCGCCAAGTCGTAACGGAATGTTCCAGGAAATTAATGCTATTCATTGCTTTATGTTCTGCCAATAAAGTGTGCCAGCCGCCTTTGGGCATGTTTTCAAGTTGGACGAAAACACATTCACAAATCATAAAAACAAGGATACTCTGGGGGGGGGGGGGGGGGGGGGGGTTTGAAGCATCAAACTTCTTGTACGCTACAGCGCCTGCGAAATGAAGAGACATTCGAGGCTTTGTTCCATCATGTGATGAACAGGA
This sequence comes from Anopheles aquasalis, assembly GCF_943734665.1. Taxonomy (NCBI): domain Eukaryota; kingdom Metazoa; phylum Arthropoda; class Insecta; order Diptera; family Culicidae; genus Anopheles; species Anopheles aquasalis. The sequence continues at coordinate 28,362,893 of NC_064877.1, read as the reverse complement.
CTTCTCGATTCCACTTCGACTGAAAGCCCTTTCACAGGGTCCCTCGTTCGCACGTCTCTTGGTGAAATGTTGAATTTTCTAATTAGCGGCCCCACCGGCGGGTGGAGTGAAAGGAGGTCAAACTTTTCGTCCAAATTCTAGGGCGCCCAAACACCGTCGAGGGAACGAAAACCGTCTTCCGAGAAACGACGCGGACCACGAGAACAACTCTGCGGAGCGAAAAAAAAGCACCAAGAATGGAGAAGTTCGTTAGATGGAAATTAAAAAGGAAATAAATCCCTCAGGCTCAGGAAGGTGGTGGTGGCCTCAACCAGCATGTACCGTGGCCCTCTGGGGTCTGGGGAGAAAAAGAAGAGGTGAAACAGGAGCAGCAATTTCGGCACTTCTAGTCCAGCGCGCCTTTAATGGACAAGGGTGCTCCGGACATTAGATAGATAGAAGTTTGCATACCACCCTCGCACAAAACCTCCCCCCTTTACTCATCCCCAGCAGTGTGTAAGTGTGCAAGCACGGAGTGTATGTGTGTCTGTGTGAGTGTAATAGATTTTATGGTCCTAGAACCGACTAATGGTTTCTAGCATCCAGCAGCTAAATAGACACTTTCACAATGACCCACCAAGCTTCTAGCGTCCATCTTGACCATAAATGAGTGAACACAGCCACAGGAACAACAACAACAACAGCAAACGGTAACGGTCTGGTTGCCCCATTCTCTTTCGGTCGTCGCTCGTCGCTCGTTGAACTTACCGCGCCTCCAGCGCCATTTCAACCGGTTTGACAGAAAGTTAGTTTCATCCCTTCCCCAAACCCAAAGGCGGCTGTTTGCTGTTTTGTAAGTAGTCCAGTAGTCCCGGGTGCTTGGGTGGAATGGTGGCAAACACTTCTTCAACTTTCTCGCACCACCTTCCGAAGCACCCCCCCCCCCCCCCCCTTTCTACCCAAGACATCCTCTTTGGCCGTTGTAAGCATTAAGGGAGTTGTTTGTTGGGTTTCGCAAGGAAATTGACCAACTTTCACGAAACTGCTACTCACTCGCTCTCTTCCTCTCTTTCTCTCTCTCTCTCTCTCTCTGTGTCTCTTCGTCTGTGTCATCGTGCCTTGACCACTCGGTCTAGGACTCACGCTAGAGGTAATGGTTTTATATTGGAACATTGGGACAACGGGCACCAGGAGGGCACCTCTTGGTCACTTGCCGTCGACGTCGTCGCTGGTGCAAGTTCCGGTAGTTTTACGGCACTTTTTATGACTCCTCTAGTGTGTGACTCGTGTCTGTGTGTGTTTGTTGGTGTCGTGGCCGACGCGTCAACCTTCGGTTCATGGCCTCGATGGTGGAGAAAACATGCCAAACAACCATCCGTTACTCTATGATGCACATCAGAATGCCCCAGCAGAGTACTCTTGCTCTGTTCTGTTCCGGTCTTAATATAGACTCCTTTAATTGACTTACTTGTCTATTACGACAAATACGAAGCTTTTTACCAAATATTATTCAAAGCAATAAATGCGATCCTTCTACTAACACTGCTGCATTACCGAGATTCTTTCATCTAAAAGGAACGAAAATAAAGGAACTCTCATCCCAAATATCGCATTCGAGTTCGAGAAAAATGGACAGAAAGGGATAAATAGCGAGCTGTCCTTTCGGTTCCCTTCCGAGCGGTGACAGCGGTCCAAGTGACGAAAGCAAAAGGTCCACTTAAGACGATTTCGCTCGAGTCGCTCTGAGCCGCTTGAGTGAGAAAAAGTTATTTTCCCCTTGCCCCCAAAAATACTCCTTCCCTCTCGCAACGAAGTCCCTTTCGGGGGAGAAAATAAAGAAATTAAAGAACCGTGACACTGACGGACCATCTCCCCAGATAAAGAGAGAGAGAGAGAGAGAGCGAGCAAGCGAAGAAACGAAGGCAGCAAATGGCTTCTTGGCCTCGCAAAGTATTGAGGGGAAGAAGGGGTGCGAAAACGGACGTGGATCTAATCTGACAATTTTGGGTTGGCCAGCAGCAGAGCACAAAACAGGCGAAATGGCGGGATGCAGCACCGTGGCACCGAGTGGCGAGTGGCGAGTGAAAGTCAACTCGTTGCGCCAGGGGCACGAAGCGAATGCAAAGTTCAAAGAACTTTTCATGCGAAACGGTTAGCAACGGTGGTGGTGGTGGTGGCGCTGCTGCTGCTGGCGCAACAGGACAATAACAGTGAACGAGGATGCTTGGCCGCCTGGGGACCACCATCGGAAGGGGAGAGGCAACTAAAAATGCCAACATCGTCTCGGTCGTCGCCGTCGTCGTCGTCTCGTGGCGTTCTCGTCGTCCACAGCCCTTAATTCTCTGCCCGCGTCTCTGTGTGGAATTCAACTAAAATGTAACATAATTAAATTTTTATCATTAAATTACGCTGGCACGCTTCGGTCCGCCGGCCATTGCGCCAGCCAGAAAAGGGGACATCGGAGATAAGCTTGCTAGCCCTGCGTGCGCTCCGCTGAATTCCGTCGCCGGTGCTCTCTGCTCAGTGTTCAGTGCTGGCAATTGTTCGTCCGTTCGTTGCGCCACCATCTCCTTGGGAGAGGGGAGGAGACCGTTGAATACCGGGTGTCCCGGGTGGCCTAGTGTCTGCATCGTCTGCGCGACCATTCCTCGAATGCATCATCCAACGTTGGTAGACGCCATTTTCATCGAAAATTCCCTTTCGCTAGAGTCTCCAGTGTGGCCACCGCAGGGCACTGAGAGGAACATGAGGACAACCCGGGGGGGGGGGGGGGGGATCAAAACTGACACCGACAGGTGGTGCGATGTCTACGGTGCGGATCATCGCCATCATCGTATAGGACGTCGTCGTCATCGCAAAACGAACGACGGAAACGACTCATTTGAGTGGAATCGCATTAGTTCGTGGTGTGGCCGTTGGATGATTACGGCTAGTGGCCACGGAAGGGGGGGGGGACTCCACTGCCGAAACTCTATTCGGTCGGGGGGAGGTGGTCAAGCTTGTTGCCACGGGTTACGGTTGACGCGACCGACGGCGTTCCGTGTGCTCAATGGTCCTCAACCCGCAACCGGTTCAGGGCTAGGCGGATGCTGTGGATTTTGTGTTTGGCATGCGATCTGCCATGGAATGGCCACGGATTAAAAATATGTATATATTTATACCCACGCTTACACATTGTTGAAGCTACACAACTTTTAGCTTCTTTTTTTTTAATTTTTGTACAGCATTAGCACCGTTGTCATGGTTTGGTTGATGAAAACAATACGAAAATCCGTCGAAAAATCAAAGGGGGCAGTGAGAAGGAAAAAGCAAAATTTGTTTTTTCCTAATGTTCAACGTGAAGTACTGGCGCCTCCATCACTATCGATGGAGTATGTGATGGAGGCGCCAGTACTTCACGTTAAAATTTTGGAAAAATGATATTTCTCCATCATTTAAAGGTCACGTCCACTAGTTGGTGACGTCTTTATGTCTGTTATGTTGGGGGAATTGTTATTCACCCAAAGGTTACGGTCAGTGGTTAGTTTAAGATCCAAACAACACAACCGTTGGTATCTCATTGGACATTGGTATTGCAGCTGCCACAGTGAGGACGGTGCTTTGTCAAACCGTACAAGTCGCAGTCCACCGTGGCCAGTCGTAACGAAAGCAGATTGAATGACTCCCACAAACACAAACACTCAATCTATGCCTCACGCCTCGTGTATGGCGCTGGTCCAAAACAAACGTTTGGCATCTCGTTTCATAATCCAACCAACCAACCAACCGACCGGCTGTTCGTCCTTAACCCTCATCGACCTCTTGCTTGGTTGGTTGGTTTCGTTCGTCTTGGATTGTTGATCCAATGTTGGGTTCTGCGGGGTTTATTTTCGTTTGTCAAATTGAAAACATGTTCACACACGAAGACATAGTTCATCACAGGGCGTTCGATGGACGAGATTTGAGTTACTCGAGCAACCACCAATCAGAAGATAGTATTTCATTCGTAGAAGGCCTCTAACACTCCTCCCGCAGCAAGCTTGATGTTTCAGCTTAGCAAGCATCCAATGTTACCTTTAATGCGGCCTCCCATTGTCTTTAATGGTGTTCAGGAACCCAAAAGGTGAATGCATGAAGCTCCAGAGAAGTGTCAAGTGACTTGAACATCTGCAGAGATCCGCAGAGTGTTCAAATGCAGAGACATTGTAACGAACAAACACTTGCGATCACGGCCACGATCCACACTCCACCTTCCATTCGGTTTCCAATTCCGACAAAACGAACAAGAGCGACACAATTCGCTTCGAATGGTTCTATGATTTGATCAATCCCAAACTGAAACCGAAACAGTCCACCACGCACCACCGGTGCGACACAATCAACCCATCAACCCCTGGGAAAGGGCACTCGGCGTTCTCGTTCCGTGCCAGGTTTGTTTAGGTACCAGCGGATGCTAGGTACTTCATCTGTCCCATTTCCGGACTTTGCTTTCAATCATCATCACAAGGAGCAGTAGCAGGGGCGGAGGGGGGAATCGTATTAGGGTTCGGTTTCTAGCCACCATTTGCTGCTCTCTTCAAGGCACCAATCGGAACTAGCTGGCCGGATGGATGGTCCAGGTGACACGTGTAGCCGGGGGTATAAAGTTTTGTTCGACCCCAGCCTACAGGGACAGTGGCCCAGGTAGCAGGTGTCGCGCCCGTCCACACGCACACAGAACCGGATTCGGATTGAGTTTCGCTTCTTTTGCACTGTCATGGTCCGCAAACGGGGAACGCGTAACGGTGCTCCCTTTGCTCTCGTAAGAGGCTGACCTTTTGCTCCACCATCCCCATACTGCCACCCTCGAAGAAAAAAGAAGAAGGAGAAAAGAGAAAGAAAAAGATAGATCCTGATCGAATCTCGGTCGAAAAAGGTGGCTTGCTTCGGTTCGCGCGTTGCTTTATCCACCGACGAAGAGGGAAAACGAAAATACATATAAATAGAGATGAAGAAGGATCGGGATAGCTGGGTCCCAGGGTGCCGAAGGTGAGGTCCGGAATCCGAAGCGGAAATCGAAATCCCCCGAACCACTGGGACGATGCGGGACCGGGGTGGTGATTCTTCAATTTTACTCTTGAATAGAACCGATAATGAATATCGAATAAATTGCTTTTTTCCCGTGGCCCTACCGAAATGCCCAATGCCACCGGAGGATCCTTCCCCCCTCCCCCTGGCCACGTTGTGTGTGGTGTTCTGGAGTGACGAATACCGTTTGCTAGCTCACCTGCTGCTGCTGCTGCTGGTGCTCGTGTCTCAGATTGCCAATCTTCGATTCGCAATTTTCGCCCCCCCACCAAAAAAAAAAAAGAAACCCGACCTGTGCTGCGGTGCCGCTGCTGGACCTGCTTTATAATTCTGGGCTGGTTTTCTCGCCTCCAGGCCAGCACATGATTCATTTACGTGCCCGCCAGGTATCGGATCGGTAGGGATGATGGAATTTCACGAAAAAGAAAAATCCCGTCCCCAGGACGACCATGTTACCGGCGGATGGGTCGGTCTAGACGCCTAGAGCGAGGAGTTGCTTTTGATACCTTCCGGCCACGGTGCTGCTTACTTATTCATAGTCACGTACTGCCGTACCCGCGTAATGCTGCACACCCCCCTCCTCCCGGTGCCCTTGGGGACCATCGGGCAACGTAACTGACTTGTGGTTCCATTTCGGTTAGCACTCTCACAGTGCGTGCCAGCGTTCCATGGCGATCGCTCACACCACTGGCACTAATCGACTACCGGTCTAATCTTATCATCCCCTCCCCTCTATTCCACCACCAGCTAGCAGTGTGGCGTTGCGTGTTGCGAAAGAAATGTGTCCAGAGCCTTCGCTAGAGATAAGCAATCGGTCGTCGTCGACCACATCATCGATGTGTCTGTCGGTCTGATTAAATGCCATTTTGTCGCTCTGGAAGGGAATTATTAGGATCACCCCCCCCCCCCCCTTCACCCTCTCTCAGATTCCTCCCTGTAACGCCTCGTGACGCAGATCATTAAAAGCAATCACGGTCTGCTCAATTTTATAGTCTTCCCCGGTCGCGCAACCAACGAGGCATGCTGGCATCGTCGCTAACGGTCAAGGGTCTACGCACGTTCCGCTTCCGCTTTTATGTCTTCGTTTGCACGAGGGGATGCAAGGGGAAGGGGTGGTGCCGAAGTGGCCGAACGAGCTTGTCGTTAGTCCAGTAAACTGTGCTGTCCTGAAGCTCCCGGGGCGGGTGGGCGTCCGTTACATCGGAAAAATCCCTCGCGAAACCACCCCTCTGGATAGGGGCATCTTCACCCTTATCTCACCCCATCGGAAAAGCGAGAGAGAGAAAGAGAGTAAGGGACGGTGACACGCCGTTCGGTGTTAATTACTTTGTAGAACAAAGTCGTAACCATCATCGGCACGTCTCATCGGACTCGCTGTGACCGGCGGCTGTCAATCATGGTGGATGGCGGAGCAGCGGAGACATCAGCTAGCCACCCTCTGACCAGCCTTCCGAACCGGGGTGGGGTTGTTTTAGATGTTTTTTTTTTCTCTCCCTGTCTCTCGGAAAGTTCTACTTTCCGCACCTACCGCTACTCGTCCGGACGGTCAGCTTGCCGGCATCGATGGACCGATGCCATCAGTTTAGCAATTAAAAAGTTTTCAAAATGCCGACGAAGCGCTGGTGCGGCGTGGCTAGTTCCGTGTTTCCTCTTGTAGCTGCTGCTGCTGCTGCTGCTACTCCCTGTCCCTTACTTTGTGTTCTCCGTTTTATGCTTCACTAAGAATTCGTTAATACCTTCCACCGCCGCACGGAACGGCACAGTGAGGCTGGACTTTGAGGCTGGCTGGAGACGAAAGAAGACAACCAACTCACCAAATTCGCACCCAAGCATTAGCGTTGGCGCCTGGCGATCAAAGGATAACGAAGCGGACACTAATCTACGGGCCGCGTCCTCTAACAGGGGACGCTCCACGAGACTTTGCTGATTGGCATGGTGTGGTGGTGGCCAAAAACAAGCAGAAGTGAAACGAAGTGTGACCAATTGTCGGTGTGGCCCGCCGACAAATGTTTCGGCGCTCGAGAGATTCAATTAGAGAGAGAGAGAGAGAGAGACACGCCAACACCAGGCGGTCCATGTCTCGTGAAACTTTGCACTCGCGTCCAATAATGCGGAAACGCGATGGTTTCGGTGGCATGATTATGCTTATGCGGCCAACTACGATCCTCGACGCTCCTGTCAAACGCTCGGTGAGGGCTCGGTTTGATGCGGCCTGCTGCTGGACTGGATTTGAATCACTCTGCACGGAGCAGAGCTTTTTCAATTCTCGCGCCCTAGATGGGCCACGATGGGAACACAAGTTGTACATTTCTTAATTACTGCTCCAGATCTCCGAGTGGCATGGTGTGGCGCAACAAAAGTGACAAAAGTGGAAGAGATAGAGAACCAAGAGGCGAGTAGTGGAATGCACGACACGCAGGACCACTTCATTAAAGCTCCACCACTCCGCCGTACAACAAACACACTATAAACAACGGTCATCAACAACGGTGCTGGCACACATACGCGGATCGGATGGGTGTGCGCCTTCTTGAGGTGGATTCATCCTCGGGCCCATCATTATGCTTTGTGCGAGTGCGCTTCCCCGCACGTTTGCTTCCTTTCCAAGGCCGAATACTGTTGGCCTTGGCCCCAGGATGCCGTTGTAGTAGTAGTAGTAGTTGTTGTTGTTCTTGTTGTTACTCATTTCGTTCTTCTTCCAACAACACTGTTCGGCCCCTGGTGTGCCACCGGATTATCTGGCCTCGCTTGCACACGCGCACCACCGCAGGTTAAGTAGCACTTCCCCTTTCCTTTCCCTTTCCCTTGTTGGCCATGTTTCAATGTTCTCAAATGGCCCAGGAAAGTGACGCGCTGGTGAATGTGGTGGGACGGTGAAAAGGATCGCAACAGCATCGCCGGTGGCTGTTTGTGATGTTGTGCTCAGGTGATGCGGCCAACGGAGAAGCTCAAGTGCTGGCTGGTTGCTTGCTGGGGCTGCTGGGGGTAAGGTAAACATCGCGCTAAGATGATGCTCGGCTGATGGTTTCGTTTATCAATTTTGCACCGAAATGGCTCACCTGTGCTGCGTTTGTCTTCAACGCGCACAACGCCACCCACGTGCCACCCCTTCTTTTTCATCCTCCCCTCGATCAGTCGTCCTTTCACTGGAGTCAGCCGCAGCCTGGAGTGGACGTCCCGTGCAGCTACTAGACCGAATGAAGAGCGCACACATACAGAGAAACACAGGGTACTACTGCGTCAGACGAACTGATAGCGACCGACAGCGCGGTAGCCCGCGGCGAGCGTGGAGCTGATGGAGAAAATAATTAAATTAAATTTCTCAACAACCAAGCAGTACCCCCCGGGGGGTGGTGGATAAGGAGGAGGTGGAGATGGGGGATGGCTAGATACCTGGCATGGTCTGTGTGCGTACGTGTGCGAGTGTCTGTTGAGCGGCATCAGCAGCAGCAGCAGCAGAATCGACCACAAGCGGCCGCTGGTTGGTGAGGATTGGGTCTGTTGCTGCTGCTGCTGCTGCTCGAGACAGAGAGATAACAGCTCCATTTAATCAAATGGTACAAGTTTAATCAGACACAGACAATTGCAGAAACATCACACCGCACTGCAGCCCCCCTCCCCTTTCCCGAGGGTCTCATTGTGCGGAGTCGAAGGCTAATAGACGGGATAACCACGGTTTGTGCGTTCGCCACACATTCCACCATTTGCAATCGATACATCCGATGAGCAAATGCTGATGTGGTGATGCTATTAGATTATTCACAAACAGACGCACACAGTGCGCCGATGGCAAATGCTACGAGCGAATGTCAAAGCGAATGATTCATAAATTAGATTTCAAATCCCAAACTATTGCTGTCCACTTGGAACGGCGCTGAAATGAGAACGAAAGGAGGCCATCTCGAGGTCAAACAAAGTGACTTATCTTCCTTTCCGCCCCCTAGATGCATCATCCCTTGCCGGATGCCGTTGTTGAGGTTGTGGTACTTCGTTCGTACTCCCTTTTCATCCACATCCTTTGCCTCATTTTCTTGCCATGATGAATACTTTGTGAGGGAGATCAAGCAAGCGGCATGAGCCTCTGTTTGAGGCAATAGAGCTTCCAGGCTTCAAGCTCCCAGGCTCCCCAGGAACGACGGGCCGGATACGGTACGGTGCGGGATTATTTTTAATTCCTTCCGTCTTTCGGAGAGGCGAATGAATGCAAAGTGAAGCATTCTTGGGTTGGATAATGATGAACAGGAACCGAACCGTGGAAGAGGCGCGCTGGAGGCGTTTTGCAAAAACAAAAACATCTCAAACGCCCGTGGCCTGCTGCTGCGCTGGTGCTGAACGAAAAGTGAAAAAAATGTTTTCAAGAAATCGTTGCTAGAGAGAATGAGAAAGAGAGAAGGATGGGAATGAAGTGTACTTGGTTGGATTTTCCTTGAAGACGCAACGGCTGTTCGGGCTGCTTGCAGTACTTGACGTACGAGGACGACGAGAACGCTCTCCTGAGATTAATCCAAACGCAGAAGACGCAGACGGGGAGATCGTGGTTTGCGGTGCTAAATGAAGGATTTCTCACTGCCGCCATGGTCGCCATTTTCACGCGGAACCTCATAGAGCCAAACACAAACAACATTTGCAGCAACCGTAGGGAACAGTAGGCTCCGTGGTGGGTTTCGAGCGTTCCTTTCGCGCTCTCTCTCTCTCTCTCTCTCTCCTCCTGTTTTCTCTCTCTTTTGAAAGTGATCGAGAAAATAAATAAATCTCACATAAAAGCATAAACGCGGCATTTCGGAGGAGAAAAAAGAGTGCAAAAAAACGGAAGAAAATGGAAGTGCTTGCGAGGGAGACGGAAAATTGCTTCACTCCAGCGTAACTCCTTCACCCAGTCTCCACACCCACCATTGGCACAGTGGTCTTGTGGCTGATTGGATCGGCTCTCGAGGAAAAGTATGTAAATAAGGCTGTGGCGGTTAGGTTAATTACTTTTTTGCTTCGAAAATTATGCTCCCTTAAGACAAAACTGGGAAAAATAATCTTTGCTACCATCCGCGGGAGGAGGACGGTGGGAGCGGAGGGAAAGTTTGCTCTTTCATTCGGGAAAGGATGATGAGGACCACCACCGCTCTCTTCCCTTCCTACCCTTTTGAGGTTGGTTTGCGCTCGAGCTTCGAAATTATGTTGAAGTTTCGCTCCATCAGCTTTCGGTTGTATTTGTGTGTTGGTTTAAAAAAAAAAGATGGAAAATGAAACCCACATTCTGCGTACCAATCTAAGGGAAGGACTAAAAGCGGTTGTGGAGAAGGATTGTCGAAGGGTTGTCAGAGGCCAATCCAGCAAAACGACCGAAACTCGATTAATTAGCGTGCTTGAGATTACCTTTGATTTGACTTCTATCGTTCACTGCACTCGATTAAGGTGTGCGTCTGTGTTTTGGTTGAGAATTGATGGCGAAAAGAACGTTCTCTGCGCATGAAGAGCTATTCATTTCATTCGTGAAATATTGATTTATGGGTATTAGCATAACTCTTCATTCTAAACCATTTTTCATTAACATGATTTGGGAAATCTCCGTCCTACGATCGTTAACAATGAAACGGCTCACCTCATCCCGAGCAATCACTCTCTGTCAGAGGTTCTTTGTGCTGTGGTATGTTTTCAAGAACATTAACATCGTGCAACCAGTAATATTATCGTTAGTATTACATACTAATGCGTTGTCATTATTAGAACTTTTGATTAACACTTCTAAGTGTAAGTTTGTCGTTATAAATAAGGCATATAGCCAGCATCTACTTGGTTCGATTGTAGTTTATGGTACACAAATAGGTAATTGAATGTAGGTAGCGAGTAGTGGTTAATACGTTAATGTTATGCCTGATCGACCAATAAGTGAAAATTTGAGTAAAAAATTAATTGGCACATAACATTCGAAATCGTAATGACAAGTTTTATCATATTCGTTGATGAGCTGCTGTAATTTTTCATTAACTGGGCGATTTCACTGACTGAACTGGAATATTTCATGCTTTTTTTGAATTTTTCGCTTTCAAATTTAATTTATACAGAACTGAAACTTAACTTTAAACTAAACTTACTTTATATTTTAAACTGCTGCGAGCTATCCCAATTCCATCCCTTACCGTTTCCCTCAAAAAACTAATTCCGTCCAAAGTGCATCCTCTAAAGTAACCATTCTAGCAAATATTTTTTGCTTGCTAGCCACCCCACTCGGCCCTCCCTTGGCATACAAAAAGATCAAATACTGAATGGTAGAACGTTGGACGGGCAGATGAAGCCCGGTTCACGCTTTTTTGTCGAAACTGAAACCTTCTCTTTTGTCCCGTGCCGCACCGGTGGGATGCAAGAAGTGAAAAGACGCGCTCCACCAGAACTCCCTGTGGGGGGGAAAAGAAAAACCTTTAATGAACGCAAATGCACGAGACACATTTGTCGTGCATTCTCTGTACCCTCGTAGCAGCGCCATCACCCCATCTCCACCCAATTCTAGGCCATCCAGATAAGCGCAGCGAGCGATCCGTTGGCTGGCAACCAACCCACCGGTGTGGGCACCACCATCAACCATCCCCTCCACCCGACAGACGGAGACGAGGTTTTTTGCAAAAACGCGAGTCCTCGAGTCGAGTCGAGTCGCGACTAAATTAATTACCAGCGGCGGCCACGATGCCACGATGGTTGGTGGCGGTCAGTGGCCGTACAGACAGACGGTCACCTAGCCGACGGAGTGCAGTGCAGTCACCGTTGGAGATTGCTCAATGCTCCACTTGTAGCCGGCCCCCGAGTCGCTACCTGCCATGTCGTGGAGCAAATCCGTCACTGTCTCATCGCAGCGGCAGCTCTTCCGCGTTACAATCGCGTCGGTCTGTCGGTTGCACCGGTGCAATCATGGATCATCTCGAGACAGACCCAAAAACCCTTCCTTACACAATTAACGAAAACGCAACCGTCGCAAACCGCACCGCACGTTGGCCCCACTTGTCATGTCGCGACTTTGTCACTCGCGCCATCGCCAACGACACACATTGTGCGAATGAGACTTTCGTCGCATCGTCGTCGTCGTCGTCATCGTCCTGCAACTGCGATCCGATGCTCATGCATGCTTCTAAGTCCGCTTGTCTTTTAATTAGATTTTGGACATTCCTTAAAACCGAAGACGAATCTCTTCTCTTAGAATCACCTTCGAGCGCACCACGATACACCATCATCATGTGCATGTAACGGTGGCAACGATGGAGACGCAGAACGGCTTCAAGAAGGCAACGGCACAGCGCACAGCATTGGCCACGAGCAAATGTGTAATAATGTGGAAGCGCTATTCAAACATTAAAACACTAAAAAGCAATCTATTGTTTGCAGCCCCCGGACTGGCTGGCTGGCTAGCTGGCGGATAGCGCCTTATCTGCGCGCCCGGTCGGTGTCTTCGAAGAAAAAGAGAACAATGCATAGGCGCCGCCTTTGAGGAATCCATGGTTTTCTCTCTTCTTCTTGTTTTCATTGTTCTTTCCATTCAACGACACACAGCGGGGAGCGGCATTGAGCTAGAAATGTCCATCCAAAAGCGGTGGACGCCCCTGAGGACGCCTTGAAGCTAATGCTTCCGAGCCAGCGAAGGACAGTGAGAACCATGGATTAAATATTCACTCCAAGGGTGGCGCTGGTCGTGCTGATGATGATGATGGTGGTGGTGGTGGTGGTGGCTAAAATTGTATAATTAGCTTTGTGCCTCACACTTACAAAAGCACACACAAGGAATAGGACGAATCTCGTCGGATATACGATCCAGTGTTGCGGTGTGGCAAGTCAGTCCAGGGCCTGCATCCGGTTTCAAGCCTCGACACTGGTGGCGGTTCCGACAGAGAACCAGAGACTGGACCGCACGGGTGTGCAACGTACGCTCGCTCTGGGCTGGCCTCAGAGGATCTAGAAGAACGGACACAAACGAAGAAGAAAAAAACTGAATTCCCAGCCAAGCGACGAGACCGTTCTTGCTTCGAGCAAGATGAGCTGCAATTTTGTTAGCATTCAAATGAGCATCGAGTGTAACGAGTGCGAGAGTCCTCTGTCCCTGTGGTGGGACCTGAGAGGAATTTTACAGTTTTTTACTGCCACTGGCCCTCTTTTTTTCCTACTTCTATTGTTCTTGCTCCGCCACCGCTGCTGGTATGCTGGTATTCGTTAAATTAGATTTTCTCGAAAAACTGATATTACAGCTTGGTTTCTATCTCTCTGTTTAGTTACTCCAGTGCTCGGTATCCAGTGGTCCATGTGAAAGGAAATCACCAGCTCAATGTGTTTGCCCACTAGGCACCAACATGCAGCAGCGCTGCACTAAACGCAGATCACGTTTGATCATGTTTTTTCTCGCCCAGAACATGGGCGCAAGTTTACCGCGGTGCCGTAGGTAATCACTGGCGTGGCGCAACCTGGCACTAGGAGCATGAAAGACCGCGCCCCCGAGAGGCGCGTAAGTGAATGCTTGCAAATGCAGCAAATTAATTAAAATATCATTCTGTTTCCGGTCGCGCTGTGGGTGAGGTTGCCCTCTTGGACGGAGTTTCTTACTGGGAAAGTGCGGCAACTTTTGTGGCCAAACTTAAAATTCATTCTTCTTTATGCTAATATTGCTGCGTCGCGTGTTGGAGGGCCGGTGAGGGGATGAAGAGCGCTGTGCAGAGTTTCAGCCAACCACCGTCTGTCTGTCTGTCTGTCTGGTTGACATTTTGAAATATTTTTCGCTGCTTTTTACTTTCTTTTCTACTTCGTTGTCTTTTCCACCGTTCCTGGTGGCCATCCTGCCTAGCTTCGGTTTCCGGTGCCGGTTTCTTGAGGTACGAGGTCTTTTGTCTTGTCCTCCAGGGCGCTCCAAGGGATTCTCGGGATTTCATCGTGAAAGAACAGTGTGCCCATGGGTTGATGGCCCGTTCCTTCACGGTTTTTTGTGTGCATTTTTATGCCACCAGCCGCGTGCGTACCGAATGGCACCGACCGGAGAAATTCATGACATCCGGGGATTAATTTAAGGGCGAAACGGGCCAACATTGCACTTGACAGCAGCCATTCCCGTTGCAGCAGATTGTCTTCTAGTGTATTTTGATCGTTCCGGGCAGCGCCAATAAGAAGCTTCTCTTTTTCCCCTGTTTTTCGACAGCTTTCTTTGCGAAAGCTTTTTGGTGCCAATTAGACGCAAGCTTGTAGCTAGAATGTGCGCATCCGATTTCATGTATGTGTCGGTGTGGTGCGTGTGTATCAGCTAACGAATTCCAATTCCATTTTGTTTTTATTTGCTTCCATCCAAACGATGCTTCTCGTACAGAGGCGTGTGTTTCAATTATCAACCTATCGGCATTCAGGCAGCTGCTCGTTAGCAGCGATGAGATGAAACGATCCGGTTCGCAGGCGCATATAAATAGACCTATCGCCATTGTCACTCACTCGCGCATTCCCAGAAGCTTTGTTCGCATTTTTTGGCCATCACAATAGCCACGAGCAGCAGCTACGAGCGGCCAGATGACTTCTAGTGATCCTCTTCGCGATTCGCTTCGTTTTGCTTACTTTCACATTCAGATATGCGACGGCTCGGTTCGGACTGACGAACCCGGTTGGCCTCATCCAGAAGGTAATCTATTCCGACGAGCCGGAGCTCACAGGAGCTGCGGAGCACGAGTATCGCGTTTTCGGGTGGCTTCTAGAATTCATCGCGAGACCACCTTTCCCCCCTTGCCTTCTACCCCCGCCTCCTGTCTCTCTTCTACGCCTCAGACGCCATTTCTAGTGGTATCGAACAACTAACCGTTAACGTCATATTTTGCTTATTCATGAAACGTTGCGACACCGCAGGCCCACTACGACCGTTCGTCGATGCTATCGGGCTTGAGCCCGGGATCCGCTACGGCACCACGGAGCGGAGTAGGCTCTGTTCAATAATCGGTTTGCATATTTGCCAGCGAGATGTCGCACAAAGCCGGTTACCCTCCCGTTACCGTTCCTTCCTTACGTGAGTGCTTTTGCGTGCGAATTGCTTTAACGAATTGCCGCTCCACACACATCCCTCTCTCTCTCTCTCGATGTTGCTTCCCGATGTTGACAGTATGCAAATGCGGACGCGTGTCTGTGCCTGTGAATGAAAGAACGCATTTGATGCTTGTGGGTAGCGGACGGGATCGCAAGGAGCCACGATGCAGAGTGTAGTTTCCCCCGGGGAGGGGTTTTTCCTCGTTTTTGCTTTCGCTCCAGCATGACAGCATCCATCCATCCTTCCGGTTCCGGATGGCCGTGCGGTTGCGTTGCGTTGCGATGACCTAAATTCCCGTGCCACGCTTCGATAACACCGAAAACTGCATCATATTTAGACAAGCGAGCGAATGTTTAAACAACACCACACCCAGAGCTGCCCGGCTGTTTGGCCAATTTATCGGTCCGGAAGGCGCGCGCGCGCGCGCGCACGTTTGCATCCTACCTCTTCCTTCCTGACGTGGCCACCAAACTGGCTCTGGCTGGCTGGTGGATTGTGAGAGAGATCAATTCGTGCGTTTAACGACGATGGGAAGGCAGCAGATCGAGAGCAGAATCTACGTCGGAACGCCGCCCATGCTTGTAATGCCTCCGTCTGGTAGTGAATTGATGTGATGCTTCCCCATCACCCTCCCCCCCCCCCCCCCCCCCCCCTCGAGGTCCACACAGAACAAGCGAGCTCCAGAGAACGAAGTGAATGCGATAGCAACCGGAACTACGTCGTAAGTCTGGCAGTTTATTTCGATTGTCGATTGCCGATGGCGCCGGTTACGGGTTAGTGGTGCCTGGTGAAGCGCTTTCCAGCACAATTTGCTTGCTTCCAGCTCGCTTCACTTTGTGTGCGCCATCTCCATTGCCACCGGAGCGTGCAATTGGTCTCGAGCGTTCCCGGATGGTGGCAAGAGGCCATCGGTGGTTTCTTCGTCTTTCACTGATACCGTACTGTGGCCGTAATGGACGACCAGCTGTCGTGGTTTGGCAGCTCGATACGAGATTATGCCGGGCCCCCTTCCCCTCTTTCCTGCTAGTTTTCCGCTCGCTTTTCTCGTTCTTTTTTCCGCCCCAAACCGGAAGGTCTCACCCTGCCACTGGCTGGTGGCCTCTGGCGGCCTTTTGCGTCGAGAGTTATTGATTTGGATGACCCAATTCCGGGGCTCCGGTGGCCCGCATTTCCGGATCAGTGATGATGCATCCGTTACTCGTCCCCTCCCGGGGGGGATGGGCGTCCGGAAACCAGGTTTGCTCTCCGAATGGAAACCGAGAAAAGCCAATGATGGAACGTAAGGATGGCGCCTCTTTTACCGGTGTTGCCCGCAAGCAGTGCTCTTGTACGGTTGTAAGCATCCTTCTGCATCCTTCGCCCGTTCTTGCTGGTTAGTTGGTGAGGGTAGATTCCATATTTTCGTCTTCAAACACCTGCCAGCTGCTGCTGCACGCTGATGGTTCGTGATAGTTAGAACACTTGTTATGTCACGTGTTGTGCGTCGATGCGAGGCGCCGCCTCTTTTTCCCTCAGGTAAACCAACGTGTTTCCATCGTTTTTGCAGCCATAACAAGCTGCAACCGGAACAAGCATGTTTTGCACTCGTTCTACCCTCCTTGTTCTCCCCATGGAACGAAGGGAAAACTAGTGGCCTGGAAGCGGGTGAGAAAACACAAGTTGAAATGATGTATTTTCAAGTGTTCCGGTACCGGATTGAAGCGTGGCCTCCTTTATTTGCTTGTTTATGACGCGCTTCGTAAATATGGTTGCAGTTGCAGAAATCCGTTGTTAGTAACGAGGAACCCAGATGCGATTGGCATTGCTATGGCAACCAAAGAAACTGCCCTTGAAAACAACCATCACCACGCAGCCCAAACAGAGAAGAAAATCGTATTTAAATACGCTTTCCCGGTGGCAAATTAAGTAAATTTTCATCCTCAATCGATCAGCAAACTCCGATGCGATCAAACGGCAATACCTCAAAGCCAACCGCTCGTTTGTGGCCGAGTGACCGCAAACCTTCGTACCATCCATCTTGCTTGCGTACCGTGTCCACACTCATTAGTGACATTTGACCAACACGACCAGCAGCAGCATCTCACGAGCACGAGAGACGGACGGTGTGCCGACGGCTTATAATCCCGCCACCGGAAAGTGAGAGCTCGTGAGAAAGTGAGGTGAGGGCGCGGTTCGCGGTCGGGGTCGGGGCAAGTGGTTTACAGCTGAAGACAAATATTTATATTTTCATAATTTCCTCCCTCTCTCCGCCCTCTCTCTCTCTCTCGTCGTCGTCGTTTCTCGCCATCCCGTGGTCTGAGAGGCATGCGACCTTGCACCTCGCTGCCATTGCGGTGCGCATCATTCATCTTCTGATGCTGCTCTCGCCGGTGTCTCGCCACTGGCCCCGTCTGTGACTCTTTCCTGGCCATCACCACCGTTCAGAAACTGTAAGAGGGAGGGTGCGAAATTAGATTTGCTTCCTTAGGTGCGGGGAGGCGAATGCTTGATTGTTTGTTCATCGAAAGACCAAGTTTTTCATCTGTTTTTTTTCGTCATTTTTTTCCCACTTCCCACTTTACACTCTGGATCTACCGGAGCTGGCCACTTGGCATGGTTTGCTGGATGTTCTCTCGTTCGTTCATTCGTTCCTTTCGCTTTTCTTTCTCTTTCTGTTGCTTGTTGGACGACATTCGGTGGCACTTTTTTTGACCGCTTGCTACGATTGTCATAATAAGAGGAGGGTTTTGGAGATGTAAATAAGCGCTTCTCGTGTTGCTGACTTGTTACTCTGATCGCCAGCCTTCACCTTTCCAACGAAAACGAGTGGAGGGGAGAAGAGTAAGGTGGGAGGTTGTTTGAATTCCTCATCGGACACCGCTCGATCCACTCCATCATCTGCCACTTCAGCGCGCTAGTTCCAACATATTTTCATTTCCCCACCTCCCGCCCATTAATTGACCCGCTCTCTGTCGGGCCGGCGTTTTGTGGAAATTCATCTTTCTGCACATCGCACCCGGCCTTTGCGGAGGTTTTCATTATTTTTCCGTCGACGAAGCGAGTGAGCTCGTGATGACTTAATCGCGTGAAAAGTTGTTGTGTACTGGCCGTGTCATAATAACCTCGCCCGCGTGCGCACACTACAAGACAGAGAGGTGGACTCGGTTCGGACATTTTTCACACCCACCCTTCCGGTTCTTCTGTTCCTGTTCCTGCCACTGTCACCGAGGCCAAAAGGTGTGAACATTGCGTTGTGGGGGTGAGGTTAAAGTGAATTAAAAAAAATATTAATCAACATATTTAACAAAAGAAACCACGTGAAATCGGGAGGAATGAATGTTTCGTTTGGAGGAAAAATGTCCTTGACTTGGATGGGTGGGTGCGACACAACATTGCCCGATCGCAATCACAATCGCTCGAACGACGATTACTCACTGGAATTGGAGCAACTGTTACGCATGAATTTTTGTGTTATTTTAAACAACATATTTAAAGGGAGCAAAATGTTTATAAATTTAATACTCCAACGAAAATTGCTGCGCCACCATCTTGTCGACACCTTCAGCTCTTTAACGTTTATCCCGGCAGGCTGAGCTTCGTTTAAAGCATGTCGCTTTTGAAGACGTGCAAAGCATCACAACACCACCATGCCCATAGGATGCTGCTTTAGATCGACCACGGAGAAGCAATCCGACAAAACGCACCACGTACCGCACGCCATCCAGCCCTCGCCTGCTCTTTGTGCCAAAAACCTTGCTGAGTGCAAACCACAAAACGCCCCCCGGACTCTGTTTCGACGCCTGCTTCAATTATGCATTTTGCGCTCCTCATCCAGCCCCAGCTTTGCGCGCAGGAACCACATTTTCCAGTTCCCCTTCTCCCGTGTGTACGCTCTCTGCCACTTCCTTCCTTTGGCGGTGCTGATGGCAGTGCCCCGCAGTGCCAGTGGTGGTGAAATTGTCGAAATCGGCGTTTGAAGCATTCGAGTTGCATACTAAATGCAATTTATTCTCTCGAACAAACACGCAGCCAGGGCTGCTCCGCGTGTGAGGGAAGCTGCTCGATGCCCGTGTGCCCTGGTATACCGGTTTCGATTTAACGACACGCCAACGGAAGGAGCAGGGGATGAGGGAGAGAGAGAGAGAGAGAGACGACTGACAAAGTGAGGCATGGCCCTAGTGGGAATAATTTAAACTGTTCATATGTTTATTTATTTGCTCTGGCAAACGAATTGCATCGATGGCGTCTCACCGCGAGAAACTAGACCGGACTGAGGTGATCAGGGGGTGAGGGGATGATAACCGGAAACCCCTCACCGTCAGGCTACCTTTCCCTGTTCCCGGTGCTGTCGGTTGAAGTGGTTGGTGGTTCGCTCAGTCGGGTCGGGAACGTAAATTAGAGTTCGCCGATAATTTTATCCACATTCGTTGACGCTTCGTTACCGCCGCCAATGGAAATGGGGTAAACTGGCCGCGAATGGCCACTGCACTCTGGCGGAATTGTGATTCAAGCGTTGCTTTCATAGCGAGCTCAGTGAAGATGCTTTATTCTCGATAGAATGCAGAAAAAGTCGTAGAATACCTGGTGCTGTGCTGATGCCCGAGACTGCTCCACTGTTCGGTGTTGTCCAATCGATTTACCGATCAGGACTGTCTCTCAATCAGTGGCAGCATTAGTAGAAATAGTAGCACACAAAACACGCCAAATGAGGCATTCCTGTGAGGCGCAATCGTTGTGCAAACTGCGACACCGCCCTAGCTAGGAGAGAGGTCTGCAGTGATCTGTATTAGGGAAAGGGGAACTGACAGCACCAGGGCTGGGGTACACATCCCGACCAATGCGTGTGGGCAATTAGGTGCGTCGTGTTTAGCGAGCGCGAGCACTACCACCATCTAACGGTGGAGAGATTTATTTGCATAAATTATCGCCAGGCAGGCAACTGTCCTTCGCTACCTCGCTATCTCGCTCTGGTTCACTGGCGGAACGTGATCGCGACACGGGCGAATGTGGAATTGTTATTACCTGAAAGGTGTGCTGCGTAGTGTGAGGGGACGGAACGACGACGGAACATTACATTCCACCGTCCGCCATGCGTTGGAACGTAGGAATGTTGTTAATTACGAAGAGGAAATCTTTTCCCTGCTCCGGCGCATTGGGCAACTATTGTGGATTAGTAATTCAGCAAATGGATGTAATTTGTAGCGCGAATGTGCCTTAAAATGAAATGAGCTGCTTGTCAAAACATGTGTTTTTTTTTGTGCGTATTTTAATACTAATCGAGAGATCACTTTGAGAGATTGAGAACTTGTAAACTCCATAAAAAAACTGAAAATGCACACAAGAAAATAACTGCACCGAAAAGGAATCAAGCAAATGCGAGCATATCAAGGAAATGCGGTCCCTGCCGGCTACCGTCATGTAGCGTCAAGAAGACGATGATGTTTCTGTAAGAGATTGAAATTTTAACTCACTTGTGCTCAATTGGAGCAAAAGATCTCTCCGTTCTCTGTGATAAATGTCGTGAAGGAACTCGGCGCAATGCTGTTGTCGCCTCGCAATACGCAGAGTGCATTTAGGGACGCAGAAGAAAGTAACAGCCAGTCAACGGGCCGCAGTTTAAAGTGTCGACCAGTTCGCGGTCATTTCCCCAATTAATTTGAAGATGCATGGCTTTATTAAATTTGCTTTTTCCCATCAATCGGTACCGGTGTTCGTGGCTAAAGAGGTAAAGGCAATTCCAAATCTTGTCGCCGCGCCGGGAATACGAAATGGTGACTCGATGAAACTCGATGATGGAGGCGCCAGGTAACCGGTAAAATTTCATACGTTCAGCAGTTTGTAATAGAAATTTAAAATGGAAAAAAATGTTTCATCATCCAATTTTTCTATCACTTCTGTCATTGCAGAAATATCACCAATCTTCTATTCCTACATATGCATAAAATAAAATTACCTAGAACATGCATTCAATGACCAAACTTAATATACATTTACACCGTGGACGGGGCCGCTGGCCGCACAAAATAATTTGGCGAACCGCTAGTTTGAGATCCAGAAATTAAATTTAAGGTGTAGAATTTGAAGAAAAAAAAAAAGAAGTCCAAGATTTCAAAGTATTTTGTCCATAAAACATTCCAATCTACCCCACTCTCTCTCTCTCCCTCTCGCCCTCTTGAGCCACGCGAAAATCCTTCACTGGTGAAACCGCTTCGACGATAATGTAATAATTAATTTTTCGAATTCCACTCCATCAAGACAGCGACGGTGTCGGTCTCGGTGGAATTTGATGACGGTTGCGATGCGATGATGATCATCGTTTCGAAGACGGCAACACATCGCTGCTTACAGCTTACTCAACTCGCTGGCTTCGCTCACTGCCCCCACCCCCAACCTAAGCTCTACCGATAATGCGAAACGCAGTTGCGAGTCGCGTCCAAACGCCCGCTCCAACCTTCACTCATAAAACTTGCTTCCACCCAATCAACCCGAAAATGGAAATTCCATGTTGCGCGACGGCCCACACAGAGGCCCATCGGCCCGAGTTAGCACGGGCCCTAGGTGGCAGCTAGGAACCGGATTCCACACGCAAGGAAGGAATGAATCAAGGAGGGAAAGCAGACAGGCAGGAAGCATATTAATTAATGGCTAATTAATATGATCTCAACCGAAAATAGCGAAAATAATTTAGCCCGCGCTTTTGGATCCACCATCAGCCACCCTCCTCCAGCCTCCATCGCGGAAAAGAGAATTTTGCATTTTCATGCCAGCCAGCCAGCCAGCCAGCCAGCCAGCCAGCTAGTCGGAATAGGGGGAGGAGGCCGTTTGGTACAAGGAGTGGAGTGCGCCTTACCAACCAACCAGCCAGCCAAAACGTTCAATTAATTGGGCCCCAGTGGTCGGTGATGCTGATGGGCCTCTGGTGCGCTGCGCATTGAACCAACCGTTCGGCCATCCATCCATCCACCCATCCACCCATCCGTTCGTCTGTGCAGCTAATTGAAAGCTCGAACCAAATAAATCAGCGAGCTACTTTAGACCACGGGGTCTCTCCCGCTCTCCTCCGGTGGCTGTCCCAATTGGCCGCCCAGCCATTGATTTATTGGAACCCAAGTGTGAGCTCTTCATTTCGCAAAACTTTGCACCGACACCGGGAGTCTTGGTATGGTATTTACGCCGCCTCCACCATTGTGTGTTGAGTGTGCGCTTCGTGAGTTGCGGCGAAGAAGTACACCGTGCACTTTACGTAATAAATACATCTTGACAATTGACAGCTGGCACAGAACGCCACTAGGACGACGGCCCCACAAGGACGGGGACGCACCACAATAAATCTTGTCACTTTGGTTGCGTCGCAGTGACGCAGCGTGGAATGCATCTCAACAACATCTCAGGACGGGCTCGAACTTTGCTGCTTGCAGACCACCGCCAAAGCTAGCGAGTGGCGGGATCGATATCGATCGGATATCGAATCGACAGCATCCCGTCCAGTGAGGGCCCGCATTTTTCCACGCCAATGGCCAGCTTGGTGTGCTGTTGCTGGGTTCGTGAAATAATTCGACCGGAAATGGCGTCTGGCATCGGGAGGGGATTTTTTTTTCTGTGTGAGGAACACGGCCACCAGAATGACCACAAGCGTACGTGCAGTTGTCTGATGGCAATTGCAGGCCTCCCAAAAACCACAGACACCGAGCGTTGCCCCCCCCCCCCCCCCGGGCGGAGCTTTGGTCCAACAAAAACCCTTCTCTCAATTCGACACTTTCCAGCCAGGCAGCCAGCAAGCCAGTGGCCATGCTGATGCTGATGCTGCTGCTGCTGCTGCTGCTGATGACTTCTGAAGCGGAAGTTGCCTCACCGACAGTCCAGAGAAAGAAGAGCAGAGAAGAAAATGAGGAAGAGAGGGATAGTGAACGTACCGGAGTAGCGTGATATGGCAATTTATCGTTGAAACGACGAAATTTGCTTTTTTCCCGCGTCTCTCCTCGCGAGCGATGTGCATCGGTGCTGTTCGTTGTGGTTTTTCGGGGCGTTCGGGGCGTTCTTGTCACCTGCAGCCGGCTTTCCCGGTGTCCCCCTCCATCCATTCTGGTCGATTGTTTCGGTTTCCGCTTGCGCTCCACCAAACCTCCAATGATGATGATGATGGTGATGGCGAGGCGATGATGATACTCGGCGCTGCATGTCCCAGTTCCCGTCGACCATGCACCGAAGGATACCACTGTGAGTGTGCGTCTGTGTGCCTGTGTGTGGCCCATTGCCAAGCCAACGTCACCAAAACGGTGGCCACGGCACCCGAAAATAGACTCAACCGACACCGACCATACCGGTATGCATGAGTCATGGCGTCGTCGTCGCCGCCGCACAACAACAACAACAACAACTTTTTGGCACCATCGGGAGCTAGCTACCACTCCACCCGATCGTTCTTCCGCGATGGCCACGACGACCACAACGACCACGACGTCGACGACGGAGACGACAATTTTTACGCTTGATTCAGCACCATTTCAGGGTCTGCGGTAACTGGCAAAGATGGAACGGAAAAATCAAGAAACCGAGGAGAGGCGAAGGCAGAAGCAGAAGCACCGCCACGCCTCTCTTTACATGGCATGGATTGCTGGCGTTGGCCAGCAGCCAAACGAAACTGACAGACAGCCCGAACATGCGGAGCCTCTCGTTGGCGATTATGATGCGCCTGGGATTGCGATGGGATAGCGATGGGAATGGGGCGAAATGAGTAGAAACAACAAACCACCAGCAGACGAACAGAAGCAGCAGCAGCAGCAGCAATGGCGGTGGAGGGTGGACAAGCGAAATGACTCGTCACTCAGCGTGATGGCTTTCTTCGTATTCGTATCTCTTGATAACGCGCGCGTCTGCGTGTGTCGGTGAAGGAGGGAAAACACAACGAAAACCCCAAACACCCACCAAAAGGGATCGTATGAAACCGCCCTGGTGACCATGGCGACCGCCTTTTTGGTGTGAGCTGCCAGGGTGGATGGATGGTTGTTGAGAATTCCCCATCATCATCGACGCCACCACCGCACACAATGCTATCGGACGCCATTTTGTTGCAGTTGCGCTGGCGCCTGTTGAAATGCAAGCGAACCGCAATTATCTCGGGGTGGATTCTTTTTCTGGTTTCATGTGAGCGTTTGACATTAGGATGCGGGTTTTGTGGCTGGGTGTGTCTGGCCGTTTTAGTGATTGAGCGAGTGCACGGAGGCGTTGTTTGGTTCGATGAATTCCAGGGGAGATTGATTGAACGGCTATGGGTATTACAAAGTAAAGTTATATACGATACGATAAGATCTCTAGTAGTAGATTTTTTAATTTTACAAATAAACAATGCAATCTTTCTCTGTAATGTACATTATAGGCAGGGTTTCTGTCTTGTTGGATTTTTTTTAACTAAAGGATGATTAGATTAAATCCTGTCATTATATTCTTTGATGGCGAACTCTTCGGTTACACTTTTCCTTTGATTACTTTGAACTCCTGACGCACTTATTCGAAAATTATTAGTTCTATAACTTAACTCTTTCGATGGCTCCCAGCTGCATTCCCCAGGCATTGTTCTTTCTGAAAACTGCTTGTGTGGTTGTTTAAAAAATTGTTTGGCTGCACATCGCCTCATTCTTTTTGAAAGTATCGAAAAATGGATATTTGCCTTAAATGCCTCAAAAGATTAGGAGTTCTTCCGATATGGAATTCAAAAATTGTTCACAGTATGGAAAAAGTAGTGGCGTCGCGGAAATACTTCGATTGATGTAATTGTTCTTTTGGTTTGAAAATAAATGGTTTTCGTTGAGCCAAAAAATCGAAAAAACTAAGTTATAGACCTAATATTAAATGAAATATTATACAAATCGCTCTTCGGCTTATGTTAGCAGTTTACTACGGTTTGCTTTTTTGCAAGAATTTGTTTTTGTCAAATTGTATTGAATATGATTGAATTTCCACATACATGACCCAATCTTGGTGAATTTGCTATGAACGCAGTTGTCGCTGCACTCGCTTGAGCATCATGGTATATTTAAACTGATCTTATATTTTCCATCAGTCCTGGTTTTCAATGTTCATATAACAAGTAACGAGCGTGAGAAATACGCTTCTTTATGGGCCTTCTCTTTGGCAATCTGTTAAAAGAATGAATGCAACGAAGAACGGACTAAACGGAGCCGTCAATTGTGTTCGCACATGTTCCCATCAACCGATCGATCGATACACATTGTTTTCACGAACCCGTTTCTCTCTCTCCCTCTCGCCGGTTTCTTCATTCCAGACAAATTCACTGACGCAAACCTTCGCTCGGGCACCCCTGAAGCTACCATCGTCATCAGCGTAGCACTATAGCGTCAACGAAGTCGACGACGGCGACGGCGACGAAGAACAAGACGACGTCCACCACTAGCCCAGGTCATGGCTGCAGTTAACTCGGTAAGTCAAGCGTTTCCGCGTCTCCACGCCACGCCCGGTGTTGGTCAATCAAATCGAGCAAATTTCCCAATCGATTACCGGTGTCCGTGCCCTCGCTCCCAGCCCCGTGCGCTGCCAGCACCAATTATGGGAACAATTTATGAACGAAAGCGATTGAACTCGCTCGCTCGCTTACCAGCGCCCCCGAATGGTGCGATTATGATGTGTTTATGGAGAAGGTTTCCTTATTTCAGTGAATAGTGGGAAGGTGGGTGTATTTTGGAGGGGGTAGGAGGCAACCTGAAAGGTGGCACCAGAATGAAGGTCGCCCAAGAACCGAAAATCCATTTTCCCAAAGCTAATCGATAAACTCTTGCCGTGCTGTCTCCAGTGTGCCCGCTTCCGGTCTTGATCGAGTCGATCTGGCGCCCTCTCTCACTCTTTCGCTCTGGTAAATGGAACACACCCTCCCTCACCGGTGGGCTGGGTACCTTAGAAATCTATTTTTATTTCGTTCGAACCTTAATGGGATGCTATTTATTTACTCCATCCGTGGCGCTCTCCCACCCTCGTCCTCGGACGTTTAACGTTTGCTGTCACATTTGAACGACGCACCAGGGGAGTGGGACGCAGAGGAGAGGATTGGCACAAGGAAGAAAGAGAGAGAGAGATAGCTCTCTTTTCCAAACGAACGAGGCGGGATCTTATGGGTCTAAACCGGGTCCCGGGGTCCAACCTGAGGGAAACATAAAAACGCTGAGCAACCAATGCTTGTTACGTGACCGGAATTCGAAATTGCTCTCGACGCCGCATCGTCCACATCGTTGCTGTTGTCGCCGTCGTCGTCGTCTTTGGTCTTGGAAAATGCCGGTTTCCCTCTCCGCATTTTCTTATGCCACTCGTTCATTTCGAAAGTTGCTTCCATTTTCTTTTAGTTACCGACGGCGTACAGCAAAGTCTCCATCCGGAGCAGTCCGGAGTAATGGGCTCCAGGGGGATGCTCAAACGATGCGGGATCCATACGGAGCATGGTTTTATGCTGGGCGATTTTGTATCATTTCGACCGCTCGACACAACCTTCTCGCCTGCTGCTGCTGGTACTGGCGAGGCCAGTGAGCTGGAAAATTGAGTCATTTTGATTGAACAGCAGCGAACACCGATCAGCAGCAGCATCGTGGCATCGTCGTCAGTGGACTCGAGCGCAAAGCAGAAGTCACATCACCAATCGACACCCAGCGCGCCAGCACCGGATCGACGGGATTAATGAAATTGGTCTCGTCGACGAGACTGGCTTACGGGGACTTGACTTGAGCCGAACCGATGCCGAAAGCCGTGATGATTGATTGGATGTGATTGGAATTGGAAAATGGCGAACGCATTTAATCAATTAGTCACCGCGTGGATTTGATTGGACACAAAAAAAGGGCACTCCAAGCGAGGATTGAGCGCACCAAACACACTAAACACCAGAGTGAATGCGTCCTTTCCGAATCTTTTCTTCAATTTCAAGAATAATCCCTCGAAAGGACTTGAGAGCATGGCTTCGCTACAGCAACACAGTTCGAACGAAGGTGCTACACAGACCTTGGTTGACCTAGTTAACAAACCCTTTTGGCCACTTGCAAATGGCCGTTCGCAGACGAAAACATATCGCTGCGTGATGCAATCGCAATGGTCCCGGTCCTGGGGTGTTCGCTATGGCCGCGTGCTGGTCGCGTGCTACCGCGTGCCATTCCATCATTTTCCGCTGTACCCACGCATCTTCACGGTTTTTATTTACCTCCGTGGACTGGTGATCCTCCTATCTGGTCCATGTGCCAGTGGTCGACCATGCAAGGCCATGTTTGTTTTGCAACTCCACGGCGCCACGCGCTCGTTCGCTCGCGCCTCGTGTTTGCCCTTTCGTGAAGGTAAAAAGAGATCACAGAAGAGCAGAAGGGTAGTAGGAGGAGCGGATTCGTGGAGAGTTGCGAGAGGCGAATGTTAATTTACGCCGCTTTGTTTACTTCCATTTTCATTTTCAAGCAATGCGACGCCACCACACCTCTCGTGTGAGCTCTCGCACCGATGAGATACAGCGTTTGCTGATAGTGGTGGTGATGGTGGTGTTGATGTTGCGGCGACCCCATCACCATATCGTGGTTTAGGTCGTGTTCTGATGAGGTTTTGCGGAGATTAAATGAATCTTTTTTTTCTTATCCTTATGCCAGTTGACATGCTGGGTTAACATGTGAGTTAAAATGCGCTCAGATGCATGTTCAACAACAGTTTTGCTTTTTGGAATTTCATTGGTATTGCAACTGTACTACATTAATCTTTAAGGATCTTTCTTCTGTTTAATGTTCTCTGTTCTTTCTCAAGTCCCTTCAAGATTCAGTTGTTATTAGAATAGTCGCTGTTACCTCGATTCTGTTGTCGCTCAAATCTCGAGTCTGCGCTTTAGACAAACAGATCCTTCCACGATGCAAAATGATATTCCTTCTATTAAAATTAGCTTCTCAAAAAGTCTTACGGCCGATAATACGTATCGGTACGCGGTGACGAGTTAGGTATCAATCCTCGAACGCGACGGACTAAGCGGCCGATAAGACGTATCGGTGTGCGACGAGACGATTAGGATAATAAAAACCTATCTCCATGACGAATAAAAGACGGACGATTTTAGACGGACGATTTGACGTAATTCGACGACTTCGTGAACAAACAATGGTGACCCCGACGTGATTCGTTCGCGCAGGGGAAAAGTGCGTGCTAACTTGTGCAAGACGTGTGCAAGCGTGTTTCTCTCCTGCAAAAGTGCGTTGCTTCGTGCCAACGACACATGTATTTAATTAAAATATTTATTTATATTTATAATGATTAATAAAAATATTTAATTAATAATAATATATTTATATATTATATGTTTATTATTATTATTTTATTATTATTATTGTATAAATATATTAATAATAATAAAAATTTCCACTTCACAGCCTACTTCACTCGATATTGTATAAATTATATTTAATCTTATTATACAATAAAAATATTAAATAATAATAATTATAATAAATATAAAATTGATTTATTTATTATATATTATATATTTAATTTATATATTTATATTATTATTTTATTATTTTTATTTTTTATTTTTTTATTTTTATTTAATTATTTTATATTATATATTATTATATTTTTTTATTTATATTTATAATATATTTATGTATATTATATGTTTATTATTATTATTATTCAGAAACAATTTAATAAAAAATAATATAAATAATAATAAATATATTATAATATATTTACAAATATATAATAGGAATAAATATAATTTATACAATATCGAGTGAAGTAGGCTGTGAAGTGGAAATCCGGTGCAAAATCGAGTTCCACTTTGCCATTAAAGGACAGAACTTACTCAAATTTTTAAACGTATAAACATAACGCAGAGCAAGACGAATTCATCGCGCCAAGAATGAGTGAAATCGGCCCATCCGTTCTCAAGTTATGGGCGTACAAACTTTCGAGTTTGTAATTTATTTATACAGATTTTATTATTTTATTATTTTATTATTTTATTATTTTATTATTTTATTATTTTATTATTATGTTTTATAGAGCACTTTAAAATCAAACATACGTTTTGAACTTGATTACTTGGAGCAAATTGATCCTCGTCTCCCATGTTAAGCTAATATTTTACGAAGAACTTCGTCTAAACATTGACTCAAATGTTGCCATATTGTGACGCCACAATGTGCTCTAAATATGATCAAAATAATCATAAAGTCTCCTTTCATGAAAGAATGTTGCTTTTATTGCCAATTTAAATGATATTTCATAATTACGAACAATGTATGATAAACAATGGCATCTCCTTGCATTTTATATTGAAATATTCTGTAAGATGGAATTTTATTTACCTTTCAAACCGAAGACATCAACCACAAGGGTATTTAATCTCCAGTTAGTCTCCTAATATGTTCGGTATTAATCCTCCAGTTAGTCTCCTAATATGTTCGAGTGCAATGTTCTTTCATGACCCCAGTACCATCTTCACAAACACTCATATGCTCACAGGCGAATGCATGCTCGAACCCGAGGCTCATCACTCATCATACGAAGCAACACAAATGCCCCAAAAACCCATCCATAACCTTTTAACGTAAAGGAAAACTCAATTCCAACCCACCGTGGCCCTTGGAAACCGCGGCAAAATGGAAAATGTGAAAACATCATCATCATCATCACTAACAACACCCCGAACAGCGCCTCGGAGCCGTAGCCAGTGCCGGAAATTTATTAGACAGTAATTAAATGATGATGTGTTTTCGGATGCGTTCACCATTCCCTCCATCGAAAACCTCTAAACCAAACACCTCACCATTTATGCGTCGGGAGCGCATGTGCTGCGGTTGCGTCAACCTTGCCCCTCCTCTCGTCGTTTGTTGCCGCCTGCCTGTTGGCCGCTAATGAGCGACATTTGATGGAGCGCCAACCATTTACGACCCCCACAAATCCCATCGGCATCGTCCCCCCCGGGGTGGTCGTCCTGGAAAGTTGTGCAACAAACTCTCAAAGAACGCAAAATGCCGAGCGGACGCCGTTCGATTGGAGCTCATTTCCCTGTTAACGGTCAAGGGAATGGCATGGCCATGGCCACGCCGGTGTGCGCTCAGTAATTATGCGTTAAGCATTTGAGATAAGAAGCGACGACGGGAACGGTGTGCCGCCTCTTAAGCCTTTTGCAAATCCAACAATCCATCGGATCACCACGGGCCGTGTGTAAAGAAGACACTAAAAGACGTCCGGTAAGAAGGGTGTTATCTATTCTATTCCCTTATCGTGCATTCTCCACCGCATGCTTATCAGCTAACCGGGAGAAGCGCAGGGAACCTGCAACTCAAACACTAACACTTTGAAGCCACAAAACTTGTGACCACAAATCGGAACGAATTCAATCAGTGCACCTTCATCACGTCGGTCGGAGAAATTCACGAGCGTGCACGTGCTCATCGGAAGTCCCTCTTCGCTCTAGAGGGTTCCCATGCCCACACCTTGCTGCATGTGACAGGTTGCAGCAACTTTTCCGGTGCCTTTTGCAGTGCTGCATCATTCAATGCTGATTGTGCCGCCTAGGGCAACGGGCATGGCATGGCGATGTCTTAGCGATGAAGATGCATCGGCTTTGCGTCGACTGAGCGCCCCAGAGGGTGCCAAGACGAACTTTTTGTGCGTTCGAGTGACGACGACGACGACAACGAAGACGAACCAAGAAAGAGAACAGGGCAGTGTCTTGAGTTGCTGGATGGCACAGCTTGCAACACTGCAACGGCCAAAGCTACAGCGAAGCGAAGAAGGCGAAATAACGATTGGAAACTTTATTAATAACGAAAAATCAGCATGTGGTCTGCGTTTCGGTGGTGGCGCTTCCCTTCGATCTCTCTCTCTCTTATCGAACGCCCCGAGAAGCTGGCTGGCGAGGAACAGGAAGGACCGAAGGACCGTTGCGGGACCGTTTCATTTAAGTTTAAAGTATCTGATTGCAAAGTTTGGTCGTGAACTTGATTAGAGAGCACCACCATCACCACCAGCGGCAGCACCAGCAGCACCAGGTTCTTTATTATTAACCTCTCGAACCAGGCCACCCGGCGGCCAGGGCACTCCAAGAATCGAACAACTTTTTTCGGGACGTAATGTCCGCCGACCTGGTGCTGCAGGTGGTCGGTATCGACTCCAGCAGGCAAGACGAAAAGCAAAGAAAAAGAAAAAAAAACTCTCTCGTAAAAGGTTGCGAGAGCATAAAAATATATATTTTGTGACCTGTGCCCCCTCTCCGGCGCGTTTGGTGAGCTTGGAGCAATAATGGTGGGACCTTTTTCCCCGGATATGAAGCCCATAAGTTAGAAGAGTCTCCCATGCGCTGGCAGCTGCAGCATATGTTAGCTTATCACAATGTGCGCGCGCACCCCCGCGTTATGATAGGTTTATCCGCACGACTTGGAAGCGGAGAAGACGACGATGAACCTTTTTGCACCAGTCCCTGCAGACGCTAGGGACACGATGCTGGGACAACATCTGCGGAAGTTCATTTGGAATCCTCCGAAAACTGGAGCCTCGTCCTATCTACCGGTTCTGGAGTGGCTGCTGTTCTGCGGGGTCTGCACTGTCAGCTTCCTGTGATTCCGGGTGCGTCACTTCTTGACACTTGGCGTGATGGGCACTAAACGATAGCGCACTTCCGAACTGATCAGCACGCGGTAGTATCGAAGGTCTCCTTTTAACCAGCTCCTCCGTTACCTTCTCCGGTGGTAGCTGCTGATCGAAGCGACGTAACCACACCAGATGCACCAGCTTGTACAGCACACCACAAACGATCGCAAAGTATCCCTCGTACCGGAAGGCCATCCGTAGACCAACGCGAGCGATTAGAAACCCTCCGGCAAATGCACCAATTCCCTTACCGAGACAAAAGTGCACCATTCCGGCGACACCGATCAGCGTTGCAACGAGCCCGTTTGGCGCCAGTACCGCACAATACGTTGTGGCAACAACCCACATGAAGTAGCACGAGATCGCTTCGTTCAGCTCGATCGGAAAGCACCAGTACGGATTGCTGATCCAGGAGTAACCGAGAATCCGGACGGCATGCGCAAAGAATGCCAGCACGAGTAGGTTCACGTGACCGACACGGCGCGTAATGTGAGTCAGCAGGTACATCATCGGAATACTGGCGACCGTACCGACGGTATACGTCAGCCCAAGAAGATAGTTGGGTGATCCCATCGATTTCATGATCACAAACAGATAACTCTCGATGAAGCCCCAAAAGTTGCCCAGGAGGAACAGAAACACAAGAAAACCGAGAACATGCGGTAGGCGCAGGATCCGTCCCATGTGGCCCATTATGTGTTCGGCCGGTGGCTTTCGCCCGATCGGTATTGCCCAGACGGAAACGAGCGAACAGAGCAGCATCGCGTCGTAGGTGTAGAAGGCGGGCGTGTAGACCGTTCGATCGGTCCCTTGGGAGTAAATATCGATCAGGAGACCGGTGAGTGGTGTCGAGATGGCCATACCGACGCTGGAGTACAGCTTCTCACGCCCATAGTCACCTCCGTGCTGTTCGATCATATCTAGGGCGATCGGATCGGTGACGGTGAGTGTGGAGCCGAGCATCAGCGTTGCGATGAAGCGTACGATCAGATAAACCCAAAAGGTACGATCATATTCTGCGCCCAGTGGTTCCCTTTCGTGCAGGAATACTAGTCCCGTTTCCAGAGTTTGTTGGGCGCACTCGGACACACTATAGTTACCGCAGGCACCGACTTCAGTTCCGTTCCGTGTCAGAGTTAGGGTGTAGGAAGTGCTTGTCCCTGTACTGCACGCACCGTTCAGTGGCCACTCGCTCGGACAGCGTACTGTTGCTGCTGTTCCATCCTGTTTGTAAACGATTTCGAGAATCATCTGATCGGTTGCTTTAGGACACCCAGTCCCGCGCTAATCACTCACCTGCTGCTCCGCGATTAAGAACGTTCTGTCCACGGATAACGCCACGGTGTAGTTATGTTGCAAAACAGTTTCGCTCCGTGGTGGAATGAAGTGAATGGCGTGATGGGACACCGCATTCAGCACGATCGCCGACAGTAGCACCGGTTTGTAGCGACCAAAGCGATCGATTAGAAAACCGGTCAACGGTGGACTGAGGCAGGAGGTGAACAGTAACGTCAGATAAACCGAAGCGACCTCCTCCACCGTCAGCCCGATGCTCTGCATGTGGATCGTGAGGTACGGTTGGAGTGCACACGTTGCACCAAAGATCAGAAACAGAAACACTTTCAGTTGCACCAGTTGAGGATTAAACCAGCGTCCACTCGGTGGTGGTGGACGCTTCTTTTGCTCTCTCACAGACTCCATCCCGCGAACGCGAACGACGCGCACACTGCGACTTACGATCACGATGTGGCTGCTCCGGGCATTTGCTCCGGAGTGCTGGAGAGTGGCCACAGCTACCGGAAGAATGTTATTTGTCACAATCTTGATAATCAGCAGCATACAGTGCAATAGATACTGGCTGATGCTCCGGCAGTGGCTAGATATCTTTGAGTGGTTGTGTGATCTGACGCTTATCATCTGCTACACTAATCCACCGGTCATTTGTGGATGTGGATTGATGAAGCTGTTTAGGGTACCCTTCGGTGGCAACGGGGGCGTCTTCTCCGAGCAAAATTTAAGCATGTCGTGTGATGATAAACAATACAGTGGACATCTAAACAGAACCATAAAAGGGGACGAGAAATATGGAGGGGGTAGGTGAGAACTTATTAGCTTGGTATGCAAGGCAGAGTTCAAAAATGTGCACGAGATAAAGACAGATGGTGTACGAAACCAAAAATTAAACTGGTTTACACCTGTTACAGCGGGTATAGAGATTACGGTATAATGCTTATCGGCAGACAATTATTTCATTTTCATTATCACGACATTTGTGTGCTTGCCTCAGCTTTAACGCAATTTATTGTTCTCGCAAGAAACACGAAGAATGGAATTTCTTTTCATATTACCAATAGACCGGTAATATGAAATTTAATATTAATATCTGGCATAGACAGTCCTTAGACCTCCGACTATAACAAATGCATTAGCAAGATATAACAAAAATAAAAGAGGCTTAAGTTTTAAGGTTCTAGCAAAAATCAAAATATCAGAAGCTATAACAAAAATACTAACTACTGTTGAAGCAGCCTACGTTAAAATAGACAAACAAATGCTTTATGAAATCGATTTCATTTCTTTTCATTTCTTTTGCATGCAAATCTTCACTAGTATAAAAGAAAATTAAAAAAAACTCAAGAGAGTCCAATTATCAATTATTTTAAATTGAATTACGCTAGCACTCAGCACACAGGGCACGGCCTGCTGTGCAACTGGACGATTCTCATCCTATGATTTTCAATCTATCACTCAACCCCCTCTCAGTGGACCCATTTTTTGCGCGGTTCCGGCCCAAAAACTTCAAACTATTGCCAATCGTCAAGGCCAAACCAAAAGGGAAAACGAGAGAAAACTCTCCATCGCCATCCTCCCCCCTCCGAGATGCCCATTTGATCCGAGCCAATTTCATTTGAACGTTTGATGCTCAACCGTTCTTCAACGCTTCAGCGACCGCGGCTATGCCGAAGTCAAATTGTGTCTCCAAAGTCTGGCCAGATATCCATCAACCGGGAAAGTTGCAAAGCCTCGTCCTCCGTCTCTACGGCTACCGGAAACTAGCGGATACTGGGACAGAAATAGGGATCTCACGGTCAGACTGACTCTTGGTTGCTTCACAACGACAACGACGATGACGACGACGAAAAACTCATTTGAAAGTTCTATCATTGCAAACCATTTACCATTTGCTGTATGCATGGGTTTGTGTATGTGTCTGTGTGTCTGCTCCGTAGGCCTGTTCCATTTTCCGCACTCGTCTCTCGACTCCATCACGTCGCAACCGCTTCGACTGTCAACTGAAAATGTTTCCATTCTGGATGGTTGACGAAGCGCGGGTGGGGGAGGAGAGTGAAGGGAAGGCCAAAAAGCATTCCGAAAGTCAAAACTTTTCCTAACGGTTCTACTTGACTGCGAGACGAATGACGATTACTCAAGTATTCTGCTGCTCCTGCTGCTGATGTGTTTTTCCTCTCTTGTTCCCGTTCTCCAGCATTTGCCGACGGACGAAACCAAACTTCCGTTTCTCGATCTCTCTTTTTTACGCTTTGCTTTTCGGACGCAGCCTCTCTTCTGCACTTCACTTCAGCTTCAGCAACACAGCCTGCGTATACAAAACAACCGCCCAGCCGCTGGTGGAAGGGAAACTTTGGGCGGAACTCCTTACGCACTACGCCAACCAGCTCCAACTGGGCCACCGTTCGTTCCGGTAGAGAGCGAGCGATGCGCAGGGAAATGTTTTATTTATTTTCCTAAGCAACGGCGCGCTATCGTTTGCGATTGACGAGGACGCCTAGGGGGGCGGCAGGGGCAATTTCTGGGACAAACTTGTTGTTCCAAAAAATGTTGCTCGACGGCCGGCAACGTCCATACCGATGTTGCTGCTGCACAGCAAATCGTGTGTTCGCGGCAGACGAGCTAACGCTAAAAGAGCGGTCCATCGATCGAGCTCAGCTTCGTTCGTTTGTATGTTTATGTTTTTTTTTCTTGCCTTGATGCAGCCTGAAGCTAATAAGTTTTCATATGGATGATGTTGATTAAACATCATGCTTTATTATTTGTTCTACACAAATAACCTGCTCCGGTGCAGTCGTTATAGAGTCCTAATTGAGACGTATCGGGAGGGAGAGAAAATATTATTTTAATAGCATGATGTTGATAAATTAATTTAATTAACCTCTTCAAACTACTGTTTAAAATATCCTCGATTTTCGAACAGGATGATTGAAAAAGATACCTCAGGTGATCTCATCAAACATCATTCATTTGAAAGAGGGTTCAGTTTGTGTGTCTGTCATTTGACTTTAAGCATATTAAAAATGATTTTATCCCTCAAATATTTTATTCAATGTTGAGGGAAGAAAACAGTCGCATTTATCACATGTATGGTATTTTTTATTCTGTTACAAAGACTATCGAATTTCGTTTTCTACTAAGCGGAATGCAGATCTATACCAATAAGAAATCATGGATAGCAAGCGCGTGAGTGTATCGCGCTATAAAAGCCTTGAGAACGGTGATAATACCATTTGACCAATTTGTGAAAAATGCAATTTGTTTGGTTAATTTCAGGCCAATTGTCCGAAAAAACCTTAGTCACCACCTAGCAATAACTGTTTTCGGGATTTTTGTTTTTGTGAATCACCGATCAAGTGATTCAACTCGAGCCAGAGAGTTGACGATCGTCTCAACAAGTGAATGATATGTCTAAATAGTAGCAACGTCCGACAACAATGCACGTGATTAACGGAGTGACTCTTGGGCCAAACCCACCAACAGATCAGACGATCTCCTCGCCACTGAACGATTCTGGAACGTTTCGCATTTCGTGTTCGTCCTTTTGCGAACCACGGCACAAAAAAACCAAGCGAAAACCGCATTTGACCGCAATTACGCAACGCGCAACAAGGATTATGCGATGGCGTAATCGTTCTCTCTCTCTCTTTCTCTCTCAACGGAGCACTTATCCGTGCGAGAAAAGAACGTGAAAGTGATCCCACGACACCGCTAGAAAGTGGGCCACAAACACTTCTCGCACGCTCGAACGCATCAAGTGCAAAAGGGTGCACGAAGAAGGGAATGAAGTGAGCACGAAGAGATCGCGATAAACCGTCAAAAGCGGCAAACGCCAGCGACAGTGAAGACATG
Source organism: Anopheles aquasalis (assembly GCF_943734665.1). Classification (NCBI taxonomy): domain Eukaryota; kingdom Metazoa; phylum Arthropoda; class Insecta; order Diptera; family Culicidae; genus Anopheles; species Anopheles aquasalis. The sequence goes on along the minus strand of NC_064877.1, from coordinate 28,326,106 downwards.
TGAGTGGGAGGAGAAGGAGGAGGCATTGGAGGGTGGCAACATAAAACCGAGCACGCAACACAATTAAATACTCGAAATATTTCAACGAAAATATTCTCACCTCTTAAAAATAACGAACAAACGCACAGCACACCGGGGGACTCGGAGGGAAGATGGATCGGTGGAGTCATTTCGGTTTGATTCCGTGGCCAATGGCGTGGCCGACGGACGGACGAACGGCGTGGTGACAGTGTGAAAAAATAGATCTGACCGCTGGCGCGTATCGTATCGTATTGGATTGAATTGGAGCGCTTCTCCTTCTTCTTCTGATGGCGTGGCATCGCCGTTGATGTTGCCGGTAAAGAAGAATGCCGCATGGACGCGAAGATTTATGACAAGTCGTAACACCGGCGCACCCTGCACCAGCACCACGCATGAGAGGAAACGGATGAGCTGAGTAAGTGTGGCGTCTGACCTCGAGAAGCGCGACCAAGACGACGACGACGACGACGACATCGTTCCGATCAGACGCGACTGGTTGATCGTTTCTAGGAATTGATCCCGCGCGTTCGCGATGACAATGAAAAACGAACTCCTGTTGTTCCTTCTTTCTCTTCCTCTTTCTTCTCTCCTCCTGGCGTTGTTGGTGCGAGTTGCTTCACAATCCTTTCCGTGTCCACCATGTCTACTCATGATACGACGATTACCCAACATGAAAATAGAATCATTAAGTCCGCGCGGGTCCCAAAAAATCGTCCACCAGTTCACTGCTTTGGCCACGCTACACCACGATAACCCAAATATGTTCGGGAACTTGCACGACGACGACACCCTGCTCGCTGCTCTCCTTCTTGGCGCTATCTCATCACATCTTGCGCCTTTCATCCCGTGCGGTACCACGGCGGTGGTGGAGTACTTATCGCACGAGTTTGCACTTTGCCGGTGTGTACTGGCGGGCGGATTTTATGGCCGGCAGTTTTGCAGAAACTTTTACGACGCAGAACACGAGCGGCCACGACCGTCACCGTCATGATTGCCACGATGTGAAATGCAAAATTGGCGAGTTCTCACAAATCCGACGGCTAGGAAGTAGAGAGTCTGATAGAGGAACCGGAGGTGACCTTCAAAGAGAGAGAGAGAGAGGCTTAACAATCGTAATTGCCGGTTGTTGCCGATTAGCCTTTATGTGTCAGCAACTAGCCAGGCGCAGCTGGTGTATTGTGATGTGTTGTGTCTTTCAAGTTAACAACAATTGACCTCCCGATGGTTTGTGGTGGATGGAATAAAATTAAACACATCAAACGGATCCGCAGAACAAAAAAAAACGCTCGGAACGATGTAAGATCCTCGCGTGAAACGTGATCCACATTAATGATGCGCGCGTTCCACGGCGATGCAAACCACCGTGATCAGTAACTTTGTGGCGTTCGTCTGCCAACCACAAACATTCTTCATTCTCGAATCTGAAACCAAACAGCTCTCATTTTGAGGCAGAGAGAGAGAGAAAGAGCGAGAGAGAGAGAGAGAGAGAGAGAGAGAGAGAGAGAGAGAGAGAGGGAGAGAGTCGCTCCATTATCCTCCCACAACCACCGCGCGCCTTTCCGAACGAATCCAATTTCAATTCGAAACCGCCCGAGATCGAACTATGCTCAAGACGCCGACGATGCCAGTGATTGTGTCTTCGGTTTCTTCCGTGGGGTTCCAATTGCACGAGCACCGCGAGGTTTATTGCGTTGACAGAAGTTCCGTTCCGGCCCCCAGGATAACCGTGAAGATTGATGTCTTCTGCACTGCGTACTCGCTCGTTCGCTTGCGGTGCCATCGTCTGCCGCTTGGATTCTCATTTTCGGAATTGCCCCCGCAATGTGTGTGCTGCAGTAACAGTGTGTCCCCGGCCACACTGGACGTGAAGGGAAAGCGAGAAAGCTTAGCGCGAACGAACGCAATTTGAGCTCGGTATGCGGTAGCGTCGCCACGCACGCACACACCCAGTGAGCATATGAGAGGTAGCATTAAAAAATGCTGCAGAGCTCGATCCACCCACCGACAAAAAAAAAGAGGAATCCTCCTCCAAAAAAAAACAAAGGGAGCCAGAGTGTGGAATTTATTAAAATACAAATACCGCGCGACTGTGCTGTGGGAGTATAATAAATTGTTTAATGCACGAATGTGTGTCTGCGTGTTTGTGCGTTCTGTATGTAGAGATGCATATTTGCGTAAGGCGTAATGCAGGATAATGCCACCACACGGACGCACACACCGAGCCATCCTTTGTCATCCGTTGTGCCTCTCATTCACTGGATCGCCCGCCACTTTTATGCTTCAACGTCCGGTGGGGTTGGTGGACCAATCCCATTTTCACGCATGAATCGCATTTCATGCTCAAAAGCTCCTCTTTGACCTGGAACCTTTTTGATGGCAAAGCAAACACGATGCCAACTGCAGCCATGCAATCAGGTCACTGGTGGCGCTTGGGACTAGGGTTGTGGTTTTTAAAACATTTTAACGCTCATCGAGACACAAATCATGTATGTTGTGAAGCAATGTGAGGGCAACAAAACGCCATTTGATTTCTATTCTATTACCAGATGCACAGGGCAGTGCTTCCCAGCATCAGCATGAATTGCAGGACACAGATTTATTGGCAAAGGACACCTTTTTGCAGGTAACATTGTGACCTCCGTGGACAAAACCACACAAAGACGCAGAGCGGGCATTGTGATTGATTAATTTGATGCACACACACATGCGCATACACCTGGCTCGATATTGCATTTCGATTATTATGGAATCTGGATTTTTTTTTCACGCAAAGCGCTCCTTTGTATACATTCAAAGCTCACGCTCCGTCGCGTCTCTCGTGGCGTCACTGGATGACGCGTGAAACAATGATAATCGCATTCCGATCGCTGGTAATGGTTTCTATTGTTACATTTACCACCTGACGTACCTGCTGTTGTTGCTACTGCTGGTGCTGAGCTGCTGGTAATCCCCTCTTCCATTGCGATAACCTGAAAAGGGGGGCAAAAAAAAGGAAGGATTGCCATAAATTAAACCATTTTCAACGTGGCCAGCCCCCCCTGGACCCATTTGACGAACGAAACCGGATTTCAATCCGATTTATCACCCTAGTTTGTAATGTTTTATTTGCGCTTGATGCCGGGTGTGTGGCATTATGCTCCTGGTAGCACGATGGAGATGGATGGATGGATGGATGCTCTGGTGTTGGTTTGGTTGGTTGCATAATATTTTTACAAACTTCTCCAGTCTAACCATTGCTGAAATCCTATTAAAACAGATTAGTGCCGGTAAAGAACGGGCACTCGTGTACCATAATTCGGTACAGCGCAGAACCTGCCGATGGAATGATGGAACGTTTTTACCACCAGCACTCCAGCAGCAGCAGCAGCAGCACGAGCGACCGAGCTTACATCGTAGCCGGTATTGCATTGGTTCACAGAAAGTACAATTTATTAGCTCCATCGAGGTAGATTAAAAGAGTAGGCTCCCGGTCCCCTTTTCCGGCTAATCCCTTTGGAGTAGTCTACCATACTAAACGGCGTAAGTAAGCTCCATCTCATCCACTTTGGGATGATCTTCATGAGGTGCCAATGGCTTTCTGCGCCAGCGTTGCATACGCACAAAAACATACATTTCATTTATAATCATTTTGTCTCCCCGTGTGCTGTAAATCCTTTTTTCTCCCGCACATTACTTTACGAAGCTGGCTGGCTGGCACCTCTTAAGCCGCTCGAGCGAACAACATTCAATCAGCATTCGAAACCGGTCCATCAGAAACCGTTGCAGCAGGCTGATACGCCATCCTCCTAATGGCTCTCAAGACAAGCGAGCACGTGTATGTATGTTAGTGCCAGGACTCTTCGTGTGGCACAAGCACTTTTGGCGCAACGCGAACAACTCCACAGACCACCAGAGCACTGAAGAAGGCGCCTGCTTTTGTTTTTTTCCTCCATTTTCCACCATTTCCATCTTTTCTGAGCCGTTTTTCCCTCGCCTTTTTCCCATTCACTACCACTACGAGCGCCACTAGTGCTACTAGAGGCAGAGTTCTACTCTTTCCGCTTCTGCGCTGGGTCCTCCGGGTTTCTGGGGCCAGCACAAGCATAAACACTAGACAAAGGCTGGCTGGCTGGCTGGCTGGCTGGCTGCCGTTTGGAGTGGTGTAAGCAGCAGCAGGAAAGTGTTGTGGACAACAGCCAGCATACTCTGGAGAACGTTATCGCATTAAAAGCATCCTCTCACTTGTGCTTGCCTACTCGGCAATGGAACGATGATTCCCGCGCTCTCCTCGTTCTCGGGCTGCCATTCATCCAGCATCCTCCACTCTCACCAGAGTGGTTCGTCGGTTGGTACGAGATAGAGGGGGAGAGGGAGCGAGGGAAAGAGCAAGAGACACCCGGGCAGACCTTCAGGGAACGATCGACAATAACATTCTATCCGGCGCGCACAAGTTTTCCTTCGTTGGCACTCGAAATGGGGAGCAACAGAAAAAAAGAATAAGAAATGGGCGGGAAAATAAAAGGAAAAACTGCAGTAAAGAACGGAAAGTGCAGCTCCCCGGAACCCGTTACCCACGCGCATCTATCAGCCAGTAGTCCTTTGTTTTACTTTGCACTTTCCCATTTTTTCCCCGGGAACGCTCCCCGGCTGGCTAACCTGGTTTCACGCGGACCGGGATCGTAAGCACCTTAACTCACTCACTCTCTCTCTCCCCCTTTCTGTCTCTCTACACCACCGCACTCTCTCCCCTTTCCCTCGTTAACTATGATGTCAATAGCTTTTCACTACCGGAGAGCACATATTCTTGGAAACGCTCCAGTCGGTCGCTCCGATCGGGAATTGCACCGGTGATAGTCCCGTCCCGCCGTCCGTTAGTGGCTGATAGAAGCAAATCTTACCGAGCCGGGTGAAACTAGTAAGTCCCCGGGAAAAGTATAGGGGAGATGGAGAATGGTCAGGTAACGTCCTTCAGCACGCTATTGACGTCATCTCGCTACTGCGCCAGGTGAGGTGTTTGGCAATGAAAGAGAAAACAACTTTCTCGCGAGTCGTTCCCCGGGCGCAGTTCCCGCGGAGTGGTGCGAGAGGTTTCGAGAGGAAAAATCGATATACCGTCCAGTGTGGAAATGAGATTTGCCAGCTTGGCTTATTCCGGTCGCGTTGCACCAGTTCTGTGCACCTTAGGGATAGTTTGTACGATTGAATTGTAACCGTTCGCAACGAGTGCATTCAACAATGTTGCCGGATCGATGAACGACAAGCTGATGCTGCTTATGCTCTCCAATCTGTTGCCCAGTAATAGCTTGACTCCATAAACGATTTGCGGGAATGAGTCACATTCGAAAACATTAACTGTGCAATGGACGAGCATGAGCATGAGTCAATATATTGCTCCATTATCAATCAGTCAACAACGAACATTAAATGGGTGACCGACAGTTTTGTGCTTCGCGCCAGCACGGTACATTCAATGAAGAAAACTTTCGAAATAAAACTTCTCTGCTTCCGAAACTCATGGCCAACATCATGGTTTCCTCACCCCCCTTTTTTCTCCGGGGTTGGCCGATGAACTCCAAGATCGTTTTTCTTGCGTTTAGTTCCGGACGGTTCGAGACCCAGCGGGAGAACCTGTGGCCCCAAATAAAAAGAAGAACAGAATGAAACAGGGAACGAAGCAAAAGGAAGCTTTTTCCGGCGTACCAACGTGGAGCTCTTAACACAAAGCAAACCAATCACGCGCTTGGTGAAGGGAACCGTACCTCCGTTGGTAGCAACTACGTGTTCGATGGTTCGATCGGCGTGAGAAACGGTCAAACAAAATCAATTACTTAAATTAGAGGCAGACGCAAAGTTGTGCCTTTGCCCGGGTGCCCGATGGATGATGGCGATGGTCCGAGGATCGAGTTTTTCCTCGATTTTCCCCCGAAACATCGTGAGCACACGAGGTTGGGATTCGGGGTTTCTCGCAATCAGTGGCGGATGGCAAAGGGTTTCACTTGGCCCAGTCACCACCCAGGATGCTGGTTAGAGAAAAACGGACATTGCCGATTGCTCCCGATGGGATTTTATCGAAGGGATCGAGCTGCTTAGCACAGAGGAATGGCTCGACATCTCTCGCTTGGATCAAAAAAAAACCCGAAACTAATTATCCGCAAAAGTTGGGTCACTGCTGCCTTGCGCTGGATAGCTGAAGCCGAAACTGCGATGCCATAGGTCCCGAGTGACCTCTCGGAACATTATTCACTTTGCGCGTCAACGGGCGATTGGCGTTGGCCAACGTAATGGACACACGAATACACATCGCAGAGCAAGATGGCGGAGTCGTAATTGGATGAGTTTAAGATGCTTGGCCATGATGTGTCCATGGTATTCATACATACAATGCATCGAGTTCCCATTACGATGAATCCGCTGCAACACTTGCGGCGACGGCTGCAACACTTGGGTCTTGGTGCCACGGCACGGTCGGTAGGACGTTCTCATTATCATGCAACACCCTGTGCCATCCATGGCGTCGTGACCATAATTAATCTTCTCGACAACCACTCGACAAACAAGCACAACGACGCCGGTGACGACGATGGCGATCTCCATGCTCACTCCGCCAAAACCATTGGTGAAGCTCTCGGCGCGTCATGTTGTCGGACCGGTCCGGATGCTGGTCCTTTGAGGGACACCAGACAATCAATCCGTCAACTGTCAAACACTCCACGGAGATCGTGGCACTCGTGGTGCGTTTGCATTGTGGCCTGGCATACGAGGACCCGGGGAACCGTTGCAGTAAGGTGACCACCGGCACCAGGTGCATCTCAAGGAGCCGCGGTGGCTAAGAAAACAGAGAGGCAAACAAGAGATACAGCATCGAGCTGTGACCGGTTGGTGAGTTGGCTGGTAGGTTAATTATAATTTAATTGAATACCTGCGGAACGGTTGGAGCGGATTCAGTCGCCTTGAGTGAGCGTACCAGGTACCAGCACTGGAAGGGACTAATAAGGGCGCAACATCAAAAGCTTGTGGCATCCGTGTGTGTGGGTTCGGAGACAACACACCAGGCATGTCCTTTTGGACGTTTGTTTGGAGGTCGAGTGTTTGGTGTGTTCCGCTTATCATTCATGCTCAACCTTTATGGTGATATCGCGAAAGTTTTACAAAAACTAGCATCCTAATCCGCAGAACTCCTTTTCATGATTTCCATAGAAACAGTCGTTGTTTTCGTTGACGCTCTCTTAGGTAGAATAATACAACTGGCGATGATGTTGCGCTCGGTTCTCAAAGGGTAAACGAAATGATGTGGTTCCGTTGCCAAAATCCGATGATGGAGGCGCCAGGTAACCGGTAATATTGCATACTTTTAGCAGTTTGTAATAAAAATTTAAATCGCTAACTCTATTATGTGGTGAATGTTGGATAAATGTTTCTTCATTCTATTTTTCAAACACTGCCGCCATTGCAGATATTACTCCAATCTTAAATTACAAAATAAGCTTAGAATAAAATGACAGAGAACTTACAGTTTATGTCCAAACTTAACATACATTTACACCGTGGACGTGGCCGCGAGTTGGAGACCTCTGCCATAGGGTGATCCAAATCACCTTCCATAATTTACTGAGCTAACGAGGTTTTAAGCTAACCAACTAGAGCACAAACCGTTGCTGTAAAGAAAGAAATCCGAGGGAAATGTCGCACAAATGCCAACACAAGCTGTTGTTCACCTTCGCTCCGATAGTTTCCTGCTAAGAAGAGCTCCCTAGTTGCCACATTAGAGCCATGCTGTGAGGGACAGCCGTCGAATGCTGAGGCGATACCTTTATTCTTTCCTTCTCCTTATGCTTTTGTAGAACCATGTGCTGTCTAAGGTAGCTGAAACGTATGCCGCTTATCCTTAAATTTAATTAGACTTTCCATAGTCTCACTGCTGCAGTCATCAGCTCAAACTCAAATGAATGCGATGCAGATGCCCTTCTTATCTTTTACCTTCAAATTCATAACAAACAATGTTTCAAGTGCACTTCGGCTCTTTTCCGTCCTTTCACAGTATCTGTTGCAATTCATTTCCTCCCAGCACAACGCACAGCAAAAGGCAACCGAAATGAATGAATGAAATGGATGGAACAACCAGTGTTCACTTGCACTTACGCTCAACGCACCGTCACCGAATTTGTCCCACGATTGAGCTCGTGCACGGAACTGGAAATTATTCTGATTTTCTGTGTCCTCTTGGCGTAGACGCGTATCTCGCTGTTCGCTGAGTGGCTGCTTCACGCCCCATTTCCTCGCATGCTGCCGCCGCTTTCACATGAGTCGCTCCGTTGAATGGACGGTGCCTCGTCGTAAAATTATACTAAAACTATACGCTCTGTCCAGTAGCATGACCAGGACAAGCGGCTAGACAATGGCGCTCGGTGCTCGGAAGTTCGGAGAAATTAACTCGCCCGGACTCACGCACGGTCCATGGGACTTCAATTTATATAATTACTTGTCATGTGTACCGTGTGGCATAGGGTGACAGCGAGGCGATGGTCCTGGTAGTAGTGTTGTAGTAGTCGATGACGTCCACAACGACGCAGCAGCAACACACACGCAGAGCCGACCACAGACTGACCCTTTTTGGTATAGGGGGGAGAGGATTCGAAGCTCAAAAGGACCTTGAGTGTGTGCGGACGCCAGATAGTGCGCTATCACTGGGCATGTTTCAAAGGAAGCTCCAAAGCATCTAAAATGGATCCAACGATGTACGTGTGCGTTGATCTGTGTATGTGTGTACGGTTCGCATCAAAGGCAAACATGAGCCGCCTCCGCACTGTGCTGCTTGCTGTATGGATGGGTGTGTTTCGATGTCCTCTGATTTGCGGTCCTTTGATCTGCATCTTCCTTGGGAAAGGGGTTCCCTCCGTCCGTCGATGGAACCGGTCCGGAGCGCTCTCCGATTGCGTTTTGATAACAAAGCAATCACTCTGATGGAACTGTGGAAACCGTACACCCGGTGCTGGTTGTGACCGTGGTGAAAGTGGTGTGGAATATCACTCGTCAGGGTCATCGCCGCCAAGGAATCGGAGTTAAATTTGGGTCCAACGATCTGGATTCTATTTTTACTCAAAATTCCACTCACAATTCAAAGTTCTCGCTCACTCATTCTGCTCCAGGCATTAAATGTCACCGAAACGGGGAGGGGAGGCCGTTTAGCAGTCAACCATTTCAGGGCTGACCCGGCTACCATCGTATGCCATTACTGATGAATGAATCGATGACGACGGGCCAACCGGTCGTCGTTGTCGTTGACGGTGATGAACCGGTTTCCCGGTGATTGATGGCTGTCGGCGGTCGTCGGATGTTTCAGTTTTAAATGGTCAAACCCATCAAGTGCAGCAGCAACGCGGCGCGGCGAGCGAGCGAGGCCGGAGAGTGATGGACCGTGATCGGTGTTCGGTTTGATGAAGTGTTCATAAATTTATCAACCGAAACTTTGGTCCGCCGGCCCGGCAGAAGACGCACCAGATCTGGTCTGTCCTGAAAGGCTGATCTAGAATCGTTGGACCTTCCCCTTTTTGCACCCCTTTTTTCCTTCACATTTTTCGACCACGATTCACCCAACGATGCGCCGATGCGAACGAGCCCAATTTCTTGGCCATTTTTCGTCGATAAATTCGAGCACGCACCAGCACGAGGCCGGGGGAGAAATCCATAAATTATGCTCGCTATTAACTGCCGATCTCCAAGCCACAGTGACCGGAGCTTCAGAGTAAACGGTTCGCTTCAGGATTTGTAACGTTGCTGCTGCTTCCTGGCCAACCGCGGTCGGCGCCGCACTGGGAGGGCTAATTCTGTTAAATAATAAATTCGGTCCCGTAGACTCGAAACGGAAGGCCGCATAAATGAATCGATCCACTAGGAATTCCGCGCGGCACTACATAATGAAGCGATCGGATGTGGGGGATATCGGGCAAAGATGGATTGGCCACGGAAGTGTATACCGTGCCTGGCATCCTGAAAGGAAGGGGTAGCGGCAGGGTTACAGGAAGGGGGCGTAAAAACAAAAGCAAAAAAAAAGTTGCCCACTCGCCAATTCGTTCGAATGAATCGTCGGTTCCGGAAGAGAAGCAACACAAAAACCCATCCTGCCAAACGCAGGCGTCCCCGGAAGCCCTGCGTAAACCGCCCTGGCTCCAAGGGAAATGAAGTATATCTCCGGGACGCAGCATCGGCATAACCCGCATGGCCGCCACGAATGACGCGCACAAAGCAGTATCTCCGCTCTTGGGAACCATAAATCAACGTCATTACATCACTTAATCGAAACAAACATTCGCTTTACATAATAACCAACGCGTTTGATTTATCTTTTCCCTCCACCCGGGGCACGAACACCAGTGACACCTTCAGTCTTGAGGCCAACAACGAGGCCCGGATACGCCCGGAAGTACGAGAATTATATTTTTATTAATTCCGATAAAGTGATCTCCGGGGCCGGGATCAGGGCAAGTGAGCAAGTGGTCGGATGGGTGGAGCACATAAATTGTCTTTGATAGCCCCCGTGCTGTGGGCTGGCTGGCTGGCTGGTTGGCGGCCCAGTCCACAGTTTATCATCACAAAAATCCGGTTAATGGCAAGCTAATCAGCCATATCGCGCGAGCAGCAACTTCCAGGCTCAGCAAGTACAGCTCATAAACAGTTCCGAGCGAGCGTGCTTGTTACTTCCTTATTTCTTATTAAAATCAGACCGATCGGTACCGTCTGCGGAGTGATAAAAAATCTTCTTCATTCCCCAGATGCTAAAGCGGCAGCAGGGACCAAGCGTAGAGCATCACAACAACAAATATGGATCCCGGAGAAAGGGCAACAGGGAAAAAAAAAGTTCGAAAAAACATTCTTATCAGTGTGTTCTTTTCGGCTTGGTGCCGCTCCTCGCGGTCTGGCTGGTTTGGCGAAAAATAGACCACGACCAAGAGACCCAGGGAAAACATTTTCGCTCCAGCGCTAACATTCCCGAACCGGAACCAAATGGATAGGAATGCCCGTCCGAAGCGCGCTACCGGGCGTGGAACCATAAAAATAATCTAAATTGTAATTTACTGCCCAATCTGGACTCCGAGGGTTATCGATCGAGCGGGGTGAAGGGTGGCGCAAATATTGTTTGTGTGATTCACGCTTCCGATTCCGCACGCTCTTCCCGATGGTGATGCTGCTGCTGCTGCTAAGTAATTGCTGGCATTAGCTCCTCTCGGGCCTTTAACCGGACGCCAAATGTTGCCCTACGATGTCCGGACTCGCTTTTCCGGATCTCGGGGAAAACAGAATGAATGTGCGCGAGAATCGTGGCCGGGGGAAACGGTTGTTTACGGATCGCGGCGCAGCTTTCTGATGGAGATTAGCACGCTGTGGATCGGAACATGACCCCACCCGCTTCGCCAACCTTTGGACCAACCTAATGGTGGTGATGCAAATAAATCCAGAGAGCAGAGAGCAAAGAAGGAGAAAGGCACTTGAGAGCTACGTTTCATAACCATAACATCCATAAAATGAAAAGGGTCGCGCCGAATGGGGTCACTACGGTCTAACTTTTTGGGGACAGACATTTCTCGCGACATTCTGCTCCTTGCTTTGCTGCAGCCAATGCCGAATTCCGTTTCATGCGGAATCATGAATCCAATAGTCCGTACGCTTGGATCGATAAACAAGCGATTTCATGGTTGGTGGGTCCGGAATTGGGTCCGGTGGTATGGCGCCTTGGTGTTGCGCAGAAGTTGCTGGAGAAGATGAAACAAAAGCACAATCTCGTTGGTCCGAAAATGGCTTCCATGGAAGGTACTTGCTGGCAGCAAGTAAACGTCTTGTCTTGTGCCGTACCGTATGAGTGTATGATTGTTGGGGTGCTTTCCAGTTCTTAGAATCAGCAAAGCAAAACAGAAGTAGGTCGTCGTACAGATTACGCATCCAACAGCCAACATTCTTCTCATTCGCACACTAGAGTCTCTTCAGTTGGAAAGTCATGAAGAAGAGCCCGGCGGTACTCAAAGAGCATTTCATCTCGAACTCGGTTTTTGTCGAAAAAGACGTAGAACAACAAGAAAAGTAAAAAAGAAACTCTCACAAAACACCGCACTGCCGCACCGGTTGGAGATTATTTTGCAAAATGAGTGGGAAACTGAGGAGTTTATAATCGCACATTGCTCTCCTTCCACCCAATTTCAACCAACCACCATCATCAAAAAAAAAATCGCATTCGGTATGATTTAATTAAAGTAGAAAGGAATATTTTAAGCACCCTCCCCGTCGTTCTTATCACCATCGTCAGGGCAACAGGGCATGATGGCAGCCGGCGAAAGCAAAGCTAATGCGACGTGTGCTCTCTTTCGATTGCAAATGCGTTGAGGAGTCTTTTTTTGTGCCTTCGCCTTTCGTTTTTCGCAGTAAATAAACCAAGCCCAGCTCTACCGACGTCGAGCGATCCACTGGTCAACCATTTTTTGCTCGTTTTTGCTTTTTGAAATGCACGAGCTCGCACACAAAACGATGTAAGCGAACAACTCGACACTCCGCCCGAAAAAAAGACTATAAACAAAGCAAAAATCCCCACTCCATATCAGAGGATCGTGCCGCAACATAGAATGGTGCTTCGATGCTGCACGCATCAACGAGCACGATGGCGTCACAATTGCAAGAAAACGACGAAATTCGCTGAGCAGAAAGGCTTAACGGTTTGTACTGGCGCACTGGTTCGTTCGTACTGAGAACTGAGCCGTTCGCAAGCTTTCGATCTTCGCGTTCTTGCGTTCTTGGGACCCGATATTCAATAAGTTATCCTCTTATAGCAATAGTCAAAATGGCTGCAAGAAAGACGGTCCCTGATTCCGTGACTCGGTGCGCAATTTAGGACAACATGAATCGGCTCATAACAAGCCGCTGATGATGATGCCTTTGGTTGAGGGAGAAGTCACTGGCATGGCATGCCAAGGGTGCACTTCCCAGCCATTCTCAGCTCCTCGGCTCGGCGCTGGCATCGAAGTTTGATTTCTAGAAAATGGCGCAAAATGTCTGCTAATCAAGGGGTATGTACGGGGCGGCGGAGATCTGCAGCCCCTTCGCCCCCAATCGTCCCCCAAGGACCAATACGAACACGAGTCGAGTGACCGAGCACGATGCAAGCTGCAACCGGCAAATGGATGTTTTCAATCAGTTGGACTCTAATTAAATTAAAATATACCACCTCTCGCTCCCCCTCCTGCCGGGACCACCACCAAAGCAGAGTGCGAGTGGCCAAGGAATGCTGCTTCTTTATGCAACCAGCAGCATAGCTGTCGATAGAAGGACGGAAGACGGGCGGTTCAGCACCGTTCGATACGTTGCTTGTGACAGGAAAATTGTGTTTCCACGGGTTCTTCGGAAAGGCCCCTCATGCTGTTCCTCCCAGTCGGCAAAAGGGAAGCGAAAGGAAAGGGACCAGACTTCAGACCCGATTCATGCCGATGCTACACGGCTTATGATGTTCTGATTCTTATGATGTTCCAAGTTATCGCCCGCCGGGTGCATGATGAACATGCAGCGACACAGCATGGCCCCAGCGCGCGCATGTGTATAGGAGAGAGAGCGAGAAAGAGGAGAGTGTTCTTTGTCGATGACTTATTCATTCTGCTAATGCTATTAGGCAGCATCATCGACGACGGGCTTCACTTCCACTGGCACAATAACCCTCATCAAAGCGAACTTCCTCTTCCCGTTGGTGGTGATGGTAGACGGGAGGAAAGGGAGACACTATCGACAGCAGCAGTACTCCAATGATGATGCTGCTGCTGCTTCTACATGGCACCATGGGTTCTGTGTTGTGCTGCTGGCGATGAGGAGCTAATGACTGTCATGTTAATTCGCATGCATGTACGTTGTAGGTGGTGCGCTTTTCAAGCAGAAAACAATAGCCAGCTAGTCGGACCGCAGAACTAATCGGAACTGCTTTACTTTCCTTTCTCCTTTGCAGGTAAGCGCTCGAAGCGGGCCAATGGCGATGGATTGTTGGAATCAGCCCTAGTACCGATACACCGACGGTACATCAAACGGTGGTAAGAAGGAGAAAGAACAGCATATTTAAATGAGCATAATGTGCGTTATGTGCCGCTTGTTGCAGTGACGCACGAAGATTCGACGCAACGAGAGCACTCGCTTGACATCGACCTCATCAATCTGATGAATATCTGAAAAATGCAATCCAACATCACTACGCCATCGAATGACGCCTCGAATGGTCTGGTGTAAAGTGTATTGGAAGCCAATATCAGCTCTGTAATAACCTACTTCTTAGAAAAGGGACGCCATTGTATGCTACAACACAATAAAAATGGTACAAAAGAGGGCGCCTCCATTCTGCCAACCATTCGACGACGAACGGAGTGACAACGCGCGTCCACATTCCCAACATTCCTGTGCGAGTCAATGTTTGCGAGTGGATTCAATTCTTGTTCCCTTCCCCAACTCCTCTACCTACCACGCGATGGTACGCACTCGGCCCAACCTGGAACATAGTACCTGGACAGGCAATGGACAGGAAATGGACAAGATTTATCGGGATCGAAACCTTCCTTTTTCATCAGGTTTGGATTCGGGATTTTTTTTTCTCTTCTCGGGTCCAGGTTTGCTGTTTGTTTGAGTATCATACTGTCTCCGGGGCCTCTGGTGTGGCCCGGCTCGGCCTTAACTGGATGAGAAGGCCCTCAGCAGCCTGGAGCATGCTCGCGTGTCGCTGGAACGTGCGGATGAGCCACAGAGAGTTTTGTGCATCTCGTAGGTCGGTCACGTGTGTGCTGTTGTTATCGTTATCGTGTCCATGCCTCTCTCCTCCCTTCCATTCCACCTCTCCCCTAGGGAGGGCGCCACCACAAAGCGGAATCACCGGGCGTGCGAATCCCAGGAACGCACGGTGTGTTTTTGTTTGATATTCCCGTAGAACAACGATGGCGCTCGATGGCGTCATGGGGCCACCCTCGGTGGGGGCGTTACACACCCACAGCGGGAGCACCGGGTACCTTCTATTCGTTTCTTAGGCGGTCAACATGGGCAGCTGAGGCGGAGACGGAATGATGGTGGCCGTTGTCGTAAAAGTGAACGATGCGCAGCTGACAAACGGTTTCTCCATGCGAAGAGTAGCACTGAGAGTTGAGGGGGGGGGGGGGGGACGATGGGGTGACAGCGGAGGGCTGGCTGAAGCTGAAGTGAATAATTTGTATGCAGATTTCGTATTCAAAAGACGTGCGCCACCGAGCGACGAGACGACCAGACCGGAGGTATTTGGGGGACGGAAAAACGGAAATGAAGAGTACGAGGTCGCTCCGCAGCAACTCCAGAAGCCTGTGCCTTGTGTGACTGGCCCACCACACACCACCCGCAAGGATTTGCTTCATCCCTGCTTCTCCATTTTTTTTGGAGGGGTTTGGTTTTCGTTGTTGCGTTGCGACTTCCGGCCAAAAGTCCTTGGCAGTTACACCAACCACCCCCCGGGGGGTTAGCAATGACTATTTCGCTCTGGTGACGTTCTTTTTATTTTCGCATGTTTTATGAATATCATGCGCAGGGGGTGTGCGCGCGCGCCCTGCAGGAGGGCGGTGCTGCTACCGGCACCACCTGAGAATACAACCTTCTGCATTTCACAAAAAGCGCCATTCTGGTTGGAAGTTGTACCTATGGGTACGGCAGTGGCGTTTGTGAACAGAACGTCATCGCCATCATCGCGGGTGACTCGGCTGTCAGAATATTGAGCTGAAATGCCTGCTAGAGCGCGCGAGCTTTTTGTTGCACCAAAACGTTAAATCCCATAGTGCGTCGCGCGACTACTACGGAGATGGACGAAGGTTGCTGACTGCTGGCAAGCGACCCATCAATTATGATGACTTTTTTTTACCCCACCCCGGTATGTGTCAGAACTGGCGTATGTGTGAGTGAAATCTCATCTCTCTCTCTCTCTCTCTCGCTCGAGCAGCAGCTGTAGCTTTTTGCCTGGCTTCGGTTCCGATTTGCTGGCTTTTGCCCTTCGGTGCCGGTTCAGGCTCCCAAGCTCCAACTACTCGCTTGCTTGTTATTCAAATTTTCATCCCGCGGCCACTCGACGTCTCCATTGTCAGCCGGGAGAGCTGTAAACGGTTCCATCGTACGCCCATGTATAGGGCCCCGGACAGGGCCAGAGCAGCCAGAAGGCAAGCCAGCCAGCCAGCCAGGCAGCCTCTTCCCAGGAGATCGTTTTACTTGATCCATCATCGTACACTGGTGGAGCTCTCACTCTCTCCACCACCTTCCTCCTGTTCCTGTGCACGACTGTCGGTGACAGGCCACTGTTGTGTGTGTGGATGCGTGTGCGTGTGTATGTGTGCAGTGGTGCCGGCTTCGGAAGTGATTGGAAATTCCTGCGTGGCTATAACAAGGAGACCTCCGACGCCGCCGCCGCCGGCCACGCTGTGAAGTGCAGAGAATATATTTGCGTGCCGGGCCCGTACCGGTGCTCGGTGAAGAAGGACCACCTCCCAGTCGAGCGGGGGCTGGTAGTAGCGAGACGGAGTGGGTGTGGGCGTAAAGCCACTCAGATTGTGAGAAAATTTAATATGCCTCCCAGCAGCATTGCTGGTGCTTGCTTTTAAATTAGTGTCCTTTGGGTGCGAGCAGGACACGTGCCGCGGCAGCTATTGTTTTCGTGTAGCCAGTGGCCGCTGGCTACTCGAGTGTCGAGACCTGGAGGCCAGCATATAATGATGAAACTAGAATATTCTAAAAGTGGGACCCCCTACGACCATTAGAATGATAATGGGAGCATCTTCCGTGAGGTTCACGTTGCATTACGCTAACTTACTTGCTACATCAACGGTCTTGTCCAGCAATAGAACATATCCTTCCAGCGTTTTTGAGCACCATTTTTGGTCAAGTCGATATTCTTCCATCAGTGTTGATACCGTCACTGATATCTCAATTTGAGTCTCTCGCTTTATATAAAGTTATATAACAAACCGATGGCTAAGCAACTACTTAAAGCAAATATTGGAGCTGAAATTGCCAAAATATCTCGCCTAATGTTGTCAAAACAATCCAAAACACCCTGAAAAGGTTGCTTTTTGTATGTCAAATGAAGGCGGTCATTTGATCATCATCATACTTTGAGTTAGTTATCAATTAATTGCATAGAATAACCTAAAGAAAACATGTTCATTTTTCAAAATCGGCTGAAAAATGACAGAGTTAATCAAACTTTAAAATTGGTTAGCACGTGATGGCGTAGCCTGTACAAAGTAAGAGATTGTGATGGGCGTAACTTTACACTCGCGGGAACCTTGCATCGCTTGGTTAGAACACCCGCGTTTGTACGCCGATTGCAGTTTCGGGGTGTCCGTCGTGGCGGACAGCCAATGTTGTTAACTAAGTGGACTCGAGGTTGACCGGACAACCGTGGTGAATCACCCGTGAGTGATTCACCTACTCAGTGGAGAACGTTGGAAGTCATTGGGCCTTACCAGGGTAGGGGGACACCAATGCTTCATAGGAGACAAGAAGTAAGTGACACGATGATGTTCGGTTGAGTACTGACTTCTGTCTGACTTCTCTACTCGGAAGTCATCTTTATTTATACTGCCTTATCCGATACGTTTGTCGGATAGGAAGAGTTCCGATTTACAAAACATCTGCAAGCGCTACAAACATCTACGCTGCAGACCGCGTTTCGGCCGTAGCTTTCTCTTCCGCATGGCCTCGTTCTTAGGCGGTAGAACCTTTTCCGCAATCACCGGGGTGGCGCGTCGCATGTTTATGTTTACCTTGGGCGGTCCGGCCCGGTTGGCAACAATCGCCTGAGTTCGGGGTTTACCCATTCTTCGCCTATGGGTTACGCCTTTACCTCCCTAGCTAACGCCCGTGATGCATGTGACATCTGCGCATCAGATGTTTGCGTTGCATCACCTCTGCTTAGCAGACTTTCATCTGTTTAGCAGACATACTACAAGATGATGTCAGTCCGTTTGCAGCAATTGCCCCGCTAGTAAGTGTTTAACAACATAAATTAAAGGGAAACCAACTTTATCATGCTTACTATTGACCATTCTACCGTAATCTTTGTTTTCTGCTAGACCTCACCCCATCATGCACCGGGCATGTTTAAGAGTTGATGGCTATTCATCCCTTCATCCCAGGTTCAATCTGTGAACCTGTGCATCGGTCTTTCATTCGAGCATTAAAAGTTTCCACCAGTGTTCCTTTTCTGCTCCCTGAAATGGACCGAATTTTGGTTGCACAATTCATCCCGCAAGGACCAGTTGCAGTCGCCAGCACCAATCGGAGAGAAGTGCCAGTCGTTCTCGTTTAGAATTTACCGTCGGTTGTCGATGCTCGTCAGACAGTTGGAAATTATTTCCCCCTTTTTTTTGTTGCTAACAATCTCTCGTGCAGCACGTGTCCGTTGCCACATGACACCTCCCTCCGCGTTTAACATTAACCAGCCTCAGCCTCATTCAGTGTCAAGCCGGTAGTCTCTCTCCTCAGCAAAACTTTTAGCAAATGGTGGCGATGCAAAACGAATGCCGGGACGAATGGGTGGAACTTTTGCCACACACCGGCACACGTTCCTTGTTCCGCTGATCCAGTGTGTTTCTTATCAGTGTGAAACCAACCCACTCTCTACTCCATGGCTCGACGAATATTCCGCATGGTGAGCATGGTTCAGTATCGCCCCGGATCCATTAATCCTCCACTTGGCATCGGCAACGATGAGTGTCGACGGTGGGACGCCGTTCACCCCGTTTCGAGGGTGGTTGGTAAATTTAATTTCCATCCCATTTCTCATCGAACCAGCCCCATGGGAGCCATGGTGGGGCGTATCTGTATGTTTCTCGACTCCATTCGCCATTCTGTAAACAGCACAGAGCACACAGGCACGTGTGCCATCATCGTAGGCGGTGAAGAAAGACGTCAAACTCATTCTATCGCTCTCTCGCTATGCGTCTCTCCCTTTCACTCACTCACGCTCCTAGTCCTTTCGTTATCAATCGAACTCATTCCAAGTTCGTTCGCGAACAGGGAACTTCAGGTCCGCTTTATTGAAATATATGCTGAGCGGACTCGCACACTCTGCTTCTGATCGCTTTGATGAAACTCTGAAAAGTGATTCGCACGTACGTTGGCCACTCCAAGTTTTGCGATTCCACCCTTCACTTCAGGCGCAGGTGCTGCTATGCGTGTGAAGGAAAACTCTTTTTAACTTGAAACAAATCAACGAATGTTCATCATCATCGAGGAATAGAGTACGGAGCCACAGCTTTTGCGATCAACAATCGTTTACCATCGCTCGGAGCCACAGAACAAGCGGCTGGTTGGTTCCGTACTGGTGCACATATTCTGGAACGAATCGAACGCGGAATCGACTACACACCAATCACTCGATGTTACTTCCGATAATGCTCCCGATGTGGACTCTACGACCACAACCGTGAATGTAGCTCGGTAAGGAGTTTTCGAAACTTTCTTTCCCTCCCCTTTCCCCTTGGCTCATGTCTTAGCTCCCCCTCTGGCGCTGGTAACTTTTGCCAAGACGACGTCAACAACAACGCTCTTCCGCCGGGGCGTAGCAGAAACTTCTTGCTCGCTCGCCCGTTCGCCCTTGGCTCGCTCGCTCGCTACACGCTCGTAAATTTTCCACAAATCCCAATAAATAACAACCTTAATTTAATTATGATAATAAATATAGGAACAGGCGGAACGGAAGTAAACTTTTGGCCGCCCATTCTGCGGTTACCGAGTGCCGTGCCGTGCCGTGCCGTTCCGTCCGTGGTGTGTCTGGTAAGGGGTTTTTGGGAGGGTCGCACGTTCTGCTCTCTGATCCGGTACACTTTCACCTCCGCCTGGACGCTTGCCACGCTCGTCTTCTCCCGAAGCTCCCGTAGTGATGACAGCATATTCAATGACCGAGTTCCTCGCTTCCTGGCGGGCGCGCACTGGGTGAACGCGATTAAGACTCTCTATTAAGACGGTGGTGGCAGTGGTGGTGGTGGTGGTGGGCAATTTTCAGAAATATGGAGCAACAGTCCGGGCCGGGGACCGGGCAACTGGTGCGGGACTTTACGAGGCCACCAACGGAATATTCACCATAAATAGCATGGCGCACGGCGTCTGTCGTTCACCGTGTCACACCGGTGGCCTCCGGGTGAACTCCAGCAACTCCAGGCACTGGCACTGGCAGTTGGCTGCTGGCACGGTGCCATTTGCAACATATTGTAAATAATAAATTACAATTCCACCGGGAGGACGACACTTCTCCAGCAGCGAAGCGCACGTTTCGGGCTGCCGAATCCCGCGTATTGCTGGTGGTGCTACCGGTGCCTACCGGAGTTACCGAACGTCACGCCAACGACCACCGGGACTGTGGAGGAATGGCAGGAAGGCGCGCGCAATGGCCGAACAACACTCTGGCGCGCGATAAGGCTCGCTCGCACGCAATCGAATGAAAATCGGGCTCGCGCGGTCGCTCGCGTGCAGCTGACATGTTTACAAGTTCCACGACATTGCTCTGATGGTTGGGTTCCCCCAGGACACTCACCCCCGCACTCGCTGTTGCTCACTTCAAGCACGGCTCCTACTACCACCGGCACCGGCATTTGCTGGACCGGCTTCACTTGGAAATCTGTGACGTGCGTGCAGTGTGCCGAGTGAGCTGACAGACGAGCTGCGTCACGCAATGTCTTGGCACGCACACATGAGAATCGGCCTTCCCGGTGGATGGTGAATGGTGGTAGTGGTGATGATGGTGGAGGTGGTGGAAGAATGGTTGCGCGAAATTTAATCAAAGCGTAGATTCACAAACTCCCGCTGCAATCCGCTGTGTGCGGGATTAATGGATCGATTGCCTTCGCTACGGCACCCTTGGGCACTCGTTGGGGTGCGCACCAGCGATGGCCGTACTCCCGGAAGTGTGCAAAAGCGAAGGAATTGCTCGCTGCTTGTTCGTCTTGAAGCCGTGACGAACGTATTCGTTGTTCCATGATAATGTATAGCCCAAGGGTGTTTGTTACAGTCTGGTAATGACAGGATAAGGCAATGAAATGTCGCTTTTGCCATTCGCTGACAGGGCATGTTCCGTTTTCAAATAGGCTTCATTAAGTTTGATTTCCAATTCGTAGCCTCAAGTGACTGTTTCTCTCACAAAGAATGCCATGAGCCTGATGGAAATTAGTAGCAAGCGAGTCGCCCCGCGGCGATGTATCATTTCACTTGATAAGACCATATCGTGGTGGTGGTGGCGGTGTACGGTGGTGCGTACGGTTCTGGATACTTAAAAGTTGCTTCCAGGAAAGAAGATGACGATCATCATCATCATCATCATAATGCCTGGCGGTAGGCAAACAAAACGCTGCCGCCGTCCAACACGCAAAGTCCCCCTTCCCGCCCGTTTGGTAAAGATAATCTCAAGTGTTTTTGGGGAGACGCGTCGACACCCTTCTCTGTTCCACCCCTCGCAAAGGAACAAACACTAGGACGCGCGCGCGCGCGCGTACAACTCATTCCGTTCCACTTCTCTTATTAGTGCCACTTGAAGGCACTTAGCAAGACAAACTTGCTTGCTCGCGGTTTCAACCGAAGCCACGCTTTCTTCTCTCTCTCTCTCTCTCTCTCTCTCTCTCTCTCTCTCTCTCCTCTGATCTGGTTCCGGTACGCACAACTCATCAAACGAGCGACAGTTTTGGGGCGGATTGGAGTAGGGGCTACATATTTGTCGGCCATATTTTATAGCCAAGATCACTTTGTCATTCGCTGTTCCCCCCGCACCCTTCTGCTCTCTCCCGTTACACGCGTACGCTCCATTATTGAGTCTGGACCGATTTCCGTGAAAGTTTTCGGTCTTCGTTCTCCTTTTTCCATATTCCTCTTGTCTCTCTCGCGTTCGTCCGTTCGTTCGGTCTTTCGTCCTTGTTGTTCTTGCCTTCCGCCACCGTACTGGCAACAAATGCCGACAACCACTTACTGCTGGTGGTGGTGGTGGTGCTGCTGCTACTGTTGCCAATGCCGATGGTCGATGCCAGGGTGCTAGATGGCTAGATGGTCGTTTATCATCGGCTCTCTGAAGTGGGCCTTGTTCGGTAGCTAAAGAAAACAAACAAACCAAATCCCTTGTTCCGGCCCCGCTACCATTTTGTGTCTTGCCTGTTACCGAATTGCCTTCCCCCTACCGTTGGCTACCATTGTTGCTAGAACAGACCGAGACTGAGGCCAAGTGAGGGGCGTGCAGGAGCTAAGCGCAAAATCTCATTTTGGAGCAGCTTCCACACCACAGACCACTGATACCACGTACGGTGTGTGTCACAGAGAGAAAAGAGAGAAGAGAGAGAGAGAGAAAGTCGAGAAATATAAAGAATAAAACCCCAAACAAGCCCCATGGCTTAGCAATCGCACTGTACGACGTCATCCCTCCGAAGAGAGAGAAAGAGGCCTCGAATATCAAGGTGAACGTTCCCATCGTCCATACAGCGGTACATGTTTGCCCGTTTTTCCAACACTCTATCATCTCCTAGTTTCACGCAAAACGAAACAACTTTTGCGCTCCACCGAAACATCAACAACTCACCGGATGGCACCACCGCTACAACGACGGCGATGCTTTAAGGACTCACTTTGTTTGGAATTTGTCCGTGCCGTGCCGTCCTCCGCCGGAACCTCAGGCCACCGGAAGGTGGTGATGAATGTAGAGAAGCGCGCCAGTCGAGCACCAACCGGCACCCAAACTTTCTCCAAGTCGATGACACCCGAGAACGAAAATAGTCAAAACATGGTCACCTCCTCCTAATGGTTTGTCGGGTGATTTGGGATTTGGGTTTTGTTTTCGGTTTCGGTTTTGTTTTCGGATTTTTTTTTCGGCTTTCACTTCTGTTGGATATTTGGCAAAACATATCCATCTCGCTGAAAATCGAGCTGCTTGACTTTGCGCAGCATCGGCGCCCGAGGACATGTGCTTCTCGAGTCCCTCGAGAGGGAAAAGGCAGATTATAAACGATCGGTGCGAGAGGATGAATGTGCTGTTTAACCTTTTCCAAGACGAAAACGTGGCAATGTTTGGCATGTTGGCTTCGGCGTGCGCGGGAAATACAAACGTGACCCAGTAAGGGGTCCAGGGCAGCAGATCCAACACCACGACCGCTTGTGACAGCGACAGAAAGAGCAGCAGCAGCAGCAGCAGCATCAGGATTTGGCAGATAACTAAGCCGGATGTGGTGGCACCCATGCGTGCTAACGTTAATTAACCTTCCCAACCGCCTCGGCACCCTCCACATTGATGGCTCCATTGTCCTAGTCGTCGGTGTTGAGAACGGGTGGGCGCACTACATCATCAACGGACCATTGCCGCGGGCGTGCCGGCCTTTTCCTCCTCTTCTGCTACTCCTGATGCTGCTACCCGAGTCCGCTTCCGGGCGAAAGTTCTTAATTAATAACGAGAAAGTATAACAGAGTTATACCGTGCGCGCCCAGTAGTCAGTTCCCGGTGCCTGCTCGGTTCCCCTCGGTGCTGTCAAGGTCCGTTAATGTACTGCGGTCCTTTCGGGCGAGGGACAAAACAGCACCTTGCGACATGAGCATCCACCGGAGTTGAATACACAGCACACAGGACACAGCTGTGCGGCATATGCTCCTCCCCCCCCCCCCCCCCCCCCCCCATCACCGGTGCTACATTTCGGACAAAAGTTTATTTACCATCCGGTTGTTGCTGTTCGTCGCGATTGTCACATCACGTGGCACTGGCCGGTGGCCTTCCCTTTTCGCTTCTGCCGATTGAGTTAGTGGCAATCAGCAGCGCAGAAGCTGGGAAAATGAGAGAGGTGAGGGAAAATGATGTCTCCGGGAATGGTGAGTCAGTGGTCACATCCGGACCGGAACTACCTCCCCCGGGTGGCTATTACCTAGTTAGTGTTTTGTCGATTTCAGCCATTCGTTCGTTCCAATTGTTTGCGCCAAACACACACATGGCCACAACAGGAGGTAACGTTTTGTATTGGGCAGATTGACAGTTCCGGACACCCCGAGGCCATGGAGGTGCTGAGTAGTGACTGGGTTTTTGATTTCGAAGTTCCCTGATCGAACTGATAAGCCTGGTAAACAATCTTGGAGCTATTGTTGGACACTATTGACATTTCAGCTACAACAGAATGCTCTGGACTGGGTTGGGGCTGACTGTTCTGTCAGATCCACGAGTGTCTCATGGGAACCAGTTTTGGAGTACAGTGTTTGGAATCATTGTTGCCACAACCTTCGCCAAAAGTAAACGACAACGAGCAACACCTGCTTTTAACAGTTGAATCTAACGTTGCGCACAGGAGAAAAACTGTCACCGAGAAATGGCCGTACGCCATGTTGAAAGTAAACCATTATTTGTAAGTACAAGAATTGTGTTGACATCCGAATGCAGAGTGCTTCCCAATGTTAGATCAAACCACCATCCGCCAGGTCGTGCACTCAAATCAATCACGGATTCTTCAACCCTCCCCCTTCTGACACGCTGACCCTCGTTAACCTCATTCCTGGCATTCCCTCCCGGTACGGTATTCGCGGGTTAAAGAGGATGACAACGACAACGAGGGCGAGCCGCGGAATTTGCGCTTCCCGCCGGTTCCTAATCTTTGACACTTGATGGCTGGTTGGTTCGCTTTGATTTGTTCCGCTGGTACGGAGGAGAAGCAGATCACTTAAAGCGCATTCATTACGTGTCGCGGCCGTCGCGGAGTTTAAATATATATTTCTCCTCTCTCTCTCTCTCTCCCTCCTTCCCCTAATTCTTCTGTTGCTGCGTGCCAATCGTCTTTTTACCGCCGTTCGATTCGTGTCTTTATTTTTAATTTGATTTGTTTCACATCTCAAAGGGGTGCGGTGCGATTAGTGGGGTGCTCGCGATGGGATCAGCGACAACGACAACGACGACGACCATTTTCGGGGAATTACAAAGCAGGTGCAATTACGAGTGTGCTCCCTCCGCCACCAGCGGCCCTCGTGAGGAAAGCATTTTCAATTTAACTTTCCTCCTCCGCTCTCTCTCTCTCTCTCTCTGTGTCTGCACTTTTCACTTATTTTTGGCCAACAAACGCAACGCAACGCCGAGCAACGTGGAGCGCCATGGCCGAGCTCCTAGGCGCAAAAACATAATAAATAAGATTCTGCTGGCCATAAATATGTGTTGAGTGCGCGCCGGGAGTAGAAAGAGGACCACGACGGCTGTACTACATGACGAAGCTGGCACATTAACATTCCAAATCGATGCGCAATCAACGAGCACCAGATTTTTCGATCCTCTTTGTATCGATCAAGGGTTGACCATTCCACCATCTTTGATTGCGCAGCAGGTTAGCGCCGGTTACCGGTAGCGTAGCGTAGCGGCGCATGCAGCATGCCGCTCTTCCCATGTTACCGTATGACAAGTGATCTCGCCGCAACTAATCCACATCCACCGTTGCCGTCACTCTAATCCATTGTGTCTACCGGGCAGCCGTTAACTCTGCTGACCTCGCGGACAAGCAAGCGTGCGCTCACGTTACGTTGCTAATCGTGTTCACAAGACATCGAGCTGTCGCTCGTTTCGTGAAGAATGATGGGCAACATCTTTTAAACCCCTTTCCTAAGCCCCTTCCACTAGAGCTAGAGCCAAGAGCGCACATACTTTTATGCTGCACAGTGGGTGTGAGTGTGCTAGAGATAACGAGGGAGCGAGATTAAAAGAGAGGGAGAGAGGTGTTGTTTTGATTTTTTTTTAAATTCATAAATTCCCCTTTCCACTCCCGTGTTCTTTTTTTTGGGGGGGGGGGGGAATGGAGGGAGCGGAAACAAGTGAAGTGTTTATTTTCACGAGATTAATCTCCGCAGCGCGGGGCTTCGGAAGGAAACGGAGGAAAAGGTGGTCGATGCGTCGCGCACTAATCTTTTGTCTCGAAAAGCGTTGCGCCATTACCAGAGCGCACGGTTTGCGTTGCACGGCACGCGGTTTAGCGCGAAGGACAACCGCAAACCTGTTCGCGAAGGTTCTCCACCACTGCTCTGCTGCTGCGTGCTCCTAAGGCACAGAGAGCTGGTGAGCTGTTGCGATGACTACGCGTCTCGGGAAAGTGAAATGAATGCTAGATTTACGATCCACCAGCACCACTGCCGCCAACCGACCAACGCCAACCATTGCTGGTTGGTTTAACGTGGTTGCTGAAAATAAATTCACTCTGCGCGCGACTGGCCCCAGTTCCTTGGTCGCCTCGGTTCGATTCGGATTGCATGCTGCCTCCACACTGCGTGGCAGCAGCAGCAGCAGCAGCAGCAGCTACCGTAGCGCCATCGACGCCATGAGACGTGAAACTCCCTACTACAGTGTCGCTGATGCAGCAAACGTCGTGCATCATCGATCGTTAGAAGGTTGAGTTGAGTTCGCCGTTCGACGAACGAACCTGGAAGAGAGGAATCCAGTCCCGGACTGACTGATGGCTCCCGGTTGGGTGGGACTCTGTTTTCCATTTCTCGAAACCAAACGCTACACGGCTAAACCGAGGATGAGGTGCATTCAGGCAGGCGCCTCCATCACTTGGCAAACACGAGAGAGTATCTCATGAAAAATGCAGTTCCAGAATGGCAACCCTGGTTGCTGGTGGCTGCCATCCTCGATAACGTTGGTAATGAATTTCGATTTCAATTTTACCGATTTCCTGATACGTTCCACCGGAGCATGCACTCCACGAGTACGATGTGCCGGATGGAACGGTCGCGATAAGAATCCATCATTCTGAATCGCGAGCCTCGATCGGATGGGGCTGAAGCAACTCATCCCGCGCCACAGAATGCACTGAAATGAGTGAGATCAACATCATCCGATAGGTGCCTGTGTGTTACGCGTGGTTTGGTGGTCGCATGGGCCCCTGGGCATCGAAATTGAGAAACAATCAGATCGCACGGAAAGCGACACGATTTATGGTGACGTCCTGGGTGCGTCCAATGAAGTCCTAATCTGATGTACCCAGTTCCCAGATCCAGGCTTATCAGAGCTTACGCCATTCATGGGCGATTTGTGATCGATACCGAGCTGTACTTCAACGAGTTCCAAATGAAACACAATTTTGCTTTGATCGTGACAGCGTGTTCGAGGAGAATTTCGGTGGAAACTACCGCCTCGCTCACATTTCATAGCGGCCCGTAGTGCTCTGATTTTGTCATGAAAACTCCCTTTCCTTGGAAGCGCCTTGGAAACGGGAAATGGCCCCCTGCTATTCCCGGAAGAGTCAATTCCAATTGAAGGAAACTGTGGCGGAAACGGACCACGTCACTGTCACGTTGTTAATGTTTTCTGGGAAAATCGACAATCTTCCGTCCCCAACCCAGGGCACTTTATTAATGATCTGCTTCATGGTCGTCTGGCGGTCTGAAAGGAAGGGGATGGAAGCTAGCAGGACCTGCATCAGGTTCGCCAACTTCCATGGAACCAACAAATCCGCTCGTCAGAAAGTAATCAATTAAATTGTTAAAAAAAAAGCAGTTTCCTTCATCGCAAGTCCTTGCGGAAACGCTCGCGACGTCAATCTGTATCAAATAATGGCTGAAATCTGATTGGCTTCCGCAGTTGCCTCATTCAGGATTTCATGATGATGATGCTTCAAAAAGTGTATAGCTACCGGTAGTTGATGCCAATTGAATGAAGCATAAGCAGCTCAAAACCAGCACCCAGAGCTCGATGAACAAGCGGTTGTCGAGCCGAATCGTCATCAGAACTGTCCACAATCGGACCATTCGATGTAATGGACCACCGGGACATCAACTTGGAGCGATTCATTACTGCCACCCTACAACCGGTAGAGGCACGCAGGTGATCTTGTCCACGGTCCAAGGTCCTAACGCACATCTTAACCGATCATGTACCCGCTGTGCGTCGCGCTCTCTTCGGAAATACCCTCCGGAACCGTCCGTCCGTCCGTCGGTCCGGTGCGGATTAAAGTTTGGTCACGTCCAACCGTTGGCGAACCATTTCATTTCTGCCTAAAACAATAACTGTCCTAATAGTTTCGCATCCGACTGGACGACCAACCGCCGGGCCGGCTGGGTGCTGGAACGATGCTGAGAAGCGATGCAATTATCCCCCGGACCGGGTTGTCGGTTGTCGTCGTCGTCGTCGTCGTTGGCGGACGGTCAACCTGACAGCCAGCCTAATGACTCATTTCGATCACGTATGGCCCGTGCGTCCGTGAATGCGGGATCGGAGCGGAGGCGCACCAACCGAACCATGAAAAGAGACCGGCCCGGGCCGGTGATACACCGTGGACATTGGGCCGGACTCCAAGTTACACGCCGAGGTAGTCTCGAAGCCTCGAAATGGGTATTATCATCTCATTTCAATTACTCCGGTGCGTGGCCTGCTTTGCAGACCATGTGCTGGAGAGAGAGAGAGAGAGAGAGAGAGAGAGAGAGGCGGAGAGAAAGACAGAGGTGCCTCAGAGGCAGCAGCAGCACAACGGAAGTCACGTTACTGGCCCAGGAGGTCATCCTTGTCAGTCTTGGTGGCTCGACTAACTTTGGTTGTTAACTTCTTCGCATTCTGGCATAGCTCTTGACCACCTTTAGACTTGGGTTCGTATTAAATTATGATCCAGCTTTTTTCCTCTTTCTGCCTTCCTTCCCTTCCCTTCCTCTCCACTGCTCACTCCCAGACACACATGGATCCAAGTGACAGCTGTAACAGGAAGTGCAAAGCTCGTGCTCCTCATCCCGGGACGGTATTTGGCCTACTCCGAACCATCCCACCCGGGCTCTTTCGGGGGTCACAGGAGCTGGAAGAGCGGAAGAGCAGGGACGAAACGATGAATTTAACACCGAAGGCCCCGTTGGGGATGAATACGAGCAGCAGCAGCAGCAGCAACAGCAGCATTGGGACCATAAACGAGGGAAATTATCTACGATACGTGCCGGTCGCTGCGGACGCTTCAACCCATGGCACCGTTGGCTACTGTAAAGGATAATTGAGAGTGAGAGCAAGCGACCAGCAAGGTAGCAGAAAGGAGCGGAAATCGCCGTTGGACCCATTGTTCCAGCCAGGTCGAATGAACGAAGCGGAAGATGCAGCCTCCGAGGCTCGTTATTGTCATAAAACTTGCTGGCTAGCAGCAGCACCAGCAGACTAGAGAAGGAATTGGTCAATTTGAAGAAAATAGAATTGCAACACAGTCGCACAGTCAGACGACGACGACGACGACGACGACGACGTTGAAACTGAATAAATTCTCGATAAATTCATTCGAGACCAGGTCGCTGGATGGATTGGCGACGCAATCACTCGCTCGACCAGGACAGCGTGCTTCGTCTAGGGTCGGTTTGAAAGCTCCATTTCGACTTTGTTTTACTGCTGCCCAATGTCCATCCCGGTGGTCATTGTGGCCTGTCATTGGTCAACTCCGGAACTCCGGTTGCTGCACATCCGCTTTGCTCCGTCCCCGTTTCCGCCATAGACCGGTTGCGCACGGTAACGAGCTCAATGGTGACCATGGTAGTAGTGGTAGCCAGTAGTGACCAGTGACCGCCGATGGCACCGAAGGATGGATAAGTCGGGGGTTTTCACAAGAAACTCTCCAAAGAGGTGAGCGAGCGAGCGTGCACTGGACGGACACCGAGGATAATGGGCACCTTTCAGTGGAAGATCTACCGGTATCCTCTGTCTGTCGCCTAGCGTCCTGTGCCTGTGGAGGGCATCACGAAGGAAAAGTTTTCGCTTTCCTCACCCTTCTCGCCCTTGGGGGCCCGGTGTCTTTCAAATCTTTTCGCCCCCCCCCCCCCCCCGGGAGGGGGAAAACTTCTTCCGGATGTTGCTCTCGCTCGAGGTCGCTCTCTGTGTCTCTCCGGTCAGGCCACCACCACCACCATGAATGGCGTATTATTCGAAAGTTACAAAACACACACCCACACACACGGATGCACATGTTACCCAAGGCTAGTGACGTGTATTAGCGTGTACGTGAGTGCCGTGGACGTGATGAGGTTCCAAGTAGTTTGGTGGTTTTTCGAAGAAACCCCAATTCTTGGCCTAGCGCACGTTAGCATAGATCATAAAACATGGTGCCGAATGGTGGGAATAGGAAACTTTTTGAGCGCATTGTAGACGTAGATGAAGGCTTCACGAGGTAATTAATTACATTACCTGTTTTCTTCTTTCTTCCAGGTGAGTGTTCCAAGGCAAAGCAGCTCCTCATCTGCAGTTCTGTAAGCATCACAAGCACAAGCGTTCTTAGAGAGTTCGCGTACTCCATGCTCGCTCGCTCGATTGTCTTAACGTTCCCCTCAACAATTACAACCCCGAGGGGGTGCAGGAGTGAGGATGGACAACTTCACAAAAAGGCTTCCTTACCAACCCACGACACCGCTTCTTCTCGCGAATCCAAAAATAGTTGGAAACACAAACACACAGCACCGGCAGGAAACCGGAAACCGGAAGCATCAACAACAACAACCGCAAAGTTACTTTTCTTCCCAAATGCCCCAAAAAGGGGGCGGAAGGTTGGTTTCCGCCCTCTCATTCTGCACACCCCCAAACCAAGAGCCTATCTTGCTCTCATCCACCCCACTTTTTCCCCAGTTTTGGGATGTTTACCCTGCGCGATACGGTCGCTTTAATTTATTACCTCGCCCGCCCGCCATGGTTTGGCCTCTCCGGTATTCCGAGATCTGCCTTGGCAATACTGACCACCATCACCATCACCATCTGGTGATCGTCTTGTAGCGGAACGGTTATCGGATCCAGCACGAAAACGGACCAGCAGTCCGGGGTATGTTCCCGGTGCCGCGTTTTAGCATAGTTTCTCTCCATTTTCCCGTTGGAAAAGCCCAGCTCATCATCATCCTCGTCCCGTGGTCGTGGTCAACACTACCGATAGTGGTGTATGGCTTCTTCCACGACGGGGAATGGGTTGGAACGAGAATCTAAACCAGACATTTCTCCCGTACCCACGGATGCCAAGAGATGCCCCCAGTTGTGTTTCAGTGCACCATGACAGGAGCGTCCTGGTTCTCTACCCTCGAAGCAGCGGTCGGTTGGTGGTCGAGAAGCTGTTCTATCCCTTTCCTTCCGCTCCTCCCTCTTTTCGAAGCGGTTTCCACAAATGTTGGAAACCAGGGAGCGTTTTTCGGTTTTTGAATTTTATATTACCCTTTCTGGCAATTTTAAACGAACCGCCAGCAACAACCGGACCGAACGCCAGCCATGTTCGGCCAACCCCGGAGGGCACCCGGGGACGAAATGTGCAAATTAATTCTCGGGCCTACTCCGGGCCGGGCTCCTGCCTGCCTTTACGGGTAGCGGATGAATTAATTTGTGCGCATGTTTTAATATTAAAGACGAACGACCAGCCCAGGACTTCAGGAGCAAGAGCAGCAAGCAGCTTTTCAACATCCTCTCCGTTCGATGCCATAAAGCGCTCCGCTTTTGCGTTCCGCGCCGTGGCCAACATAGCTCATAAGTTCAGGAGAAGTCTTCCGATGAAACACTCGGACAGGGCTTGAGCGGCTGCACTTCCACACGAATCGCGTTCTTACGCGTTCTACGCTGGAAAAGAGATGCACTTAAGCCGGTAATAAATTAGCAACGAAATTAGGCAACAACTCGCTGGGCTGCTCGCTGTAAGTGTCCCGGGTGGCCCCCGGCCCGGCCACTCGTCAATTTGCAGAATGAAACGATGCCGGTGGATTAAAGCGCGATAAGAAATGAGTTCTGGTTGAGCCGGTTTTGTTTTTCGTTGTTTTGTTTTCTTCTATTTTCTTAACGACCTCTGCGAGCATTTTATTTTGCCCTCTGGCAAAACGTACGAGTTTCATTTTGCGCTCGCTCGCTCGCTCGCCCGTTGCCGTTGCCACTGAACTTCACCAACCAACAAAAACTTCGGGTGTTAGCGGTACGAACCTCCAGCGAGATCGAAAAAAGGAACCTCCGCGCTGTATCGCAGCAAATTCGGTACTGCAGAGGTCCAACGGCAATAATGGTGGAGATAATGGCGGAGCTTTCTCTGCCATTTTGGATGGAAAGTTTTCTCATCCTTTTTTGCGAGGGATTCTCGTATGCTCGCTTCGCAGACGCACCTAAAAGAGCCCATTTGTCAAATGCGGTGGTCATCCGGATAAAGGTTTTAAGTTTTCCACTCCCCAAAACTCGTGGATCATCATTAAACCAGCAGCAGCAGCAGCAGCAGTCGCCGTAGCGGCCTCATATTGTGCTTCATGTCGAGGGATCTGCGTGACATCAAAAGTTCTCTCTCGCTGTTCCTTATCTGCTGACAAATCGAAGAGCATGCTTTTTAGAAAAAATTAGCGGCGGGGTAAAACCTCATCAAACACTAATCTTTTTATTGCTCATCAAACAAACTAGCCCCAATCTTCTTCATCTTTCCTAGTTTTCTATCTCCGTCACAAACTCCCCGCCCGGGGGTTGGTACGACGTCACAAACAACGGAGAAACTCGCCGACATAACGCCACATTAAACACCTTTCGCTGAGGGAGCCCCAAACGTTGGGCCAGCGCGTGTGTGCGGCCATTTTGCGATTTATGATGACGAGCCTGGGACTGGACGACAAGCGACCCCGTCACCCACTGGAACAATGAACACAACCAGCCAACACCAGGGAATCAGGGAACGTCAGTGTTTCATTCAAAAACAAGGGAACAAGAATGAGAAGGGGTGCCAGAGGGAGAGTAAGGGATGAAAAATTTAAAAAAGCATAAAACACGAAACAACGCACAACGCAACCCTGGCTGGCACCCAATCCACGCCACGGGTATGCTCGCCCCTTTGTTCAGACGCATGCGAATCCCACGCACACCAGCGAATCGGCGAGGCGAGGGTCCACGCCAGGTCTCGGGAAACAAACTCGCTTTCCAGTGCCAGTTGGGGCTGGATTTTTCCTCGGCCTCGCATTTTTTTCTCTTCTCTGGAGTCCTCTGTTTTTTTTGTTGCTGCTTTTTGCTTTCTGCTGCCCCACAATGGATGATGAATGTGGTACGGTACATTCCGGCGCCGGGGCCTTCCGCCAAACGGCCACCTACTGCGGCTGACCTACTCCGGGCTCTCCCGGCTTGGAAGATGAGAATTTATGAGACCCATTCGCGAAATGTCATAGAGAGAGAAAATGAGAGAGAGAGAGAGAGAGAGAGTGAATGAGTGAGAGAAGGAGTGAGGGAACGGACTAAAAGCAAGCGAACAAACGAAACCCATAGGCGCGATTTTATGTCCCCGGGTTTAGAGCTGCGATGTTGCTGCGCCCTTTATCTCACTTACACTTGCCCCTCCATCGTGGACATTTTGTTTTGAAGGGTTCGTGTTTTTATTTTTTTATTTTTTTGGGAGGGTGTGAGGCCGCCATGCATTTAAGGTATTTTTATGTTGATATTTATCCCTCCAGCACCTTCTTTAACCTTCACCACCATACTGTGGTCTTGCTTTCCAGAGCTCCGCCCCGAGGGGGAGCGTGAAATTTTATGCCCAAAAAATCATGCATTACCTCACATCGTACCATGTAAGGAGCTTGTAATTTACGGTGACCTACTTTCTGGCCCCTACACAGATACGCAGACGCACGTAACACATATGCGTTGAGGCATTATGTTTTTTTTAATGGTTTTGAGTAGACCTAGGAAACCATTTTGTCGGTTAAAAAGGGAGCGCTATACAGGAGCCTAGCTGGAGGCCATAGTGCTGCACTAAAAGCGAGACAATGAACAACGAGCAGAGGCCAACGGAACGAGTGGAATGCTCTGGACCAAGTGGGAAAGTCAGCACTTTACCAAATTGCAAACGCTTCACCTTGTGCCACGATTATTTGACCACAGGACGCAGCACCATGCTGCCATGCTGCAGTCAGTGCGGTCAATTGTGTGCTCACTTGCCCGGCAGCGGTGGAAAATGTGCAATCCAACGGGGTGAAACGAGGGGTGGAAATGGGCTTGCGCCAGGTCGGTTCTCGCGCTGATGAGCTACAATTAAAACCTTCCAAATGGACCACCCTTCCAACAAGCGAGCAGGCAGGAAATGGTCAGACCAGAGTGCGATGCCAGTGGCGATCATGAGCTCAGCAAATCAGAGAGAAGCATAGCGGAGCAGAGAGAGAGAGAGAGAGACAGACAGAGATAGAGTGAAAGAAGGACAAAAGAAACGGGTGGCAAAAAATTATGCAACAAATGAGGCCCCGGGACTGCTGTGGCTTCTAAATGATGGGTCCCAGCCCCGTGGGAAACCGCACGCAAATCGCGCCGCATCGCCGCAAATGATTGTGCTTGGGTGGTCCACCAGCGAGTCTAGAGTTTAGCGGAAATAAAATGTAAAACAGCCAAATGGCACAAAAATGGGGGAGGGCCCGAGACAAGAGCGATGTGCATCGTATCGCGCTCCCAGCACCCAGCACCCAGTACCGTCATCATCATCATCATCAATTACAAGCTGACGGGCACATTATGGCAGGCATGCATATTTGCTATTCGTTAATGAGACCGCCGTGCCGTGAGCATAATTGACCTCATCATTACAATCATTCTGCTTTACATCAAACGTGACGTGTATTTACTGCCATTTGCAGTGCAGTTTTTTTAAATTGAAAGTCATACTCGCGAAATCGTCGATTTTATGAGAACAAAACCATAGATTCATGTGGTGTACTAGTTTTACAATCGAAAGGTTGCTTTAAATAAGAAAGAATGGGTATTTCATTTTGCAAATAAGATACATACGAGCGTTATTGTAGCAAATTTGTATTACTCTCTATGGATGCTAACAAACAGAAGGGCAAATTCGCGCGTTCAACACTCTCGCAAATGAAAAATGGTAGCTTTTGTAAAACACAATCTCTAACGCAGTTGACTGAATAGAACTCTCCCCTTCCTTTAACGAGGACAAGAAAAAAGTCTTAAGTTTCTCTTTAGCTTTGCCATTACCACGAACTGCTTTTAACAAAAAACACAAACAGTCATCAAACCCACTCTTATCATCAAAGCCTAATGGTTCCAGCTTCAATCAACCTCCGTGGTCCACATTGCCTGCGTATCGCATCATAAAACATGCGAAAAAAGTCAAAACATCCCGTCACATACTACCTCGTTATCGGCGGTAAGTTGTGTGTAATGTTAGTCGCGAAGCACACGAGTGCATTATCATTCCGACGATGATGGGCGCCTTCTGACGCGCACCCGGAAACTGTCATAAAACTACTACTCAACCACTTTCTCCAAAGCGGGGGAGGGGGGGGGGGGGTGGAACGGAATTTGGAGTGACCTCGTTTCGTCGACGACAGAATGGCGGATCACAGAGTTGTTCCCTGGTGCGCGTGCTTTCGGTAAACACTGATTGTCCTCTCGATCGATCCGTTCCCGTACAGTCCTTCCAGGAGTCCTCTCCGTGAGTATAGTGGCACGGTAGTGGCAGTCCGGGAACGTAAACGAGAGCACAATGTGTCGACGAAATGTGCCTTCTTCTCAATGCAGTTGTCGTGTTCTGGGGTTTTGGGACGTCAGCGTGAGATAACATGCGACAACTTTGGTTTTTCCAGTTCGGGGTAAAACTTTTCCTCTTTTTTATGATTGCTTTACTCCATCAAACCCGGTTGCGCCCATACCGATCTCACAGACAACTCACTCACTCTTCATCACTCGCACTCGCACTCTCTCTCCCTCTCTCTCCCTCTCTCTCCCTAATTTTTGTTTGATTCTTTTTACCCAACTTCAGCATGGAACCGTTACATTGTGTTACACCAGCATCTTGGCAGCGTCTGTCGCGGGTTGATTGGCTGCTCGCAACACCCGTTATCGAAACCGATACTCTCTCTCTCGCCGGCGCCACCACCGTCACTGTGAAGCAAAAACGACGAGAAAGGAAAAACGATGAACCGAACAGGAAGCTACACAGCGTGACAGTTTCCATCTGAAATTGATATGGCGTCGTTTGTTGTTATAACACGCTCCCTCCGCCCGGATGGTTTGGTTCATTTCCAAATCTCGTAAATAACGAGTACGCGTACAGGGATGCCAAAGCGAGAGAGAGAGAAAGAACGAGCGCGCTTCGTATCAGAAGCACAACAGGCACCCCACCAACCAGCTCCCACCCATCCCCCCGCAAAAAGTCGTTACACTATTTGTCTGGCAACGATTATGACACACGTGCACAGTGGGTGCTTAGCACGGGCTGCGAGGAGTGCGAGGTGAAATAGGTCAAGACAAGACGCAGAGAGTTATGGTGTTTGGCACGCCACGGAATGCCACTGGACTGGGCCCAGATTTTGGCCACATACCACTGGAACAAAACACCCTCAATGTGACCGACCGACCGACCGATGTAACGGGATATCATTCCGTCCGATCTGGTTCGTTTGTTGGCATTTTGTTGGTGTGTATTAGACGAGCGAGACAGCTTCCACCACCACCAACACAACACAGCGCGCTCCACTCCATTCTTGAACTCTTTTTGAGCGAATCAACGATGGTGGTGGTATCACAGTTTACGACGACGTCAGGTTTGAGTGACGCGTCATGAAAAACCGACTCCAGACGAGACGAAACGCTGTAACTTTGTCACAAGGACAGTTTTCACTCTGTCACTCTCGGAGCACACATGGCACACACCTTGGCGTGGTGAGATACTTTTCTGAAACAAAACTCCGCTCGTTCGTTGAATTTACGGAATCATCCTTGAACTGCAGCTGGTCGACCGAAGACCAAGGATTCGAAATATAGGATGCTGGTGCTGCTGCTGCTGTGGTGCAAATCATACACCGAAAGCATTGTTCCGCGAATGGATCAAACGTGATGAGTGCTCGGAAACGATGCTTGGGGAGCATCGTACCTCCCGTATGATTGAACCCCCTGTATGGCTGCTGTGCCACCTGAGCCTTGAAGCATCGGAGAAGGAGAACAACACAGAATTGCGCACACGCTCACGACGACCATCAGCGCGCCACCAGTAGCTATCAGCGTCAGCTTCAAACGCTACACGATCCTCACTCCACCCACCTTCGGGTCCCAGAGACCAACGGAAAAAGCATAAACGAGACACACAAACGAGCAAAATTTGGAAACATGTTTCCAACGTACTTTTTTTTTTTTTGTTCCAACGGCCCCGGTCCCGGCTCCAGCAAAACATCATCATGATGTGTCTTCTGGGGGTGGGAAAAAAAAACTCCTCCTCGCTCGCGCATTGCCTTTCATGTGATGCGTCGCCATTGGAATGGATGGCACAAAGGTGAAGCATCACCGGCAAGGAGCCGAGCTCCGAGTTGATTGCTTGTTTGGATGGAGCACAAAGAGCGGCAGAGATCGACGAAAGAATATTTCTTTTCGGTGCCGCCGCGTACGCACGCACGCACGAACGCAGGTACACGAATGCTGCGAACGATGAGCCTACAACGATGGCAAACAAACAATCCGACCAACCTTCCCCTCCCGAACAGGGGATGCTGGCAAAAATAACATAATTTTCCGTCCCAGTATCGCACCATGGCGCACGAGAATACGCACGAGAATTGAGGCTCGTATCCATCGTATCCGTTTGCTTGCCATTGCTCGGTGGCAGAAGAAAAATGTGTGCCTCCTCCCTTCAGCAGGCAGCAGGGTGGGGGAGTAGCATGTAACATGTTTTCCAGTTTTTTCATCCTCCTCACCGGCACCGACACGGAACGGTTGGTTCATTGTTGGTTGCGGATTTGGATTCGCTTCTTCTTGCGATCGGCGTCGGCACAACAACGCATTAGACGAGCGCCGGCAGGAACCGTAACCGGTTCCCGGGGTGCCGGTGAGGGGTTGATGGAAACGGATATGGGGCCCTGTTTCGATTTACGCGCACCGCAAACGGTCTCCCATCCCATCAACATAATCAGTATGAATCAGGTCACAATGCTCACCACGTTAGCTGAGCACGTTTCACGCATCAAGTTCGTGCGCCCTCCCCCTTCGCCCCCCACCCCCTCCCTATGGGGCCAGTCAGCAATCCCCGTTACTGGCCGACGACGATGAAGACGATGGGAAGGGAAGACGAGGTTCGAGCGTGTGCTGGCTGGCTGACCGAGGCAAGTGGCGTATGCCATTCGTTATGCTAATCCAGTCAATAGAACAATCAATCTGATGAATTACCCTCCTGAGGGTCCGGGGGATGACCCGGGAGGGGTGGTCTTGCTAATCATAAATGTATTACCGGTTTGTTGGCCTTTCCGCCTGGCCGGCCTGGCGTCAGGAAAAATGGTAAATACATGTACCGCCATGAATACCACACGCGAGCAGCTCCCCCATAACCCCAACACACACAGTCATGATCGTTCATCCCTTTCTCCTTTTTCGGAGGTGCTTTTTGGGCAACAGAGGCGCCGTTGCATGGCTTTATTAAATTGGCTTTTCTTCCACCATAATTCACGATGCCGGTGCCGGTGTTCGTGGCCACAGAGAGGTAAAGGCAATTTCAAAACTGGTTGCTGGGCCGAGAAAACGAAATGATGTTGCTCCGTTGCTGAAAACCGATGATGGAGGCGCCAGGTAGCCGATAAAACAATCATAGTTTTAGGGGTTTGTAAATGAAATTTAAGGTGTTTATACTGGTGAGATGATAATGACTACAGTGACGCATGTTTTTGATGCTTTACAAACCCTTGAAACTATAACAATTTACCGGTTACCTGGCGCCTCCATCATCGGGATTCCGGCAACGGAGCTACATCATTTCGAATCATTTTAGAAAAAATAAAATCAATTACCGCGGTATTGGGTGTTCCCAAAGGATTCGCAGGAAGAGGATCCTTTTAAGCAGCCATTCCGTTTCTCCCTCGCCGAGGGATTAAGATATGCTATTTCCGGCTACTTCGAAAACACCTGAATGGGCCACCCGTTCCCACGACGATGATTCTGCTGCATTGGGGGGGGGGGGGGGGGAGGATGATGATGATTGTGCACGATTTTGAAAACGCACATCCAAACGGGAACACGATTGATCCAATCATGCGGTATCGCCTGATTTACCTTTGCGAAAAGACTTTTGTGTCGCGCCACGGCACCGACATGCGTGACAAGGGTCCCACCGTTGTTCTGTTCGTTCCATCTTCTTGCTCACAAAATTAGACATTTTCTGCCATATCATCATCACTCTCCTCGCAACTCCAATCGTGCTCCCACCGCACGCATAAGTTTTTGCACGTTACCCGGCATTCGGATCCGGGATTCTGTCTTCTCATGCTGTTCATCTTTTGAAATGTTTTCGGGAACCAAAACGCGAACGTCTTGTCTTGCGGAACCGCCATACACGGGAAGGGTGCACCAGTGACAGACTCGACGAGACGTTGTTTCACGTACCACAACCGTGCCCGAAAGTTTCCGCCTTTGCCAGCGAATGAAGCGGAAAGGCGCTCGGTGCCGGGTTTAAGGCCCGGCACGTGCGTTCGCCTGATTTACACCCTAAGCTCGACACCACCACGAGCCGGAAGAGCGCCGCGCTGAGCTGAGGTGAGCTAAGGCGAGCGCCAAATTCATGTGCATGGCGCGTAACCACCGCCAACACCACCACCGAGTGTGAAATATTTATCACACTTTACCACCTGGAAGCACTCGCGTTTGCAAAGCGTCGAGCCGTCGTGGAAGCAGGTACCAGGTCGTTGCTGATGTCGGGCAACCAAGGTTTGGCATTCCAAAGAGGCAACCGCAGGTAATCCTCGGCGGTCTGCTGACACACCAAATCCCAAGGAGTTATTTTGGACGCGCACCTTCCCTTCTCTCCTGGCCATGGAAAGTGGGGAATTTCTAACCCGACGGTGTAACGTCAACCGGCACTGGCAATCTTATCACCCGGCACCAAAAACCTGACACAACATTTCCACCGCGCGCCCTGACGAGAATGTTTAAAATGTGGTCCCCTCCGGGACCGGGCAGCCGCGGGCCCTCTCGTCAACCATTATTTACCTGCAACGACGGCCGCTCCAGCAACAACAACGCCGGGGAACAGAGTTCCTGTCCTGGAAGGCAGTTTTAATGGAAAACTTTCAGCAGATTTGCGTGAGCGCGCGAGAGAGCACGAGAATGGAATTGATTGCCTGTCGATTGGGTGCGATCGGAGTGATCCACCATCTTAAGCAAAGGTCCGTCATTCAAAACCGCACGACCACAAGCACGCCAACCAACCAACCCATCACTCTTAATGACAGAAGCAATCTTAAACAGTTTGTTGCCTAGACTGCCAGTCGACCTTGCATAATGTTTTCGTAAAATCTGCGTCGTGATGACCTCTCCAACAGGAGCTCTGGGTGCTGAGGGTGCTGGTGGTGCTTCAGTTATTTACATTTTTTACCAGTCCATCACTGGACCGACGGCCAACACACCAACACACGCGCCGAGCGGCCCAACAGGTGCCATAATCGGATTTTAAGCGCCATTTCGAACCTCGCCCTCGGGGAAAAAAGCGGTGATCGTCGCTTCGCGCGCGCCCGCTCAAGGATACGGAGAAGACATTTTTCTTTCCGTACTTACACTTACCCACTCCCTCCCGGTGGCCACCCCACTGGCAGCCCGCTCTAAACGCTGTGGTCTCGACCTCGAACCCGGAGACGATGGAGATTAATTTCGATCGTCATGGCGGTTCTTTATTAAAAATTTCATTAGAATCCTCCACCCCTCTTGCCTGGGGTGCCACACCTCGTTGCTGCTAAGAACGAAAGTGTGTGCGCAAGAGAAGAGTGACGTCCCCTCGTGGACACCCTTTGGTCGGGCGGGCAGGGTGAACCGCGCGGCTGGTGTTTGGATGAAAGTGAAATAAAAAATGAAATCGTTTCCTTAATGTGGTTTTCATTTACCACACCACGCTCGTGACCAGGTTCACCAACCAAGCTTGTGCACGCTGGGTGCTGACCCCCGGCCAACGGCAACAGGCAACCAACCTTTCCTTCCTTCCCTCCATTCCTTTGCCTCGCCGCCGCCGCCGCCGGCCTCCATCTTGCGAGTGGCCGCGACCGAGATTGATGAGTTGAGATTTAATTTTGTGGTTGAATTGATTTGATTTTGGAATTTTGCCTTCACTCCCCGCTCTCTGTTGTCGTTCTCTTTCGTTCTCTCTCTCACTCTCTCCACTTCTCTCTATCGCTTACCGTCTGGTAAGTTAACCACCGACAAGTGGGCCCTAGAGGTTATTGCTGGAAGACGAGGCTTTACTGGACTGGGCGCATTGACGACCGGCGGCTTGGTGGCCACGGCAACAGCAACAACACTCCACTCCACTGGTCTGGCTGGTGTTGAGGTCCCAAACATAAATCAGAGCAGCCGCAAGAACGGTGCTGCACCGGACACAGTGGGCGAACCGGACTGGACGCGGTGCGGACCGAAAGGACTGAATGTAATTCAATTAACGAAGGTTAAGCGAGCGAAATTATCACCTTCGAGGTTTCACTGCCGTTGCTGCTGCTGCTGCTGTTGGTGCACGCCAAGGGGTGCGAAATTATGGTACGTGTTTCGAAAACATGACCGACCGTAAAAGTGATTACCGGGACCATTCACGGGATAACGCTCCAGGTGAAGAATGTGCCGTGCCCTGGAGCCCGTGTACCGGTACTGGACCCTTGAAGCCAGCGCTTCGGTTGTCGTCGTTGGCTCGGTGGTGAAGCAGGAGGAGGTTGCAGAAAGTTTTCGTCGGTGACTTATTATCTTCGTGCAGCGAAAGGCATTAAACTCTCTATTGAGTGTTATTATTAGGGCGAGTAATTGCATTTAGGGGTGCTGGGTTATTTTTCGAACTTAATCAGGGGAGCTACTCTTTGTTCGCTCACTTCTTTTCCGTTTCCTACCGTTAGCTGTTGTGATCACATGAACAAGTGACGTTCATTAAAGGAACATCACCCCTGACTGAAGGTACTTCGAATTCAATGCAATCAGGTCCATTGATCAAAACTATGATTTCGTGAAGGAACATTGATTGGTGACATTACTTTAAGATTGTTAGTGGAAGGGTCTATTATTGGATTGGATTTTCCGCGAAAGTGCTACATCGTCTTTAATATGATATACGATATATTATGCTAAAATAACAAAACGTTAACTACGAGATGCAGCAGAAGAAGAATCGGTAAAGTGGCTATCGCCATTGTAGAAATGTAATTTGTTTTTAAACATTCAACTTTACTGAGAGTGGTTAAAAAAATTCACTGTTAACTATCAATCATTTTGTCATCG
Organism: Anopheles aquasalis; assembly: GCF_943734665.1. NCBI lineage: Eukaryota > Metazoa > Arthropoda > Insecta > Diptera > Culicidae > Anopheles > Anopheles aquasalis. The sequence continues at coordinate 28,283,943 of NC_064877.1, read as the reverse complement.
AAATATGACTGTAATGTTGATAATTACCACATTGACAACGCTAGCAAATATGAAGATAATCTCCTGAAAAAATATTGATCGATTAGTTAGTTTAATACTTTTCTGCAAAAAAGACAGACTCACACTTTTCGTTCTCAATCGCTTCTTGGAATTATCGAATTTTTGAGTTACCGAAAAGATACTACAGGGTGCGCCATCAGCCGGTACTCTATTTTAAAGTTGAATCTCTGTCATTTTTCAGCCGATTTTAGAAAATAAACCAGTTTTATTTAGGTTATTCTAAGCCATTTATTTTGCCATACTCAAAATATGATATCGATCAAATGGCCGCCTTCAGTCGGCATACAAAAATTGGCCCTTTTTCGGACATTTAGCATTGTATATTGCTCCAATATTTGCTTTCTGTTGTTACTTTGATTACTAAAATAACATAGACTGATGTTTCAGAAACTGTCCTATTTGTCCAAATGGGTTTAAAAAATGACAGAGTTATTCAACTTTAAAATAGGAGACCATCTGATGGCGCATCCTGTAGAAAGGTAAAGAAAACAAATGTTTGGATTGAAGTTATTGTTAGTGTGAATCTTGGTACTTTCTCTTTTTTAAAACATGAAATAACTTAACTGGGGACCTAGTATTGACCTTTTAAACTTATACAATTCTCGAATAAGTGTACTACATTTTAAAATGCGTTCACTAAACAAATTACTAACCACAGAACAAAGCTAAACGTCACCCAACTGTCACCCAACTGATGCAAACGCACCAGCATAGTTCGATTGTGGAATGCTGTCAGCCGCAAGCGCGGAATAGTGCCGGTGCTGATGCTGTGGCAACGGCCTTCCATCCGAGTTTCGTGTGCCTGTATCATTCTCAATATGCGCAACGCCATTCCCAAGTAGAATCGTTATGCGTAAAAAGAACATTCCGACATTCAGTCGGTCGAAATGACGCTCCCGGATGGCAACGTGCACCACCGCCCTGGAATATTGCTAACGAATCACGTTCATTATCCCAGAAGCCCACCACTGCCGATCACACTCCGGAGCGCAGTGTCCAACCAACCAACTTGCCTGCAGTTGCCATCGCTTGGTCCATCCTTCTGTCTATCATTCGGTCAAAATATGATAACTCGACCATAAAAAGCGATCCAACCGTCCCTCCCCCCCTGCTTTGGCCCGAGGCTGCGCACGTCATCCATGGCACAATTGGTTTCATTTCTGTTCCGGCACGACCACTGGGCACTCGTCGACTCCCTGAGCACCGCAATACCACTCGTCACATTGCCGTCGCTTCCGCACACTGGACTGCGACTGAGGCCAGGCAAAATCTGTCTAGTCGAGGCTTCAGGGGCCCCTAGCTGGCAGGGCGTGACACTGGCAGACCGGCCGTCTAGCGATGGAAATTTTGTCATCCGATCCCAAAACTATCACCGCTCGAATCGTTGCACTGTAGACTGTGGAATGTTTATTGGCAAAATTAAGCACAAAAGCATCAACGCTCGCACCGGAATGCACACGGAGTTGCTACAGGAGATACCAAAAGACAGAGAGACAAAGAGCAGCTGGTAGAAATGGGAATTTACATGGCTTTTTGATATTTGACGCGATTGCGGAGCCGCCGACTTGTGCTCAATGTCCGAAGACCGAAAAATTAAATTCTGGTGAAACCGATCCTTGTGCCAGTGTTATTGGTCGTCGCCGTTCCCAGATGTTGCTGGTTTGTAGCAATCGTGTCGCCTACACTTGGGGTTTCTGTATCATAACTAACACGCGCCGTGCACACGCCCACCTCACGCAAGGTAAACGTAGAAACCAGCATCATCTCGCCAACAAAAACAGGCTCACGCACCGGTGATGTTGACCTTTCGAGGACAAAGTTAGATTGCGCGATACGCGGGAACAATGTTACCAAACTACCGGGGGTTGAATGGCGCGAGACCCAAAAGTTACAAGATCACGACAAGGTTTTAAACAATTCCGACCCCCTATTCATTATCATTAAGCAACTGGTGTATGTGTTGTGGGTTGTGGTGCGAAGGCTGGAGATCGAACAAGCGTCCCACGGAACAATATCCGGTGAGTGCGCGGTGGGGGGGGGGGGGGGGGGGGGGGGGGCGGGGAACGATGAAGAACGAAGCCATGATTGAGTCGCTGATTGATGGATTGCTCGAGCGAGCGTCAGAACGCCAGACGGAGGAAGGGGTAGGACGCAAGCGGTGTACAGCAACAGTCTATCCTCTCGTAGAAAGAGAGAGGGAGAGGAAAAGAGAGCGTGAGTGGGAGTGGGTTAAGACAACTCCTACGCCATAACCGCCTTAACGCAACACATGCTTCACTGGCCGATTGGCCGCGGTACATACCGCACTCTAATGGATGCTGGATTTAGCCAACCACCCCCCCCCCCCCTCCCACGAAAATAGGACACAGCCAGTACAACTCCTCGGTGAATGCCGGAGGGTTTGGACATTTGAGAAAGCTGTTCAGCTGCAACGCCTCTTCCCGCCAATCCCGTCACTAACCTGACAGCTCCAGAGACCACCAGAGTGCACCCCGGGGGCAAGACAAGAAGGGTTGCTTCTGTTGCTGTCTGTGTGTCTGGCCGTTTGGGATGAAATCTGAGGAAGCGCCCGCACCAACTAGTAGCACAGGATTTATTTTCCATTTTTCCTTAATAAAGGGTTTGAGTTAGAGGGTGGCAAAAAGAAACCCCAATAATAACAAAAAAACAACCCCGTACTCATCCAGTTTCATCCAGCAACACAAGAAAGACGCAGTAAACGGGCACTGCAGTTGCTTCTTCGAGTCACTTTGCCTTTCGGTTTGATGACTGCCAAGCTGTTGCCGATGACTGGACCCCTGCACCCTTCCTACTCCACCACCCCCTAGCGATCTCGGAGGCGATCGCTTTGAAGATCGCGCAAACTGTCTTCCATCATCTCGCGTGCTCACTGGCTGCCCAATCGAACTCTCCCCGGGTAATGTAATATTTTAATGCACTTTCCCACAGACAGTCGACCGGAGATCAGGGGATGATGCAAATTTTGGGGTGAACTTACCCCACCACATGATGATAGGTCGATGAAGAGAATCAGCTGGTGCGCACCGGCGGTTGAGTCAGCAATCGTTCCCGGTCCGACGTTCGTCATCGCTCGGCGGCGGCGGCAGCGTAACTACAAACTCTGTAACACGATCAAGAAGCGGCACCAGAATGGAATGCTCCAGAACCATGGCCATGGGGTGAGGTGTAGAAAATGAAGCACACGTGGCCCTCGAACGCCGGTCATCGGCCGGTCTTCCACAGCAGCGATCGCTGGCGTCAAAGAAGATGTCTGTCCTCTAATGGATGCCCCCTACACCCACTCCCGGGGGGGGGGGGCTGATTCCTCCGTTTTGACTCACCGGACACCGGACTTGACATTCATTTTGTGTTTGGCGCGCTATCGCGTCTGGTTTGTTTTGCTGAACCGAGCGGGAACCGCAACAGCGACGCACGCAACGTCGTTGGCGTCATCCGTCGCTTCCTACACCTCTTTCACCGGTGGTGCCGGTAACGCGCAAGTCATCACGGTCGCGGTTGGTGCTGCTCGCTGGATGGTATGGGGTTGCCTCGGTGTTATGCTCACACCCTCACCCACCCCACACGCGTGCATTGCGCAATCGCTTCTCGCCCTTTAGCTGCTTAACCGCTCCGCCATGCCTGATTGACTGATGATCAGAATTTCTTTTTATAGAATTCTCACTTTGTCCGTGTGCATGGTTTTGTCATAAAATGAAGCATAATGTCACCTAGGACCATTGTCCGGTCAGCGAGCTCCATTAGTTTGCAAATTGAAGTTCGAAATTGCCATTCGCCAACACCAACACCAATGGACGTCACGTTGATGGTGATACTCTCGGTGCGAGCATCGCATAAATCAACCAATCATCAGCAGCGCACCGGTGGTACATAATTTGTCAGCTACAGTAAAAGAGAGAGAGAGAGAGAGAGAGAGAGAGGGACGGTGTGTGCGCTGTCGAATGTCGATCAATTTAGTCCGCACCATCATACCAACGCTGATTTCGATTGAAAAACATCCGTGGTGGTGGTGGATCTCATGAGCTTGTTGCTGAATTGAATTTACCGACAGCCGGCATAAAAGCCCAATCTGGCCCACCAATCCACCATCCAAAATGGCGCGCTCAAACACGGAAACATCATCAAAATGAGGGGTCCTGTGGCAGCAGCCAGCAGAGGTGTGTTCGTGCGATGATGACGAGCGATCCAATTTAATTCAGCAAAAAAGCAGGTCGGTGCTGCGGCTGAAGGAGACTGCGGGGCTGTTCACATAAATTGAATAAAAAGAGAAAGAAGAAAAACCCCTCGGTCAGCAAACACGAGCTGCTGGTCGATGGAAGCAGCGATGCTGCTTGAAAGAGGGAGAGAGAAAAATGAGCTCGAAAAGGAATAAATAAATAAAACAATTTCATCATCACCATCATCGTCATGAGCAGCATCGTCATCACCAATCGGGATACGCAGAAGAGGGGGAGAGCTCTTCTTTTATTTACCCTAATTAAATTTTAATAATCACATCATTGCTCCATCGAACACCACGCCACCATCGCCACCGAGCATCGCATTCCACTGGAAGGATTCCGCGAATTGCGAAAAGGAAATGGGAAAATGGGAACCAAAAAGGCGGGACCAACGTTGGAGAAATGAAAAGCTCGGAATCATAAAAACAAAAAAAACGAGGGAAGTCGCGCCACGCATGGTCGATCGAATGGCGCTCAATATGGTGTCCGGTTGGTGAGTGGGGGAAGGAGGTCAGCGGGTTTGCTGATGATCATAAAACATTGATGGATATTTTCGAGCATTAAAAATGCAAGTCCACTGGCTGGCACGTCCTCGAGCACGAACGCGCCGATTCCTGAATGAACGAGTGACACAGAGGACGCTCTTTCGTTCGTTCGCTCGCTCGCTCAGTCCTCAAACAAACGGCTGGCCCATCATCATCGTCATCATCATCATTACCGTCATCGAACGGTGGTCAGTCAACGACAATTGCTATCGACATGCCGCCATCCATGAATGATCGACAAACGGACCGGACGCCGGGGTCTGGATATCGAGTTGATTGCTTCCGGGGAGCAGGGGTGCTATGGTGCCGTGCGGGGCGAGGGGTAACCGGACAGATGGTTGTCCATCCCGATCCCCCCACCATCAGCCTGGTGTACATTCGTGTGAGCAAAACTTGAAATATTTATTTACCGGCAGCATGTTGCAGCCAGGCTGCTACGGCTGTGAAATAGCGGTTTATTTATTTATTTTCCTCTCGGCTGTTCCTGGCTAGCCGGACGGGCTTCGGCCGCCTTTCCACACCCTTTTCTCCTTTGGAGAGGGGGTTTGGAATCGATCTAGGCGTGAAGGGACACCCACAGACAAGGCCATTTCGCTGCAAAAAGGCAGTTGAGTATGTCTTGGCGAGATGTTTTTAAACATTTCAATCCATCGTAAGTTACGATTTTTCTGGCAAACGAATTAAATGGTAATCGTTTTTAGGGCGCATCAAAACGAGAGCAACGATCAAATAATTCCTGGGAAAATGTATTTGTAAAGAAACTCTAATTATGTCATCGCCGAGTCACATAATTCATGTTGACCCACGAAATTAAATCATTAATCGTGTGAAAAAAGAATGACCGATTGGCTCTTCGTTGTCTTTGTCCATCACTCGTACTTGACCGACTTGAAAGGTGATGGAAGCGATATTCAATTCTCACTGCCATTTTTATTTCCTTTGAACATTATTTCATACCAGACTCTACTGGATCAAACCATTCCAATCTGCATTATTGTAGGTCGAAAGATAGAGAAATAGATAATATTTTCGTACTGTTCTGTAACGTTTGTCAGCCCTAATACTGCAAATATTTTCCATCATATTTCATTACGATGCTGTACGGAAATACAGTAGAACGGAAATTGAAGAAATACCCGAACTTATTAACAATTTTATGACAAACGTTATAGAACAAACAGAAGAGAAACTATTCATTTTCAACATCCCATGGCTGATTCATCAAACCTTCATGTTGGTTAAAATAATTCTTTAAGGCATTAAAGTATATTATTGGCTGAATTTGCTTTGCATTTAATGCGCTTGCGTGCGAAAAAGCCAAGCAAAAAAAAACTGTGCCATGTCATATGCTAAGCACCTAGCATCTAATAGTATATCCTTATATGACGTCGATCATGATCCGTTACTATATTTTTTCAATTTGGAGGACTTACTAGTGGATAATTTGCAGCTATTACTTTTCTGTATGGTTTCCTAAAGGCATGGAATAGTTCATCGATAAAACCGACCATTGCAGCAATCATAAATGCTTCAAATTATAATTTTCCATAAATCAAACCAAAAACACTCTATTCCTGAAATGTGATTAATCTATTTAACAGTGTCTCAATGTCCATTTCACATGTATTTCACGACCTTCTCCGCTCATCAAATTGCATCTATTCGAACGTGCAGCACCGAGCGGAACAATTAATATTATTAGCCGTTGGACAAACATCCGAATTGATAGAAGCCTCTCCTCTTCCATAGGCCAACCAGTAATCCAGTGCATCTTAATGTTCAAAACAAAAGCTTACGTCGCCGATGATGCCACGTAAACACTGACGGCTGCGCACGGTCTCACGGTACTAGCATCGATCCTCTTACAATGTACTCTCATCCACTGTGTCCTCTCTCCGCTCCTCGGCGGCAAATGATGGCAAAACACTATCATCAGAGCAACTCCCCGGGTGAGCTAAAGAAGGGTGAATAGTTTATTATACGATAACCGTTCCCATAATCAAATGGACGATTCTGCGCCATCCGCCATGCTTTTGGCGGTTCATTCGACCAACGGGAAACGGATCCTAGAGAACCATTCCTGTTCCAGTGTCAGCGGTTCAGTAGTAACCCTCTGTTTCAGTGTCTGTGTGGGTGAGGGTATGTGCCGTACGATTACGAGCATCCTTAGCGATCCTCCTTAGCGTTTTCGGGGTGGGTAGAGAAACCCGTGGGTTTATCGCTCATCAACACATTTACGATGGTCCAGATGCTGGCGCGGATGTCTCCGCCTCGACCATTTCCACGCTTCGCATCCGATGATGATCCGATGGATTTTATTGATCACCACCACCATACGGTCCATGGAGGCCAGAGGCGAGATTTGGCGGTCCCTGCACCGACGGCAGGGACGGCGCTGCGCTTCGTTGCGCCAGGCCGGCCAATAAAACCCAGCCCAGCCCGAACGAACTGTCTTCGCTGGTTCGCTGCTGTTCGCTTCCTCCAAAACACGGTTGCGCTACCCGCTACGGCCTTGGCAAATCCGCGGCAAACGAAGAGCTGCTCAGCCATTTTTACGATCCACCATTTGACCGGGGGACCAACTGAGCGACCGACGGGCCTACGTAGCAGCCGTCGCCGTTGTCGGTCCGTTTTGGGTTGGATTTGATGATTGCATTTCCGGCGTACCGACTCCCTCGCCCACTCAACCCCCCCCCCCCCCCCCCCTCAAGGAAGGGAGCCAAGGCATAAAGACAATAAAAAGTAAACGATCGTTTGCCTGAAGAAACGACGCTGAACGAAGGAAACCAAGGAACGGGAGCGGACTCGCGGAGGGGACTCCTCAACACACATTTGCACATTTGCATATCCCCGGATCTCCGTTCCCGGACCCGGGGTGACCAACTTTTGTGACTAACTTTCTTTCGGCTTTTCGACCCTATAGGCCACCGACCAACGGCCATCGGATTTGCCATTGACGGAAGCGCGCGCGCGCGCGCTCTCACTCCCGCGACACATATGGTTTGGCCGGAATCCAATTTACGTTGGTCACGGAACCGAAGGTGGTGGTAAAGGAGAAATCACGAGAGGGGCTCACCACCCACCAACCTGCACTACCCGGCCCTCGCCCTCTTTTGGAGCGGCCATAAAAAAAGGGTGGCCACCGGCTGGGGGGAAAATATTAAAATTTGATTACGAAGCATGATTCGAAACATTTTGCCTCCAGTAATGGAACGGAAAATTGTCGGCCAAGACGACGGCCCTAGGAGCATCGGGCATGGCAAAAGAGACAAGAAGGTGAAGCTGCGAGTGGAGGCCGGCAACAGCAAATGCTCGATGCCTGACTGCCATCGGCCTCCAATGGTGGTGCTGCGGGTCGGTTTTATGGATTTCTTCATGCATTGGCGATGCATATTCAACGCCAGGGCCTGCCTACGACGTCTGGTGGGTGGGTGGTGTCGGTGGCAATATCGAGACCTTCATCTCGACAAACATTCATTATTTGTGCAAAGCAAGCATATGGTGTGCAGCTATGAACAGTCACCGTAACTGCTGCGTAATGCCCCCGGGAAGCGCACAGGGTGTTCCGCGTGCCGCACCCTCGAGTAAGTGATTTATTGTTTTGATTGCTCTGCGATCCCCGGCCCGTCCTAAAGGTACGGCAGCGTGAACCGCGAAACGTTGAAATATGCAATGTTTTTCTAACAACTTCCTTAGAGGCGCAACCGGCAATCGATGCGCGCCGGTTTGCTGCCCACTGTGCTGCCCACTGTGATGGTGCTGCTGCTGTTACGGAGCTAAATTGAAATTATCAAGTAACAAAGCAGCATGCAGCATCGTGCACCAGATGCCATTGCCACTAATTCAACAAAATAGAAACCTACATGCTGTTGTAGAACATTGGACTCAAGGCGTAGTAGCTACAGGCAGTACACAGCGATGCATCGAACATGTACAACATGTAACATTCTCCAGAGAGCATGGAGAATGCAGTCCAATCGGAATACAATTCCCAGATAACCGGTCACCACCGCTGGCTGGTAAAAGTTTCGCTGCGATACAGCTGCACAACAGCCTGAGGAGGAGAGGAAAATGGCAAAGTAGTAATGAGTAGTAGAGGTATCACTCGCCAGGGACTTTGCGTTGTCCATGAGTAATTTCTAGTATTGCCTCGTGTTTATCTATAGTTTGCCAAGTGTGGTATGCTCATACGGAGCTTGGAACATAAAATTCGGGTAAACTGTGGTTGCCTTTTAGCGTTACGATGTACTTGCTACTGGGATACATGATGTTTTGCATTTCCACATCGTCCAACAGTGAAGTTTCTGGAGTTTTAAATCAATTCAGCTACTCATTTCGAAACTGGCTCCAGTTTTTAGGGAATTGTGTCATTGGTGGCCATTAGAGACTATCCGAAAGTAAACTACGTTCGGTGCTTGTCGTCATCAAAATAGTGTTCAACACAAACCATTGAATGCAGCTGAGCATAAGGAAGTGCCTCCATTAATTCATGTAAAATGGACGCTCAGATTTGAGAGGCTGAGATTTACAAACTCAAAACTGTTTGGATGGATGAAATTAGTTTCACGTGTTAAACACAAAAGAGATTCTTCTACTTTTACAAACTTATTCAAGTGAAATTCATTTTTTTCTATGATTCTATCGAAAGATGCGAGTTATTTTTGGGTATTTCACGAATTTCATCAGCAACATCAATAAAAACACTCCAGCTGTGCCTTGGAACTAATGTAAAGATTATGTTAAACGAAATCAAGAAGATTTTTTTGCTCGGAAAAAGAGGAAATATTCGTGCGTCTAGATAAACATCAAATTTGATTATAATTGTTACACAATCTAAAATAATAATTTGCGCTGTTGCTTTGCTTCCGCATCTGCCAGAAGAAGAATATGTTTCCATATCTGAACGCAGCTTTACGTTTGCCTCGGTTTCGGACAATGCTGTTGAAAGGTTTTTCAATTTTTTAATGGAATATTAACACCAACCTTAAAAGATCCCTGGCTGTCAGAATCAAAGACGCGGATAAAGAATGAGGGCTAACAGCGGACTCCTATTAAAGCATCCTTTTTTTCTGCGATTCCCGCTAATCCTCGCTAAAACGACCCACCTCACGCGGTCCATTTCAACATCCGCTATAAAAGAAAGAGAGAAAAAAACTTTTGACAAAAAAAATCGATTTCCACCATAAAACCCCGTGGCGAGAAATTCGAGGAAAACTGGGCGGGAAAAAATATGCCGCCCAATCCCGTGAAACAGGACAGCCTCTAAAAACCCCGGGAAGGATTTACCCGCTAGATCCTGGAACGTATAGCTCAACAAAAAAAAGCGAAGAACAAAAAGTGCGGATCAAAACGAAATTTAAGAAAGGAAGTCCGTGTTTCACTCATCGCAACGGGCAGCTTTTCTCGCAACTCCTAAAACCCTCTTTAGCTCTAGCCACCATCTCCCTTCGCCCTCTGTTGTTGGACCAACGTTGTTTTGGTTCGTAAATTTGTATTTCTGCGACTCTTTTGTTTCATTTTATTTCCCCCAAAACGCGCGTTTAACAATTGCACGCCCCACAATCCACGCCCAATTCTCAATCAACGACACGCAAAGGCGGAACCGCGAAACGAACCACGACGACGACAACGATGACGACGACGATGACGACGGAACCATAAAACATTGTCAAACGAACGGCCTGTTATTCAAATTGGCAGCGAATGGGCACACCATTGCCGCGTAGCTCGTCGCTGTTTTACGACCTGGGAGAGCGTTCGTCCTGCCATGGGCGTCCATTTAACAATCCGGAACACGCGAATGCGCCATAAAATGGTTGCTTTAGCGACGCGCCGCTTTTCCTTTGCTGCGATTGCAGCGAGAGAGAGAGAGAGGTCCGAAGGAGGGCGGGTCGGGGATCTTCCAATTACCTCACGCAAACCTTGGGGACATACTTTGTGGAAGACCTGGGAGGGAATGTGGACCCGTGGGCCACTGTTAAAGACGTTTACCTCCGACGTGAGCCTGCCGGTTTCTCGATTGGATTGGGGTTGGAAGAAAATGCAAAACTGTTTCCTCGATTCCTTCCGAACTTTCAACTAATCCTCATTCGCTTCATCGTTCTCTCTGTCTACCCGCAGGTACAGAACAGTATCCGGTTGCCACTGGCCGGGCTGGCACCGCCCCGGGTCCTCATGTGTAGCGCCTCGATGGGAGCGGAAGGATCGGTCACGTTGCAGCTCCGCGAAGCGGTACCGGCACCGGATGCGGCCGGTGGCAGTTCACTCGATGGGGCGCTCACGATCGGCTACCCCGATCCGGACATGTTGGCTGACATGCTGGGCACGTTCCAGAGTGCATCGACCGGCGGAACCGGCGGAACGATCACGGAAACCGACGGAACGGGAGCGTTCGATCTGCTGCAGGATATTGCCGGTGCCACCACGAACCATCATCATCACCATCATCATCACAACCATCATCGAGGCTTCGATCAGCATAGTGTCGGTTCAACGGTCACGATTAAATCGGAACCAGGTAAGGGAACGCATTTTTCATTATGCTCATTTATGCTGCAACTCCATACTGCTGCTACATAAAACAAGAGTCTACATAAACCAGTCAGCAATTATGCTCTACGTGCAAAGTGCATCATTTATGCTGCTTTCAAAACAGCAAACGGTGCCACAAATGGTGAATATTTTCGGTTTGTAAGGTCTAATCGCGCTGTTCGGGTGATGGCTCTAGTACGAGAAAAACCTTCATCCGGATCCTTTTCTTTATCCAACAACTCATTCACTCAAACCATCATCCACCACCATCCACCCCTTAGACCCCCGGAACCACCCTGCCGGCTTATCAATCCGCATCCGACAGCTCCGTTACCGAGCGAGCTCTCTTCGCACAAACATGGCTCACTTCCTGCGAAAACTCACCCTCATCCCCGCCTAAAGGGCAATCAACCATATTCCAATGAACGAACCGAACCGAACGGTAAGCGAGCGAATGGCTGGTATTCTGCACGCGCTTGATCATCGCCGGCACCACCCCACAAAAACCACTCTGGCTAAAACAAACGATTTTGCAAATAGAACTCACCCCATCCCTCATCTCTCGGTAGGGTAGGGTAGAGCCCTCGATACCGGGAACGTGTACGCGTTGGTACGTAGTTGATCACCGATGCTGCCGCTGCCGCTGCACCATGTTTGCGTATTTGCTTATCAAACATCAACCCACCGAAAAAAAAAATGCCGGGTTTTCGATCCGAACCGACAAACCATGGGAGGGAGCTACACCCTTCTTCCCTTTGTTTCCCGCTGGAAATTCAGACGCGAAAAAGCGTGTAGCTCACTGGCGTGTGCTTCCGATGCACAAAGATTCATGTTTCGATTCCGTGTCTCGATGGATTCCGTTTTTTCCTCTCCTCTTCTCATCTTCTTTCCCACCTCCTCTCCCCCTTTCTTCTCTTCCGCGGTGTGAATCTAGATTAATTTCGTGTTTTACGCCCGTGTTTACTTGCACGAGGCTGACACCCCACCCCTAACCAGCCAGCCGGGAATATTGTTTTTCGCGTGTTTTTTCGCCGACTCGTTTTATTTCGCGCACAAAATTCACAGAAATATTACACCCTCGACTGGGGGGTGGCTTTTACACAATATATGCTCCCAAGCCAAGTGTTTGCAACAGATGGAAAGCTCACCATCGGGATTGCCTTTTTCTCTCTCTCCCTGCGTCCATTTCCACCAGCTTGTTTGTTCATTTTGAGTAGCTTCTAACGGCAGTCAGCACACGATGCCGGATCAATTGTTGAGCTGTTCGCTTACAAAGAGCACAATTTCGTATACGAACGAAACGATATAGGTGGGGGTGGGCGGAACTCAACAAGTTTTGTCTGTTTCGGATGCCGTACCGATCCAGATCGATTCGTCGGATAGGCACACCGAGAACAGTAGTACCGGGTCAGCTACCGGGTGTTTGTAAATGGAGAATGGAACAGGTACATGTTGCCGAAAAAGGCAACTAGTAGGCCTTGTTTTCCAAGAGGGTGGCAACAAGAGCTTTCAGAACCGTCAGCAACAGTCTCTTCCACCCGCTAGTCGATCTGGCTGGCAGTTGAGCAAAACACGCAATTCCAAACCATTCAGCGAAAGGTGTTGGCTTTCGTTTTCCCGGGAGGAAGAGAAGCCACCAGGTGCTGTTTGTTCTCGATACAGCGCTGGCTGGTCATTGCTTACCAAGGCAACTCAGCAGCATATCAACTCGTGACCATTCTGGACGATGGCTTTCCCGGCTGTAATTGCTTAGTACCAACGCTAATCTCATGGACTCTTTAAGTCCTCGCAGCCTAGTTCGATCGATTCCGATTGCCAATTCAGCACCCTCGGCTTTTCTCTTGGGTTTCTGGGGATTGGTAAACTCGTCCGGTGAGCGCATAAATGTGCTTAAAGACCACAACAGCATCGTGCACCGACCAGAGGATGCATCGTGGATGCAATCATACGCCTGGTGCTGATGCTACGATGCTTCTCGGCACCAAACAGCGCATTTTCATCGAACAGCGACGACGACGACGACGACGATGCCATCATGCCGATGAGCATCGTAGCATCGGACCATCGGCGCATTGTTGCCATCGAAACTAGCGCGCAGTGCAGTGGCTGGCGCATCGACTGGCTGCACTTAATATTCTCATAACTTTTGCACCCACTCTTTTCTGCCACTCCGCCTTAACCACACCCCTTCGACCCGCGGTTCACTCTCGATGGACTCATGTTTCATGATTATTCAATATCCACCGACATCCCGGTCAACGAGGTACGAGAATGCGGGCACACCAGTGCCCGGCACATTGGCTATGGGCGTCCACAGTCCAGTCCAGTCCGGTCCAGACCGTCCGGTGCTCGAGACTCTCTTGGGGAGCTTTCGCTTTTGAACTATTTTATGCCCTTTATTTTTATTTTTTGCTTTTCCCCTGTACGGAGTGAAGGCGGAAGGATGCGCGACGGTGCGCTCGGTAATGCTCGGTTAAAAAATTGATCAACTCCAGCACCACCCCCACCCCGCCCCAGCAACCCCATTTTCCCATTTATGCTGCAGCCAGCGTGGTGGCGGGCGAATCCGTCCGGTCCGGTTGGTCCAGCGGTTCACTGGAAGGGGGATGGGAATGGTGGCCGCCGTCTCTGTGTGCTCGGTTCGGTTTGCGGAACGACAACATACAGCAGAGCATAAATTTATTGAAATAACTCTACATATCGGACCATCCCTTATCTGGTTCAGTGAGCGAGCGAGCGAGAAAGAAAGAGAAACTGTGTATGTTCGTTTTTGAAAGAGAAAAAGAGAGAGAGAGAGAGCAAGGTTCATTCGCCGGAACACGGTACTATGGCGATCGGTTGCCCCTGGTGAAGGGCGCTACCAACCCCCCAACAACCCCCAAACGCCATTGACGTCCTTTTGTACGGCGCATTACGGTAAACCACCCATCCTCTACAGTGCGCGCGCGCGCACACCTACAAACACACATACACCCAGGCACAAACACTGAACAACATCCTCCTCCCTGTACATTCCCTTCCTCTTGCTACCAGCCCCGCGTGGGGGATGAGGGTGGCCAGTGCATAAACTTTTCAGCTAGGTTTTATGGTTTTAAAGCTTATTTATGTGTATGCACATGAGCTTTGATATCGACTCCCATCGGTCGGACGGACGGTTTTGCTTGGTTTTGCGCCCACCCCCACCCTTCTTCGTACCCGGTCACGGTCAACCACAATACCATCCACCACCCAGGCCAGCATCTGTGGCCCGGACTCGAATTCCAATTCTCGGACTCGGTGGCAGCATCATGACGTTCCCAGCCGCCGGTTGGGATATGGGTGTCGCTGTGTAATTGTGCAAACCAACAATGGGCACACAGATGGCCCTGAGGGGGGGGGGGGGAAGGTGTTCTGTGGTTTGTGTTTGTACTTTATGCCCCGGTTTCGATGTCGCCGGTGAACGAGACCCAGTCGGCAGAATGGAGGGAAGGCTGGCTAGCTGGCTGATTGTTTGCCGAGTTACCGAGCACAGAGCAACGGCCGTTCGGCTGGTAATCATCTTTATTTAAAGCAGGAACAGAACGTTGGACACGAGCCGATTCTGAATCTGAACTTCTCGAGTCTCGAGAACACACAGACTCACTCACTCCAATGATGGTCACCACTGGAATATGAGATTGTAGCGAGAGGAAACAACTGCTCGGCCCAAACATTAGATCATTCATCGTGCCACCAAGAGGGTTCCGGCGGGTGACCTTTGCTTCGATGGACGATCATCCTCATTCCCGTCCTCAACGAAACCATGGTGACCAGTTGGCCATCTCGTCAGGACACGTTGCCCGGTAGCAGACATGTTTACATTGACAATACGCCCCCGTGTGTGTCCGTGTGAGAAAGTGTACGATTTGCATTTCATATTTATCTCGCTCTCGTTTAGCAAAATTACGAAAGGCCGACCATTCTGCCGTGGCCACAGAATGTCCGAAGGATCGCATCCGCTTTCCACTACCACGAAGGGTAGTTTCAACCCCTGCTGCCAGTGGTGATGCTCGATCGGTTACGTAGATTGCATAGCCGCAATGGCGCATGGCCACAACCTGACCCGCTACAGCCCGTAGCTCGCGTGTGGGAAAATGAACATAAAATTAATGATGGACATTGCGGGAAGAATGGCCAAAAGGGGGGTTCCAGTTTCACTATGAGATAAAAACCCCCCGGATCCAACCGGGGCCGACCGGGCGGTGGCCGTTTGCCTGACACAAGCCAGTACGCGGTCACCGCACCATGTGCACCGCCCGGAAGCGCTTGGTTGGTCTGCTCGGTTGCACGGGAACAACACCCCCGAAGCGTTTGCATCCAGCAGTCCAGCTGGCATGCTGAGCTGGCTGGCTAGGTAAATAGTGCATCGCCCGCTTCCGGTGGCGTTGGTCACGCGTTTCGTATGGGCTGGGAAAATCTAGGCTTCCGCCCTAATGAACAACGGAATGTTAAATGTCACGGTGATTGACATTTGGGACCGGTTCATTAGCGCCGTGGGACCATTCACGGGAACCCCTTCACCGCAGGCAAGCCATCGTACCCACAGATAGCTTGCAGATAGCTATGGATGCTCATAAATATAAATAGTGAAGTGGACGGCCCTCAGCAGCCCTCAAAGCCCCGCCGTACCGTGCAAAGCTTGAAACTTCAATCCGTAATCCGTGATGACGAGATAGTCCTTGATGGTCCGATGACCACAGCACACATGGTAACCCTGGGCTGCGGTGCTGTTTGCTTTAACGGGGATCCGGCCCTCCCGGATGGCCGAAAGTTTTCATTATTGACTTTCGACCAAAAACGGTGGCTTCCCAGCTCCATTCGCGTGACAATTGAATAATGAGCGCTCCCTACTCCCTTCTTTGGTGGAAAGTTTCCCCGTTAACGCTTCGTTTGCTTGCGGAATACCACAAGTGTTGATTGGAGTCGGTCACCTTCCCGGAATTTGGTTTTGAGTTTGGTGCAGCCTTCCGAATCGTTCCGGTTGCTGGCCTGTAAGTGACAAGATCACGCGCATCAATGATTCTGTATGAGCATAAAATCTCCCTCAAACAGAGAAGAGAGATAGAGAGAGTTTGATTGTTGAAATGAATTCGGTAAATTAAAGTTTCAACCCGGTCCTTTTCCTTCCGGCCTCCAATTCGGGCAATTCGGGTGAACATTTGCCAAACACGAAACACTTTCCAACATCTAACCATCGAGGGTGTGTGCCCTCGTGCTCTCACGTAGTTCTCTCGGGACATGGAAAAGCGGAACCATCCAGCGGGCACATCATCCCCTTCAAAGCATCCGACTTTTAAGCGGAAAATGTAAGAATCGTAAGAACGTGTGTCGGTCTGTACGCGGTACACAAGCTCACGGTAAAGCGTGACCTGGTTCGTTGCCAAAAACAAAAAGAGGGAGAATTGTAGCGTGTTCGATTGTTGCAGGTTGCGAGGGAAGTGGAACTGCAACTTCAAACTACGACTGCTTCCTCGAAGTACAGCTCTGTGCTCTTCACTGTAACGCATCGGTTGTAGCTTGCAATTGCAACACGAAAAGGGAGTTTTCCGTTTTTCGATTCTGTTCCAACCTCCAACCGGTATCCTTTTTGGCCTTCTGACACAACTCGTTGGTCGATTGCCGTTTCATCATCGCTTTTTTGGTGGGCCCCCGGGTCGATGAGCTAAGAGCTCGTTGCAATGGAAGGCCCGCGTTTTCCCACCCCGCCTCCACCGGTCTACAGTAGAAAGCCATTTTAACGATAAATAAATATCGTCTGCAGTGAAATCGAAGTCCCGGGAACCGGTGCAACCGGGATCACGGCAGCTACGTTGAGCGTACGAAAAGCTACGAAAGCCAACAGGCGAAGGGCGGGAAAACAATCGCTCAAACTCGCTCTCCCACGGGAAAAGCTTATTTGGAGCATGCACAGCATGCAGTGAGCGTGGGCGCCAGCCAACCGTTGTCTGGAGATCAGTCAGGCGAAATGTGCTTTTCTCGCTCGCTGAACTGCGAAAGTCAGATAAGAATGCAGAATGCGGTGCGCTAGGATGGGCTGGACTGGGCTGGGAACCAGACTGTTCCAATTGTTCCGTACTGTCGGGGGGATTTTCATGCATTTTCCTTTCACAGAAAATAAAACCAAGTTAGGGAGGGTGAAAAAGTGGATCAGCAGCGGGTTGTGGGGTTTGCACTTCGATGGCAACGTACCTTGGCATGTAGCTCATCAATCCGTACACGATATTCAGTCGCGAGAAACTGTGTCTAGTTCTAAGCTATACAAAGGCTCAGGTAGTGAAGTTCCTTCCGCTTGTAAACGCCATTTCACGAACAAACGCTCACTTTTAATAGAAAGCAGCTGCTCAAGTTGCTCGTTGTGCGCATAAAACGGTCAATCGTGAAACAATATGGACATTGAAAGCCAACAAATATCCGATTAACCACCGGTTGACTTCAATTTTGGTCGCGCATCCATTCCCGTGCCGCAATTGAAGTTGTTGAATCCTATCGAGCACTTCAAATAATTTATCACGATTATGGATTAAAACTCCATTAATAGGTGAACATAATAAGAGCAGAAAAAATGGAGAAGATCCTTGTCGCCAACAGCTTTCGCTAAAAGTTCTACCGGTTCCTCACTCAGTGGTGCAGCTTTTGGCTCCGAGCAGTTCATTAACTATTTGGGGCATTTCAATTTCCGGATCGTCGACGAATCGTTCCCGAAGACGCTGGCGCACAGCGAAACCCTTCCCCTTTTTGGAAAGAAATTAATTTGGATTATCGAAGCGAAGCAACAGCAACGACAACGTTGGACGAAGCGACTGCCGGATTCCGGATCGCATAGAACGCCATGCACTTTGCGAATGGCACTAGCATCTGTCCGGTCGGCCATCCTTCCTGCATGCTTGCGTGCTTGCTTGCTCGCACTCTGTACCAATCTATATATTGCATTCCGTTCAATTATCTCTAATCCGGACAAATTCCTTCGAACGAAATCCGGTCCCGGAACATCAAAGCGCCAAAGCGAACCGCGTTCCTTTTCCCCCGTTCAATGAATTTGTTGACTCTGTTCTGTTCTCGTCCCCTCTCCCTGTCCTGCCGCCGGCAGACGGAAAAAGATCCTTAACGTTCGGGGTTCCGGAAGCAAAAGGAGGACCCCTTTCCGACCCCATCTCTGGAACGCGTGAGGTATGCCGGCGACCCACTCAATTGCCCGCTAGTTTGCCATTGCCATTGCCGGCTAATCCGACAGTCGCAATCTAAATCCGCTTGCTTTCGGGGCCCCGGAAGCGAGCGCTTTTCTTGCGACTTCCCGGATGGCGGATCGAACGACCGTCGACTACGACAACGACGACGGCGAAATGGAGACGGATTAGGAAATCTCATTTCGATAGCAACCTCATGCTCCGTGAAAGGGAAGAGCGACGGAGGTCGGATCGAAAAGTCAGCCCCACTGATATTGATCGGATTTCATTCAATCGTTTCCGTTTTCCGGTTCTCTTTCTCTTTCGGTTCCCCCAGGCACGAAAGCGACGCTGATCGAGGCAAAGACGAGGGACGCCATCACGAACCTGCTCAACGGTTCGCAGTCCATCAGCACCGGCAACAACAACAACAACAACAGCAGCAGCGGCAGTAGTAGTAGCAACAACAGCAACGGCAGCAGCAGCAACACCACCTCCATCAACATCGCCTCCAACTCACCGGGAATCGTACATCATGGAACGACGATGGTGACCGTCAAGAGTGCTTCCGTTGGTGGTAGTGCGGCGACGGCGGCGGCGGCGGCGGGCAGCCCCGGTTCATCGGCCGGTCTCATCCTGACGACGGTCGGACGCACCGAAACCGTCTCACCGTCAATGGCATCCGGGAGTCCCAGCTCGGCCTCGTCCTCACCACCATCCGCTTCGTCGTCGCCACTGTCCGGGTTGCCCTCGCTGGTGAAGAAACCACGGCCCAAGACCGTTTCACCGACGCGCCACGGACCCCAGCAGTGTCAGGTAAGAGAAATGGTGAGAGAGGGAGAGAAAGGAGTGGGAAACATTACGACTTCGATCTTCGAATCGGTTTGTCCTTCGCGTTTGGTCGCATCGTTTGTTGTGGATTTAATACGAACCCAGGTTTTTGGTCCATCTTCTTGGTTGCGCTTGTGCATCTTCATGAACAGAACTCTTGTTTGTGAGAATTTAAGATCACACTGCGATAAAGGGAACAAGAATCGCGTTCGGTGACAAACTAACTAGAACTCACTTTACACACTTGACGTTTATTTAGAATCTACGTGAACTATGATGCTTTCTGTAATAGCTACGGCCATACTTTACCTACTAGATGTTTCTTCAATGCATCAATCACGTTTAGGGACGGTTTGAAGCCTTCTAGATGATTGATGGTGTTTGGTGTCGCGAGAAACACAAATTTTGACGACAAAGAATCAATCTTAGTGTGCTTTGAAGGGTGGTATCGATATCTTAATCAACACCTTAAACATCATCATCAACTGAATTCGAGATTGACTTTTTTACAGTGAGATTCTGGAGTCAAAATGCGTTATCTGAATTATTTTAAGCATTTCCAAACAACCAACTAATTCTAACTGATTATATCTTATAACGAAAGACGTGCATTGAATTTCTATGCACCACAACAAACAGTATCCCAAGGACACCATCTCTAAGTGCACCATCAACGGATAAAGTTAAACATTCGCTCAACACAAACGGAACTGAGCATACACAGCCCCCGATACCAAATGCAGTCGTTTGCAGTAGTGACTATCACTCAAGAACCGACACACGCGCGCGCACGCACCCTAATGTAAACTACCTTACCGTTGAGCCGCTGCTTATTCAATTTCCGTGTTCGTGATGCAGATGAATGTATCCGCTGGAAGTATCCCTCCCCAGGATACGTCCACGAGCAGGCACCCGGCACGCAAACACGTGCTTCGCAGCCAAAAGGTGGACGAATTGCTTCATCTTCGTCGTCGCAATCGAAAGACCGTTTCAGGTCGATGCTGCCGATGATGCCTCTTGATGATTAAATCATGCACGAAAAAGGCTGCCAACAAACATTGAAGAGACACTCAGATCCTCACGAAGCACCCGTCACGATCGGTCTGCCATGGTTACCCGAAAGGAAATGCCAATGCTCGAGCACACTCGCGATGATGGCGATAGCCGGGTTGGCCGGGAAAGCCAACCGGAGTGGCATCGGCCCGGAACAACGGGCCATCCAGCGATCCCAAAATCAAGAAACCTTGCCCCGCCTGTCCTCTTCCACTCTAACTGAACACTGACTCTTCGTTAATTTATGGTTCCGAGTCCGGTCAAAATGGCACACATTCGGCCACAGTGGGACTACCTGGGACTACGGGATGTCAACATTTCCCCCACCATTGAGTTCGTATCAACGCGAGCGGCTGGATGGAGGAAAAGTGCTGCTTGGAAAAGATAAAACGGAAATCATTAAATCCCGCAAATCATCTTGCCACCGGTTCGGGATGCTCCGTGGTACGCTCCAGTGCGTCCGCCAGTCGCTCAGCCGGTAGGGCGGACAATTAATGATGACCCCTCTACCACTACCACCACCCTTGCTGCCTGTGTGCTCGTCCTGTTTGCCCGAAAGAAGTGAAAATAAGGAATATCGATTTCAATCTCACTGCATCAAAGCACCTTCCGGGGTGTTCCGTGATACTGATGCCAAGCGCTGTCGTCGAAGACGAGGTGCTTGCGAGTGAAAGGGAAACGAAGGGATACAAAATTGTAACCGGAAACCGGAAAAAGGTCTCCGTTTGACGCCCTTGCCACTACGTCGCCCCCCGAGCCGAGAACGACTCCTTTCCGCTCGCATCGTTGACGGCTGGCGAGAAGCATCCAATCGGCAAAACAGGAGAGAAAGTCCCAGCCACCAGAAGGACCAAAAACACCCCGGAGGAGGGATAACACGCGGGCGGGCGAGATATTAAAATCATTTAAGGGACTGGAACGTACTTGCTAACACATTTTCACCGAGCGCACGAGCGTTTGATTTGAGACCATGAGGAGGCGAGCGAGGGAAACTGTCTGTGAATAGAAACATTTTTGCGAAATTGCTTCCGCAAACCGGCAACAGCAGCAACAGCAGCAGCAGCGTGGGATTTATCATTGAATTTTCCACAAACACAAGTGAACGCACCTGTTTACTCGACTATCAATCAGCGCAAACGCAGCCATTGCTGCTAAATTAGGGACCGGAAAGTGGGAATGAGGTGTCGAGTTGTAAAGCGCCGGGCCAAGAGGCCCAGAGTCACATTACACATCCGGGGCGAGTACACATCGGGGTGGATCCGGCGAGACCCGGAGGAATTGATGACGCGGATATTGAATGAAGACAGCGAGCGAGCGGGCGACCGAGAGCTGCCACCGTACCGTGGCATCCAAATCTTTGGCCTTCCTTTTGCTTTGAAAGCGAACCGCATGATGGAAGGAAGGCAGGAAGGAGAGTGTAGAGGGGACACAAATTTACCCAAAACATCTTCGTCTTCATCCTCGTCCCCCCCATTTACCCAAGGACTTCAAAGCGTTTCAAGCCAGTGAGGCAGGCAGAGCGGCAGGATAACGATATCCATCTTGTTTTTCATCAACCCAAAGCCTCGACTCTCCATTTGGGTAGCGCGTGGGCGTCCTTTGAGGCCCGGCTCGCCCGGTAAACATTCAACAGATCAAAAACATGATCATCATTAGGACGAGACGAGGTCTAGGCCTCGGCGAGCGAGCGCTTGCACACAACAACACAACAACAACAACAAGTCGCAACGCAAACGGACCTCACGGTCGTACACCATTAGCGGAGTGATGCCTAATTTGATTCCGGAAAGCAATATTCACCACGTCTTGTTGGCCACTTTAAAGGGGGGGCCGAAAAGGGACATTCGAAGGCGAGATGTCTGCGGAGTCTGTCGAGATTGCGATTGCGGTGGGTACGTCAACTCTTTGACAAACTTCCGGACCAACTTTAGAACGCGCACTGGCCACGGGCACACGCTTCAGGGCATCAAAACTGAACCATCGGGCCATCATCATCATTAATCAAAACGTCGCGCTCCGTCAACCCCTCCGTGTCCACCCGTAGTCAGTGCCCGCGCGGACCAGCGACAACGACGACGCATTGTTGCGTGAAAATTAACTCAAAGTTGGTGCTCCACCATCTTCGAATGAAAGAAGTGCGCGGCGCTACGATCGGACCCACTATCTTTGCGCCGGTTAGGAACCATGGGCCCAAGGGTTTGCATGACTTCCTGGGCACGAACAAAACCCCGCGATTGGTTAGAGCAGGAACCCCGGGGAACCGGAGTGAACGGAACTATAAATCTTCATCTTCATTTTCTCATTTTGACGTAGACGTAGTGGCGTGTCTCTCGGTATCTTGTTCGTCTCCCGCTCCAAGGGTATGCCCGAGGACCGAGATTTATTTACCCCCCCCTCCCCCCCTCCCCCCCCCCACAAAAAAAAGGGTGAGGTGAGGACCAGTGGACAGAGAACCACGGGCCTGTTACAGTAGCTGCGTAGCTTTATGACAAACGCACCAGGGCCAGAAAACGGAAACCTCGAGGACATTTCTGTAAAGAGTGAAAGCGGAGTCCGGACCTAGTCAACTCCAGTCAACAATATGGCCGGTCTGGACTGTCCAAGCGAACCCAAGCCGCGCGGGGCCGGGGCACGGGTTGGGGTGCCAATTTCTACGGCAAATTACTGTCCACTGCACACCTGTATGGGGTCTTTGAAGATGAAAGGCAACTTGTTAAATCCTTCAACCGACGCAATGAAAGCCACCCGGGGAGATCCGGGATCTACCGGACACTACTAACCGGGAGCTCTTCGCTTCTCACTGTTTCTCTCTTTCTCTCTCTCGATGTTCCGGGCATCTTTCAGCATCTCCTTCTTCACTCTATCCCTCTAGGCAAAGGCAAAAGGGCTTGGGATTAATAGGGATTTTCTACCGGCTTTAGCCCTCCCCTCTCCGGGGGTTTCGCCCACACAGTGCCTCCGACACGGTACTCAATAGATCACCAGCAATTGAGGGTCATTAATTTGCACGGAGGGTTTCGAACGGAACGGAACGGAACGGAACGACCGTCCGGCATGGATGGATGGTACCGAAAGGAAAATGGAGGCCATGGCATGGATGGAGAAGCAGGGCCGGGACCTATCCTCCTGACCCTCCAGAGTCTGGAGCTGAACTTTGGCACTCGGATCCATTAAGCGCAATTTGTTATCGGCCAGCAGTCCAGTCCAGTGCGCCATCCACTGTGCCCTAATGAAGACAATTTTCAAAAGCCAACCCTATGGTCACAAGAGAAGAAGAGAGAGAGAGAAAGAGAAAGAGAGATGAAGCGAAAGAAGAAAAGAGAGAGCGAGAGAATGTTCCGGGGCAAAAAGTTACAATCTATCAGAGACCGAAGGCCACTCCGTCGTTTGAGAAGCACTCGCCATCATTAGGGGTATGCGCTCGTCGGATCAATGCTGACTTTACGCAACACCGAGCACTACACAGAAGGAAGCAGGAAATGCTGCTGCTGCTGAAACTGGGAACAGAGAATCAATACTCGAACAATCGAATCCTGAGGCGCCATTGCATCGTTCTGGTTTTGTTGGAACTGAACGGTGGCTCCAATATTGGATGTCCTCGTCGACGTCGAGTCCTGGTCGTAATTCGAGCGAAAGCGGAAAAAGCAAAAGAAATTAAAATCTCATTAACAGATATATTATGTTAGCTGGCTGAGCACTCTACTGGTGCTGCTGCTGCTGCTGCTTCAGAAACACCATAACACCATCGGCATCATCGGAATCGTGCAGTTCTGTGCGCTGCGCTAATGATGCATCCCAAGTTTCCGCCTTTGATGGCTCCTTTGCCATGGGATGTAAACCTTCGGGGAACTTCTGAGGTCTGAGAAAAAGAAGATGCAAAAAATTATGAAGGCAGCGTGCAGCACACGCGTACACCATAATGAGGGATGCGCCAACATCACCAATTATGTGCTCGTGTCACGATTTTAGTCCGAAGCTCACGTAAGAAAGTATGGAAAGCAGCACGGTTCGCAAAATGGTTGCCAAAGCAGCAGCAATTCTTTCACCTGTTAGCTACGAACGTGTCTGCGCCATTCAAGAGAATCAGCTCTTCTACTTCAAGCAGCACCACGTTCCGGAAGCACAACGAACGCGCAAAAATGTGTGACGATGAGCAGCAGCAATGGCCCTTGTGCAACACATAAGCCATTCCACCTGGCTGCGAAAGGACCTGCGGCGAGAGGACAATCCTCTTAACCAGCGTTTAATCAGCGCCTACTCCGTCCGTCTGTTCGGTCGCCTCGTCCACGGTTCTTTCGTTACCTTTCTCCGTGTCTATGTGTGGGATTACTTCAACATTGCATTCTTGTCATACTCGCGACTGGACGTGTTTCTCGACGCAGTTTGTTTTATACACCGTTTTTTATTGTTTTTTTCTTTTTTGTTTTGTTCGACTCCACTGTGATCTCGTTCCCGTGACCGTTTCTCACTGTCGTGCAGTCTCTGTTGCGCAATCGATTGTTTTTTACCGTCGATCTTTTGGCGTCCCTGCGACTAGGGCTGGATTGTAGTGTGCATCACATCTCTTGTCGTCATCACCGAGGCGTTGATTGGAACTCTTCACCCACTCACTAGTCGACCATCACCATAGCAACGGGACGATTCAGACACACACACCTTCAGGAAATCACATTGATCATAATCATCAGCATCATTGGACTGTACTCAATACCCACCACTCATCATGCCGCACACTTGTCACGCGTGCGTTCGGGAAATCTCCCAGAAGCAGGAAATACTGGAATGCGGTGGCTACTGCAATGCCACATTCCATAGAGCCTGCTCTGGCGTGCCGCCTAAGATGCTTGAAGAGATCGCCAAGCATAAACAGCTGTTCTGGGCGTGCGCGGCATGTTCCGCGCTCATGATTAAACCGGCAGCGAAAAGGTTGAGTGCAGAGGCATTCGCTGCTGGTCAGCAGTCGGCACTGAAACAGGTTGGATCTGACCTCAAGGAAAGCATCCTGACCGAGCTGAGAGCGGAACTTCAGTCAATGTTTAGTGCCTTCGCTCCGTCGTCCGTGAGTTGTGGCCCTACCATAGGCAATAGTGTCCCAGAACGCTTAGCTCCGTCGTTTGCCGCAGTGGTCGGCTCGTTACACTCTCACTCGCTCGCTAGGAATTCCACCGAGCCGTCCGAACAGAACCCGTTGCCTGGCCTGCGCCCGCTCATCAGTGGCACTGCTGAACCTATCACCAACATCATCAAGACGGTCCCGGTCCAGAATCGAAAATCTTGGGTATTCATCTCGAGAATCTCAACGGACACCACGGACGACGCGGTTCATGCAATGGTCACGCAGAGCCTGGGTACCAGTGACGTGACCATTACAAAGCTCGTTCGCAGTGACGCTGACGTCGCTTCACTTAGCTTTCTGTCCTTCAAGGTCGGGCTGCCGATTGAACTGAAGGATAAAGCACTAGACCCCAACACTTGGCCACGCGGACTTCTGTTCCGGGAGTTTATTTTCCGCCCGAAGTCACATGGTGAAATGACGATTACTACACCACATGTTTCACTGCCACCAGCCAACCAAACACCCTTCACTGAGCACCCGAGAGAAAACACGATAACGATCACTGCTTCGACCGCTCAAAATGCGCCCATATCCAAGCCTAACCCATCGATCAATGACAAGGAACAGCCGAGAAAGAAACCGCGCACTCGGGCTGACGGGGTACTTGACCAGTCATTTCGCGAACAGCACTAGCAAAGACAGCGATTCCTTCAACTTACCACTTCCGCAGCACTTCAAGGCATCACCAGAAGATCCCCCGATGGTTTTATACCAAAACGTCCGAGGACTGAAAACAAAAATCGACAGCTTGCGACTTGCTCTTACTGAAACCGTCGCTGACATCGTTATACTAACGGAAACGTGGCTGGATGACGATATCCCGACAGCCTTGTTTTGCAACGACACGCACACAGTTTACCGTTGCGATCGTAATCCTCGTGCAAGCATGCACAGTCGTGGTGGAGGAGTGTTAATCGCGATCAGGTCAGGCATTCCTTCATCTATCGCGAGGACAGGCACCGACACCCTCGAGCAAGTATGGGTGCGCGTGGATTTTGCGACGCCGCTTTGGATTGGTGGGATCTATGTTCCGCCCAGCTTAAGCTCCAACTCCACGGTTCTGTCAACAATGTTCGAAACGCTGAGCGAATTTTCCGATCACGGCCGTGGTAATCGTAAAATATTGTTCATCGGTGATATAAACCAACCAGCACTCACATGGGATTTAGCAGCATCTCGTGACCTGAATTTTAACCACTATGTTCCAGTGACTGGCACTGGAGGTCATAATTTCTTCATCGACAGCTTCAACAGCAGCGGTTTATTCCAGCTGAACAATGTAACCAACGTCAATGGGAAGCTCCTCGACTTAATTCTGGTAAGCGAGTCGCTTGGACCGTACATCAACGTCCATGTTGCGCCTGATCCGTTGCTCCCATTGGACAAGCACCATCCACCACTGCTCTGCGTGCTGGGCACTCCTTATAGTCACTCCAACCACCAACAATCGACCAATGCTACAACTGACCGTGCCACAACCAGACTCGACTTCCGCCGATGCGATGTTGCCAAATTACGCCAGGCAATCTCAAATTATGACCTGACCTCACTACAGACTGTCAGTATTGATAATGCAGTGACCGCCTTCACACAGTTTATGATACATAACATAAATGCAACAACACCGCTGGCGGATCCTCCCAGGATCCCAGCATGGTCCAATCCGAAGCTCAAGCGTCTGAAGCGAAGGAAGAAAAAACTACTAAGAATACACAACAAACTGAACACAGAAGATTCCCAGGCTGATTACCACTGTGCCAGCGATCGCTATCAGAGTTACAATAGGCTGAGGTACGGTAATCACATCAAACGTGTTCAATCGTCATTGTACAGGCAACCGTCCCGATTCTGGAAAACCATGAACAATCGTAGAAACTCGAAAACCGGACCCCCCAGCAACGTGCACCTTGGAGATCGGATTGCGAATGACGAGAAGGAAGCGTGTGAGCTCTTCGCTACGAAGTTTAAATCTGTGTTTAAACTACCCGAGTCTAACATCATGGCAGCTGGTGATGCTGCCAGCGTTCCTGCTGGGACATTGCAGTTCCATGGCATCTCTGTAACACCAGCAATGGTATGCTTGGCCATCAACCGCCTGAAGGATACATGCAACCCTGGACTGGATGGCATTCCTGCGCGTCTGGTGAAACAGTGCAGCGCGGAACTGGCACCTGTTCTTTCGTGGATTTTCAACCTGTCGTTACGGACGGGCAGTTTTCCAATGGCATGGAAATGTTCAAGGATGACGCCGATCCTAAAAAAAGGGAGCATCCACGACGTTTCGAACTATCGTGGCATCACATCGTTGGGAGCGTGCGCGAAAGTCTTCGAAATGGTAGTGGTCGATGCCCTGGCCTTCTGGGCAAGGCACATCATCACCCCGTTGCAGCACGGTTTCGTCCCGAAGCGCTCAACCACCACAATCCTCATGGAGTTCTGCAGTTTCTGCAGACGTCACCTGGACCGTGGATCGCAGGTCGACGTTATCTACACGGACTTTCAGGCGGCATTCGACTCGGTACCTCATGAGCTCCTATTAGCCAAGCTAGCCAGGATTGGGCTTTCGGAGCTCATGATCGATTGGTTCCGTTCTTACCTCACGGGCAGGCAGTACCATGTCAAACTATCTACGGAATGTTCGACAGTATTCACCAGTTCATCAGGCGTACCGCAAGGCAGTAACTTGGGCCCCCTTTTGTTTAATCTGTTTATCAATGACCTGCCTGACTCAATTCAACACGCTAAAGTACTCCTGTACGCTGATGATGCCCGGCTCTTTTCTGAGATAACGTGCCTCGAGGACTGTCGAAAGCTGCAGGTTGACATCAACAATCTGGAGGCCTGGTGCGCTAGGAACGGACTGACCATATGCATAAAAAAGTGCCAATCCGTGAGCTTTAGCAGGAGTAGAAACCCCGTGATCTGTAACTACGTGATCGGTGCCGAATCGATAGCCAGGGTTGAGCGGCTGAAGGATCTAGGTGTAACATTGGACAGCGGTCTAACGTTTCAGCATCATATTGATTGCTTGATTACGCGTGCCAGAAAACAGCTTGGACTTTTCATACGTATGACTCGGGAGTTTCGCGACCCTGTATGCCTTAAAACTATGTATTGTTGTATCGTCCGCTCGGTTCTGGAGTTTGCCTCAGTCGTCTGGTGCCCCCATTTCGAAACGACAATTGCTCGGCTTGAACGAGTTCAAAAGCATTTCACGCGATACGCTCTCATCCGTTCAGGGCTCTTTAACCGTGAAACGTTACCCCCGTATCTAGCACGTTGCCTCTTACTCGGTATCGAACCTCTCCGCACGCGGCGCGTCATTGCGCAATGCTCATTTATAGCTAGCCTAATTACGGGCCAGATCGACTGCAGCTCCATCCTCGAAAATCTTGACTTTCTTGTACCGTCCCGTAATTCACGCACCGCGCCCCCCTGCATTTCGGTCAGTCTTAGTCGCACAGTGTCAGGACAATTTGAACCGCTAACTTTTGCATCCAGACAGTTTAACGCCAACTTCAAGAACTTTGACTATAACATCTCTCTTGACAACTTTCGCGGACGAATCCGCACGAATGCGATTGATGTAAGCGCAGGCCACCCTGTACAGTAACCATACTCGTAGTATGCGTGTTAATGCGGCGATGAGTAGACTTGATTAAGCCTCTGGCCCGTCAAGCTAAACAAAACAAATAAATAAATAAATAAATAAATAAATAAATAAATAAATAAACATAAATTAAAACTTTCATCCACCTGCCCGGCACCTGCCATACTCCACACCAAGTGTGTGTCATTTGTAAGTGTGGTTGGTTGTAACAGCAATGGCATGAGAGCAACGCTCCGGGAAGAACGCTGGCGGAAGAGAGCGGATTTTTATCGTCATCCCATGAATGCGTGCCCCTTGCTCTGTTTCCTCCCAGTTTCTCTTCTTCCACCGACCGTTCAAAGCTGGGCATTAGTCGAGCCACTAATTCTTGAACTAACGATTATCCTTCGCCGGGAGAACACCGGGAACATCCGCCGGGGGGCCATGATGACGACGCTTTTGTGCTCACAAACGGTTACCCAACTGGTTTCCTAGTTTGGATACGGGGAAGGTGGTAGCCACAGAGAGAGAGAGATAGTAATTACGGGCGATAGAGCATCGAATACAGGAGCCGTTGGGTTGGGTTTGATTCGGACAAAGCCGCTTGCTGCTGCGAAGAGACCAACAACAACAGAGAGCCCACTCAGGAAAAGGACACAGGACCAGAGCAAGGACGGAGTGGTATGGTTCTCCACAAAACCGTCCTCGCTTTTCCTCCTCTGCTTTCCTCTTTCTTCTCACCAACTCCAACGCCACAGACGATGGCTACGTTAATGAACTAATAAAAATAAAATGAGAAACTGTACAATGCTCCGCTCCACTCCGCTTCACTTCGTTCGTTCGTTCGTGGGTTGTGGTTCCGGGATACGACAACGACGACGCTACGCTACCAGCGCTACCGGAAACAGTGTGCTCGGTTGCTGCTGCTGTTTCCGGTGCCACCGGTGGCACCAACAAATGGCGGAATAAACATTGCACCGAATGTTGGCACTTTTAAACGGCAATCACATGGTGCGGCACGGGAAAAGCATAAAC
Organism: Anopheles aquasalis; assembly: GCF_943734665.1. Taxonomy (NCBI): domain Eukaryota; kingdom Metazoa; phylum Arthropoda; class Insecta; order Diptera; family Culicidae; genus Anopheles; species Anopheles aquasalis. The sequence goes on along the minus strand of NC_064877.1, from coordinate 28,253,764 downwards.
GGTAGAGGAGCTTCCAGTCCAGTTGCTCTACTCCATCCTCTGGGAGCTGCTTTCTCCTTCGGGATACGGCTACTTAACAATTACTTTGCGATTTGATTGTCTATCCAGTGGACCAGCCGAGTGGACAGCAGATGAAGGCGAATGAATAGAGATGGATAGCAAGCACCGCTGATGGTGGTGCTGCTGCTGTTATCATGACGCACTGTGGCCAGCAACTGACCTTAAAGTATCTCTATAGCGAGCACTGCGAGGGGATATGTAACATGTAACTTCTTGTTACCCGGCAGCAGCAGCAACAGTGCCAATCTTCTCCCAATCATCATTACAACCCATCACCTTTATAAGGCTCTACATCGGTATACGATCTGGACGCGTTCCCCTCAGCGAGGAGTACTCTCACACAATCGCACGCACCAAACGACCATCTGGAATCGACAGTGTGCCGTACGTATCGGCGATGCGTTGATCGAAAACGAGGTGTAGCACTTTTAAGCGAACACCCAAAAGCGACTCCGACCCTCCGAAAAAAAAGGTCCAACTCGGTCAAGCGAACGTACTCCGTTGGCCAACACACACTCACATGCACGAACACACTATCACGTACGTACGCGAGTGAGTGGGAGGGGTGTGCTTGAGGACCATAAAACACGCCTAAACCATAACCATCAAGTCTCATCAATAATTCAGAGCAGCACCTCCAGCAGCAGCAGCAGCAGCAGCAACACCATCGTTCCAGGCTGGCAGGCGAGTGTGGCAGATGGATTTCGTCCTTCCATCCAACTCCAGCTGGTGCTACACCCGGTTGCTTGGTCGTACGGCAATGGCATTGGCATTGGGTGTGCCCGGGGTGGTACCACGGTTAACCTTAACTGGCCACCGGGGAGCACCACGTGCGAATCACGAACTCACAGCTCGACAACCAGTTGCTTCCAACCGACCGTCGATCGTTACTGGCGGTGATGACAGGAAGACGCGTAAGGGAAACGGGCAACGGGAGCATTTACACCACTGCACAGTCATGCCGAGAGGGAGAAAGGCAATCTCATTAAACGATTCCATTGCGTGACAACTAAATTTATCATATTTTCACGCAATCACGACCAGCAGTAGTCGAGATCAGGTGGAGTAACAAGAAACAGGGCTGTCGTTGCCTGTTCACTGTTCCAGATTTATCCTGTCGCGTCTACAGCCACGGCCAGGATGCCAGGAGAAGTGGTTGAAACGTCACGTAATTACAATAAAGTCCCGTGAGGAGTTCGCCGAG